>NW_014577062.1:623529-657640 GCF_000485595.1 Priapulus caudatus | reverse complement strand
TGCTGGTGTTGGTGTTGGTGCTGGTGCTCGTGCTGGTGCTGGTGCTGGTGCTGGTGCTAGTGCTGGACTGTTGGTGCTGGTGTTGGTGTTGGTGCTGGTGCTCGTGCTGGTGCTGGTGCTGGTGCTGGTGCTAGTGCTGGACTGTTGGTGCTGGTGTTGGTGTTGGTGCTGGTGCTCGTGCTGGTGCTGGTGCTGGTGCTGGTGCTAGTGCTGGACTGTTGGTGCTGGTGTTGGTGTTGGTGCTGGTGCTGGTGCTGGTGCTGGTGCTGGTGCTAGTGCTAGTGCTGGACTGTTGGTGCTGGTGTTGGTGTTGGTGCTGGTGCTGGTGTTGGTGCTGGTGCTGGTGCTGGTGCTGGTACTGGTGTTGGTGCTGGTGCTGGTGCTGGTGTTGGTAAATCACAATCGTACGCCGTTCCTAGACGGGTGTCTCCAGTGATTGCCCGGGTGCAGAGCACGACACTGGGACACGCTGCTGAGGCCAATATTTGCGTTGCGTTGACCTACTGGAACCTGCTTCCATGTATAGCCCGCGTCCGCGTCGTGTTCCACGCTGTAATAAACACCTAACATCATCGTTATTCCTCCCGACTCCCTGAACTTATCCCTATTCGTTAGTCCAAACGTGCAAAGCCTACTGTGGTGACATGGCGTGCACTCTGACCGCACAGCGTCAGGTTGCCTGGCGACTCTATATATATATATATATACAGTGTTATACACTGCGGGTGACGAATGACTAATGTCACATAATTCTGCTGGATATTGTGTATGAAGTGTAATAAACGCGTTTAGGCGGCTCTCTCTCTCGCTCTCTCTCCGGCTTTCTGCTAGACGTAACGCATCCTGCAGAATGCCGATGCGCCAGACAATCTGCTGCTTTCTCCTTAATTACATATCACGTGATTGGCTGCCGTCTGTCTGTAATAGCTCTGTAAATTTTAACTAAAAGTCGCGGAAAGCTTTCCTACGGTCGTTGCCGATTGATGGATTTCCTTTGCGGCGTACACGGAGCTATAACTCATAGACGGCGGGGAAAGTGTTCCTGAGTCAGATCAGTTGATTTCATGTTTGGCTGTGGTGTGTGTTTGTGTGTAGCGCGTGCATGTGCGTGTGCGTGTGGCGAGTATCTGTTTATGTGCGTGCGTGCGTGCGTGCATTCGTTGTGCGTACGCGCTGTGTGTGGGCACGCGTGCCTGTCTCTATAGGCGTACGTGTGCGCGTGCGTGCATGGCGTGCGTGCGTGCGCGCGCTAAAATGCGTACGAGTGTGAAACAGTGTAATCTGATCGACGGTGTGTGCATGGAGACGGACAGTAGCTGCAGGATGCCGACGAGAGAGAGAGAGAGTTGGTTTGATGTTAGTATGACGATACGATGCTGCGGTGTACTCGCGTAAAGGTGAACGCATTCTTGCGGTACGCGCACGATTACACAGCTAAGATGAAAACCAATGAAGTGTATACGTGCACTGCTTAAACAGGGCTTCCCGCTTCTCTGAAGGCTGCAAGCTAGGCGGCAACGGTTTAGCCATTCATCGTGAATGCTGTGCGCGGGCTCGAGGCACGTGTATTCGCCTGCGTTTTTGCGCACGCTGCCAGTGCTACTGCTTCTTGTTTCACTTCCGAAGCCCTGTGCCGAGCATATACGTATTAATTATACACACATATATCTGTATCAAGAGCTAATAAATACCTATTTAAAGGTTATTAAATTATTTATAGGTAATTATTAGGTATTTATAGGTAATTATTAGGTATTTATAGGTAATTATTAGGTATTTATTAGCTCTTGATCTGTATATATATCTATATCTGTGTGTGTCCTATCTGTGTATATATATATATGTGTGTTACAGATTAGTGAGTCATAACTACTCCTAGTACGCGGCTGTGCGCGCACCTTGATGCGTGGGTGCCTGTAGCTTGTGGTTTGGTCGAAACGGTTGATGTATATATATATAAGGCAAAGCACTTGGTGGTTTGGTGAGAAATTGGCCCCAGGTAGCTGTGTGTTAATGAGCCTAAGCGCTCTGAATCAGAGAGCTGGTGAGAGTGGTCGGTTCACGGCTGCATGCTGTCATTTCGTGGAAATGTGATTTAGCCGGCAGTATGCTGCTACTGGTATGAGAGGGCACACGGTGGCTCCGATCCTCGCGCACAAGATAGCGCGAGGCGGTGTGTGCACCGCAGGCTGCTGTATGTAAAGTTTCACATCGTGTATTACTCCGCTATGGTACCCTATCTACCCCCCAACACCTTCACTTTCACCTTCCGTAAATGCTTTCACTTGAGCAGCGGAAAAGGCCTGATCATTCTGACGGTGTACAATATGGCGATGCGCACGTCAAGGCGGTACGATGGCGTGGACTTCTGCCAGTTGTACGCGATTCCTTCCAAAAGTAGGCTTATTAATTGTAGACTATACCGCAGCCAGTCTACTCTAAGCTGCCGGCCTGTGGTCATCGATGAGGTATACACATGTAGTATGAGTTGTGGCGATTAACGGAAACACGGGTACGTATAAGCAATGCCATAATGGCGTTGCCAGCATATGTGGATGTCGAGACGAATGTCCCGAGGTACCTGGCTCTGTTTAGGTATGCTACTCAGTTGTAAACCTATACACTGTTTGAAATGATATTCACGTCGCGCATAAAATGTGATGTTCAGATGCGTGCGAGACAGGGTACGTGCTGCGCACCGCATGGTATACGAAAACCAAGCAAAGAGTTATACAAATACATGCATGCGCTAAACTCCTGTATAGTGACATCGTACGTGTATACTGCATTCGTTGACATAAGTTTTCCATCTGGCGCATTATGTTGGAACAGCTCATTTCCACCGCTCCATATACTACAACAAAATTAACTAAATTACAACATATTAGATAACTAGATTATTATTAGATAAATATATAACAAAATAATTAGATAAATATTTTTATATATTAAGCGTGCGTATGCTTTGACGCGACGACAGGAGAACCTTGAGTGAATGTGGGTGAGGGCCCACACAGCGAAAACGAATGTGAGTAATCTTGTATGAAAACCATAGTTGATCCATTCTGTCACATGCTGCAAAGCAAAGCAGCGCCATCCAGATGAGACGGGATACTAGAGAAGCGTTGCCGAAAGGAGGTGTTGACCCGAAGTGCTGAGCGCAGATCTGACGTTGCAACGTTACATGTCTACTACGTGTTTTGTCCTCCCACACCACATAGGTCATTGGTCATAATAGGTCATAGGTCACATTGCTGTTTCATTGCACTACCGCACAGCAATACGATGTGCGCTAGCAACTGTTTTGCGAGATTTGCAAAATGTTCTCGGTACAGGTTGCGCCCCAACACCCACTCACACACACACGCACGCACGCACGCACACACACACGCCCGCGCGCGTACCTCCGCTTGCCGCTGAGGTACGCTTGAAAGCGTCGACGGCGTATCATTTTTACTTCGCGCTCATGATTTCCGAAATCGAGGCAAAACCAGTTCTCTGTGCCCGGAACTGGCAGCCCACGTGCAGCGTGCCAGCGCTGCCGCGTCATCCCGGGCTGGTTCCACGACCAGCAACAATGGCAACAAACATCTTGTGACGTCATCGCAGCATTCCATCTTTGGGCGATGAATTTCATCGGAAAACAAGGGTAGTGTAGAGGGTTTGGTGGGGTGTCGGAGCTGTGGTAGTGGTGTACTGGCAAGAGTGTTGAGACCTCAGGATCTTGTAGAGTCGGAAGGTATGCGTTTACTGCCGGTGTTTGGGACGTGAACGAGATCTTGCAGCAGTCGTACGGGGGTACGGGGGTAGTGTACGTGGGTTCGGGGTGGATGTTTGATTACGGGGCTTCCGTGGTGTATGCGATTGGATCGGGATTGGATGGAGGTCGGGTTCGTGCCTGCTGCATTAATGGAGCAAGGTGGTTGGGTGAGACAGGATCAATGGGTTTCGTTTGGTGGGCTTTGGTGTGTGGGTGTGTGATAAGTTTCTACCTGGACGCGGATTAGTGGTGGGGTCAGTGAATTTGTGTGAAGTAGTATTGAGCAGGTTTTAGTGGTTGGTGGGGATGGGCAGCGTGGGGAAGGGAATGGAAGGGGAGGGGAGGGGAGGGGTGGGTAGACGAGACGAGACGAGACGAGACCAGACGAGAGGAGAGGAGAGGAGAGGTTGATGGTTTAAACCTCTGCGGCAACGCTGTGAAATAAATCTGGCTCTTACAGACGTCAGAGGGAGGATGGAGACGGCAAGACCAGCGCAGCGGCAGCAGCAGCGGCAGCAACAGCGGCCCGCACTACCGGTTATTGTAATAGCGGCGACGTGTTTCTACTGCGTTGTCGTCTCAACAGCTGGCGTGACCCATTTTTTTTCGGAAAATATTCGGCGTCACGCCACCGCCAAGATCACGATCAAGGGTAGAACCGCCGTACGCCCGTACTGCTGCGCCCCTCGTGGAGGGTGAGGGGAGAAATCACTGCCTCGGCGCCTCCCTCCCCCCGACGATGCGCCTGCTGCAAGGGCGTGGTCGCGCTTAAAAACCCCGCGCCGTATGTACGCATTTCATCGCGGTCACTGATGCGAGCGAGAGTGAGAGAATAAAGGATGCGCATTGACGTGCGCTCCTGCATGCAGAATTAGCGATGCGCAGACATGCTAGCGCATAAATGCTCGCCCGGCGCGTTTTACCGCATTGAATTTCAATTAGCGCATGGATAGACGCAGACAAGAGAAAGAGAGGGGGAGAGAGCGAGCGAGCGAGCGAGAGAGAGAGAGAGAGAGAGAGAGAGAGAGAGGAGAGACCTGAGCAGAGAGAGACGAGGGGAAGACGGGAGAAGACCGAGAGCAGGAGAGGAGATTGATGAGACGAGAGAGAGAGAGAGAGAGAGAGAGAGAGAGAGAGAGAGAGAGAGAGAGAGAGAGAGAGAAAGAGAGCGAGCAAGAAAAGAAGGGAGGGGCGAGAGTGAGAGTGAGACGAAGCGAGCGAGAGTAAAAGCAAGAGAGAAATAGGAAGGACGGGAGGAAGGGAGGGAGGGAGGAAGCAAGAGAACAACAGGAATAAATGAAGGGAGCAACAGTGCGAGAGAGAAGGGGGGGCGAAAGATCAGGAGAGGGGGGAATTGAATACAGGAGGGTACAGAGAGAGAGAGAGCGCGAGAGAATGTTAAACCATCGTTCTGAAAGAGGCTTTGTTTGAATTCGTAACAAATGAGCAGCCGTGCTGTGAGGCGTCTGACTGAGGAGAATGGTCATTAGAGCGCCGCTTTACGAAAATGATTTTGTCCTAGTTGACGAATGTTGGTTGCCGTGTGCGATGGCAGTGACGGGATCTGCATAAAGGCAATCAGGCAAGCATGGTTCCCTGTTGCACGTACGAAGGTTCTCTGAAATAATTAAATTAACTGACTGCACATGATCAGTAGCTTACAAGGACTAATATATATATATATTATATATATATATATATATATATATATATATATATATATAATCTCATTATTAAAGGCGAGCCGTTTTTGGTGTCTGGTCTGTCTGTCTGCTTCGTCTATCTCGTCATTCTTCTCCCCCACGTAAGAGTTTACCCCCAACACCATCTATATATTCTTAATCAGCATACATGCGTATTAAGTACTTACGATGGTATGGACATTTTAGACCAAAAACAAATAAAAACAATACAAAAAATACAAGAAATGTCAAATTTTTAATAAATGTCCGCGCGGTGGCGCTATATACCCACCTACTGCCTTCCGCGAATTTTCGCAGCTGTAGTTTTTGTAGCACTGTGTGTTGTCAAATTACAGCAACAATAACAATAACTGAATTATTAGCTTCGAAGGAGACACCCCTCATATAGGTATAAAAATCATAAAGTAACAGCATCCTAGCTGCTTATTTTTTCGGCAACCACTCAGTGTTTGTCGTTACTTACGCATACGAAGTTGAGCCTCTCAGCAAGTCAGCTCGCCACGACCATTTTAATTTTCAGGTTCAGGATAGACACATGGGATAGAGAAACATGGGTCCAATAAAAACCAATGTCATTTACATCAATATAAATATAATATTATATCAATATAATAGGTTAGGGTTAGAGTTAGGGTTAGGGTTAGGCACATTGGTTTTATTGGGACCCATGTTCTCTATCCTTGGGCCCCATTTTAGGCCAAAAATTTTACGCAATTACATAAAGGGCGAGTCTGTTTTTCTGTCTGTCAGTCCTTCTATCTTCTCTCTCCCCCCTAACAGGTCACCCCCAACACCATATATATTTTCAATCAGCATACATGCGTCTAAACAGAGGAATTGCTCCGACCTGTCATTGCAGGATTCCATGATCAAAATACAATTCGTCACGTTTCGTTTCACCGGTCATAGCCGGTGACCTATGAGTAATTATATATTAATAGTAATTATACTAATAATACTAATAAATATAATTATAATATAATAATTATATATAATATATTATTATTATAATAATTAGTATAATTATATAGTATTCATTATACTAATAGTACTATCAGTATAGTAGTGACCTAAGATTAAGGCTAACACATGTCACATGATGTGTCTATAATAGCTAGATCCGACCTGTCATTGCAGATTGCATGATCACAATACAATTCGTGAGGTTTCGTTTCACCGGTCATAGCCGGTGACCTATGAGTAATTATATATTAATAGTAATTATATAAATAGTAATTATGTAGTACTACGAGTATAGTATAGTGACCTAACATTAAGGCTAACACATGCCACATGATGGTGTCTATAATAGGCTATAATTTTAACATGCTAACTGAAATCCTTCGCCTCCATATTATAGTTAGTACACGTTCTACCGGTCATAGCATAATAGCGGGAAGTCGCCGGGGTTTTTATTATTCAATCACAGGTCGGAGCAATTCCTCTGTTTAGACGCATGTATCAGCACGACGCGACAACCATTTTAGGCCAAAAACAATTTGCATCGCCAGGGGCATTGCCAGGGGGTCACCCGTGAGGTATATTCTCAATCAGCATGACGTGACGACTATTTTAGGCCAAAAATTAGGCCCTCAAAAAAGTACTAGCGCAGCAAAAAAGTTAACAATCACAGCAATCCTAGCGCTCCACTATAGTATACACTGCGCCAGCAGAAAAGTCAAGACGAATTCTAGCGCAGCAGAAAGTAAATAGCAATCTATTCGCGCCCAACTATAGTCAGTCTCAAATCAGGATGCCGAAACGCAAGCAATAGCAGAAAACGCATGAAATAGCAGAAAAGCAGTAACCCCAAAAAAATCCGGGCATCGCCGGGATAGCCCACAGCTAGTATTATATATAGTGGCGCATTGTTCCCTCCCCCCCCCCCGGGAACACGGACCGTTTATAGAGTGTAAAAATCAAGGAAGCTGTTAGTATTTGCTTGATATCTCTTCCAGCGCCATAGCTTCATCTGTACGGACAGTTCTGCCACTGTATGTGCTTATTCCATGTATGTACGTACGTGCGTGTGAGTGTGCGCGTGCGTGCGTGCGTGCGTGCGATGCGTGCGTGCGTGTAGTAATCGTGTCACCGTGACAGGGTTTATTCTCAGCGTGAAGTATATCAATTATTTATTCGCCGTTGTTCGGGAAGTTTAACGCGCGCTGACTACGGTCTACACGGTACGTTATCGCTCTAAATCGGTGCGCCCGTGGCTCTGTCATTATCACGGTTGCAGCAAGCGCGAGCAGCAACGTTGTTTATGATTATTTGGCACGTAGAGAAGAAAGCCACCCGGCGGGTGCAAATCCGCGTTGATGTCACGATGTGATAGTGCTGGTGCTAGTGCTGTTGCTGGGGCTAGTGCTAGTGCTGGTGCTGGTGCTGGTGCTGGTGCTAGTGCTGGTGCTGGGCTGGTGCTGGTGCTTGGTGCTAGTGCTAGTGCATGGACTGCTGGTTGCTGGTGTTGGGTGCTGGTGCTGCGGTACTGGTGTTCGTGCTGGTGCTTGGTGCTGGTGCTAGTGCTAGTGCGTGGACTGCTTGGATGTGCGTGTTGGTGCTTGTGGTGCTGGTGCTTGGTTGGTGCTGGTGCTGGTGCTTGAGTGCTGGGTCTGGTGTTGGTGCTGGTGCTGGTGCTGGTGTTGGTAAAATCACAATCGTACGCGCAGTTCCTAGACGGCGTGTCTCCAGTGATTGCCCGGGTGCACGGCCACGACACTGCGGACACGCTGCTGAGGGCACATATTTGCGTTGCGCTTGACCTACTGGAACCTGCTTCCATGTATAGCCGCCGTCCGCGTCGTGTTCCACGCTGTAATAAACACCTAACATCATCGTTATTCCTCCCGACTCCCTGTGAACTTATCCCTATTCGTTAGTCCAAACGTGCAAAGCCTTACTGTGGTGACATTGCGTGCACTCTGACCGCAGCAGCTCAGGTTGCCTGGCGACTCTCTATATATATATTAATATACGAGTGATTATACCACTCGGGGTGACGAAGCCACTAATGTCACATCAATTTCTGCGTGGATATTGTGTATGAAGTGTAATAAACGCCTGTTTAGGCGGGCTCTCTTCTCTGTCGCTCTTCTCCTCGGCTTTCTGCTACGAGGTAATCGCATCCTGTCAGAATGCACGATGCGCCGAGGACAATCCTTGCTGCTTTCTCCTATTAATATCCACGTGATTAGGCTCTGCCGTCTTAGTCGTGTAATACCTGCTGTAAATTTTAACTAAAAGTCGCGGAAAAGCTTTTCCTACGGTCGTTGCGATTGCATGGATTCTCCATTGCGGGCCGTACACGCATAACTCATAGACCGGCCGGGGAAAGTGTTCCTGAGTCAGATCAGCTTGATTTCATTGTCTTGGTGTCCGGTTGTCGCTGTGCGCTGTGCTAGTAGCGCGTGGCATGTGGGCTTGTGCGTGTGGGGCGCGTCCGAGGACCGGCTGTGAGTCATCTGTTATTTATGGTGCGTTGGCGTGGGCGGTGGCGTGGCATTCGTTGTGTCGTCGATGCTCCCCGCTTGCGGTGTGTGGGGCAACGCGTGCCTGGTCGTCTATCTAGGCCGTATTCCCCACCTCTCGCGGCCCGTCGCTGCGCGTGCGCTGATGGCGTGCCCAGTGCCCGTGTGCGTCGCGCCTAAAATGGTACGGAGTGTGAAACGAGTGTAATCTGGATCGACCGTACCCATGCCCGCGCACTGATTGTGCATGAGACGGACAGTAGCACGTAAACCCTGCAGGATGCCGACGGAGGAGAGAGAGAGAGCGTGCGCTGTGCTGGGTGCGCTGTGTGTGTATGTACGTACGACGGGAAAATGGGTCACTAGCACACTCTAGTCTCACCAGCAGGCTGTGTTTGCTGAAAGCCGGCACTCCAGCAGCCGCTGATATTTCGCAAAAAGATGCCCGTCGCCTGACCCACCGTCTCTGTCTGCGCCCACGTTTGGTGCCGGAGCACGTACAAAAAATATCGCGCCGATATATCGCATACTCCTGTATTTATTGTATAACTCGGTGCATAGATTGTCGCCGAGCGTCCGCGTTTGTGTGGTGGCTTCGATATATATATACTGTATATACGCTGTATATTTCGCGGTGGTTTAATTTTCGTGAATTTCGCGAACGCGTCCCCGACCGCGAAAATATCAATACGCGAATGATTCATAACGAATAATACCGAATATTTCATAATTCACCTACCGCGAAATTAACCACTCGCGAAATTGTCTGTCAAGTCTGAATTCGCGAAAATATCTGTACGCGAAAAGTATTGCGTATAAAGTACGGGATTATTTACGGATTGTGTGAGTTGTTATGTGACTGTGTGTATGTGAGTGAGCGAGTGATGATGATTCCTCAGTGCTTCGCAGTTAGCGTTTAGCGTTTTGTAGGCCTATTTTTTGGCAGTAGGTAATCGATAAGCGGTAACCCAATAAAAAAACTCCTTTTTCGAGTAAATAAGTCAGCAATTGGGAATCCATTCGTGTGTACCCGTGCAAACCTGCAACGTTTCCCGAAACCACATCTACGGGTAGACGAAGTCAGGTGTCCTGAATTATTTATGCTTTCATTTATTTGTCTGGCCCATTTTCGTCTCCATTAAATTAGCCGGATGTCCATATCACGCATAGTCGTTGCTGAAAGTGGTGGCATTCAGTACAGTCAGTTATATATATATGACGTGCCATAAATATCACATGACGCGTCATCGCGACAGGCGACTGATAATTTACGCATTAAAAATCCCATAGTTGCGCGTTAACGAGCACTAGCTATCTGCGTGATACAGGACTATAATAATACGTAGCAGTCGTGCAGGGCGGCGATGACTGATTGCACGGGAACGCTGTAGAAATGACACGCGATGCACGCAGCTGTAATGGTATTCTACATTGAGCCCTGTTAACGAATTCCCTATCCCTGAATGTTTAGTCTCCATGAGATTTGCTCGTGCACATAGTAAAGTTGTTGTTAATGAAACCAATATCGATCAGCACCGTCAGCCTTATTTCAAGTCTCCTCTCAGACGGTGTGGTAGTCAGTTGGACGGCGGCTGATTGCCTGCGCGCGTATAATATTCGTGCGCGCGATAGAATGACAATGGGGTTAGCAGAGATGCCAACCACTACGATTTATCCGTATTTTATACGAATTTCGTTTGCATTTTGACCACTACGACCAATTTGCATACAACTACGATTTTTATTACGATCGAAAAAATTTTTTTTTTATGATATTTCAATTGTTTTGTTTCAGTGTTACATTGATATAACATGATTAAAAATAACTACATGTATTTAGCAGCAAATATCAGTGTGAACTTATTATCATTTTGGGTCCCAGAATGCAGGAAATTGCCCTCGGACTACAGATTTCAGATATCCTCACTACAGTTTGCTCAGAAAAGTGTTGGCATCTCTGTGTTAGTTGTCCAGTAATTCGACGTACAGAAACACCACCAGTAAAGAGAAAGTACTACATTTCTATGCAAACATAATTGGATGTTAGCAGCATTATTGGAACTCCAATTATTAGAAGCTTTCGCCTGGCACATGAGGTTCTATTGTGTTGAAAGAAATTTGTTTTGTTAGTTATTAAAGCCTGTCATTAATGATTAGCAGTTCGTATTGTGTAATTAATAATGAGTAGGAAATATGAACTCGTGAGTGAAGGTGAGTGAAGCATTAGTGAGAGAGGGAGGAGGGAGATGGAAGAGTGAGAGAGGATGAACGAGTGAGTGGCACGGGAGATGTTAGAGTGCTGTAGGGAACGAAGAGAGATATGAGGAGTAAGTGATGATAATTGTGTGTGCGTCCAAACGAGATAGGAGGAGGGCTACGTTGAGAAAGCGACTGCGTGACAAACGGATAGGGGAAGCGGAGTGCGTATGAGAGAGAAAGCGCGATGGATTGTGGGGTGGGGTAGAGAATGCAATGTAATGCTGCAGTGAAAACCAGCCACTCCCTCCCGTCTCTATTTAGCTGCAAACAGTGTTTCCTCTTGTTCTATCCCACTGTGATAATAGACTTTCCAGAACGAAGCGTTTATAGGCAGAATGGTGTTATTAGCAAGCATTACTATTTCTAACTGCTGCGGCTGAGTGGGTGCTGGCAGATAGCCTGTCCAACAGCTAT
Source organism: Priapulus caudatus (assembly GCF_000485595.1). Lineage (NCBI taxonomy): Eukaryota > Metazoa > Priapulida > Priapulimorpha > Priapulimorphida > Priapulidae > Priapulus > Priapulus caudatus. The sequence goes on along the minus strand of NW_014577062.1, from coordinate 646,037 downwards.
GTATTATTATTCCTGGCTCTCGGTATCTAGGCCAGTTTACACAGGCCTTTCACGTCATGCACGAGCCTGCTATTGATCTTTCTGGTATTGAGGTCAGAAAGGACATAGGTCAGCTAGGACAGCTGCAGCTGTGATAATTATGGCGAGACCTATATTACCTACTTTCACTGACTGGCTCTGCCTTCTGCAGTTAAGACAGCTGCTGCCATCTATCAACGGCTACGTAATCAATCCAGTATGTACCTGGAGTGTTTGCTCTTCACTGTCGGTATTATTAATAAATATGCCGATTTCCATACTTACATACATTAAATTGCCAAAGACGATCAGAGACCGTTAGTAAACAAACTCGTTCTTTCGTTTCTGCATAGGTTGAGGACCAGATGAAGTTGCTGCAGTTGTCGTGGTCCGAGTTGCTTATCCTCGACATGGTCTACCATCAGCTGCACAACTCGCTGCCCAATGAGACGCTGCTGCCCAACGGTCAGAAGTTCTCGCTGCTCAACCTGACGCTGTTTGGATTTTCCAACATGGCGGAGCGACATCACGAGCTGCTACAGCGGCTGCGACAGATCAAGTTCGATCGCAACGAGTATCTGTGCATCAAGTTCATCATCCTGCTGAATCCAGGTGAGCGTGCGAGTCCAGGTGAGCGTCCTCACAATTTCACGCAATAATTATGACACCGTCTTGAAATGTGCACATTTTTTAAAGGCATACTAGGCCCATTGATTATGCAATGTTGACGAATGCTAGAGTAACTGGCACCTTGTGTAGTTAATAAGTACATAACCTTATAGCCAAGCTAGTATGCCTTTAATCCAGATGAGCATGAGCTTACAATTCCAATCACGGCACCGTCTTTCAGTGTGCATATTTTTGTATACAGGGATAACGTGATGTTGTCGTCCAGTATTTAGGCACTTTAGGTGATATTGCCCCGTGCAAAGGCAACTGAAAGGGCACCAAGTCGAGCACAAAACACAACAACTTTGCTTACGTTTGATGGATTCACGAGCAGGGTGTTTCAGCACTCACTGTTTTGTTAATGTGGTGTTTTGAATCTTGTAGACGTGAAGGGGCTGACAAATAGCAAGCTGGTCGAAGAAGCTCAGGAGAAGGTCAACAATGCGCTCATGGAGTATTGCTCCAGCTTCTATCCAGAAGTAAGTGCTTTGTCAATTCTGTTTTTCTCTCACACTGTTAGAAATTAACCTTGTGATGCTGCCGGAATGGATTTGTGGATTTCTGTTCAGATTCCAGCCCCTCAAACACAAGAATCGGCAGTGATGTAAAAGAGCAGTTGCCTCAAAGTAATCAATTGGTTATTTGATAGAATCATCTGAGTCAACACAAAATCTCCGTAATTAGTCTTCTCCGCTTCTCTGCTCTATTCGTGCAATCTGCATGACCATTGTACAAGACTGTAGATCTCCATCGCCCTCTGAAGCCCTTGCTATATTTTTACCCGTCCAATCTCGATAAGGTTTCATGTCGGACAATTTTTGTTATAAATGTTCCAGAAAGCTTTTGAATTAATATAATATAATTAATTAAGAATATTATTATTAATTATTATTAATATTAATAATAATAATTATAATTAATATAAGTTGAAAAGTTAAGCGTGGTGATGCAATGCAGTGCTTTGCGTGTGCTGTACGGGCAAAGCGTGCAGGAGTTGTTCAACTCTTGTTATCAATGCTGCGGTGCTTTCTTGCAGGTGGAAGACAAGTTCGGACAGATCTTGCTGCGTCTGCCGGAGCTGAGGCTCATCAGCATTCGTGGCGAGGAGTTCCTTCACTTCAAGCACCTCAGTGGCGGCCTGCCCACCCAGACCCTCCTCATGGAGATGCTTCACGCCAAGCGGCGGCTCTGAGGGTGCACACAAGCGCACCCGAGAGGTGTCAGACTCATGGTGTCCTGTGGGCGCATCGTGGCGCCACCTAGGCACGCAGCCTACTCTGCGGAAGTGTATCCCGCCGAGTTGGGTGACGTCCGTGTCGCTGGGGTCGCTGCTCGCGGGCGTGACTCGATAGCTAGAACAACTCTGGCCTTCACCACAGCAGCAGGTGACGGCAGCAGAAGCCGCTACTCGCCCTGGTAGTTGCGTGGAACCGCGGGAGAACACGGTGCCACTGTGCTGGAGGTTTGCTGGACACGAGCCACCACCGAGTTTAGCCGCGTGCTTTGTGCGTGCGTCGGAGTAAATTCGCGTGCTGGTAATTTTGTTGGCAGAGGTTTTTAGTACTGACAAGATAACGATTAGTGAGAATTTGTGAGGGATGGTGAACTTCCCGTGGGCTGGTGATCGCAATCAAATAAACTGAACATTTGCGCTGCCAGCATTTCTTATGTTGGACTTGGAAGGTTCTGCAATCGACATGATTATCGATGGTTGAGGCCAGACACTCTGCGTAAGGCAACAAGCAACAAGCTAGACAGAGAGAGAAAATGAGGGGAGTGTCTGTGGCAGCGACCAGCAGCTTGTGCATAGCCAATCACGCAACACTTTTACATTTGTTTATTTTGAAATGGAGGTTCAAAATGAACTATAGAGTGTTGCGAAAAATGATTTTTAGTAGTTAGGTAATGAACAAATGTCTTAGGAAAGATGTCGATGGAATGATGTGTGGGATGGCAGTTGGTCTCAGCATTGCATCCAGGTGAGAATCTAAGCCAGTTATCCAGAGCCATTGATTAGTTGTGCCTGGTAGGTGGAGCTGAGAACGTGACAGGTACGTGCGTGAGAGCTCAGCCAACCAAAATCTTTTGATACCAAAAATAAATAGCGCCTAATCGACACAACATCCACTCCACATTCACAGAGATTTATTTTTAATAGTGTTATATCTACAATACGTATATCACTCAGCTTGTACGAAATTCACTCATCACTTGAATTCATCCTGGCTGGCTATAGACTCGAATATGATATACCCCTTACACATGAATGTAAAATAAACCATACTACTGCAGTAGGTCTCAAACTATTTCATTACTATCGTATATGTGCAGCATGTACATATCGAGTGTATATTAGACTATTGCCTCATATACACTCGAACTTACGTAGATGTGGGTTCATGCCTGCGCCAATTATTCTCTAGTGATGACCCGGCTGTATTAGTGGTGTGGTAGGTTCCATCCAGGTAGATATTCTGTTTTCTCAGAGCATGCATACCAAACTGTGTGTGTTTGTGTATGGTCGACTTAAGGGTATGGAGTGGGGTGGGTTGGAAGGGAAAGGGAACAGAGTCAGAGCAAGACATTGCAGTTGCGGTGCAGTTAAGCACACAGAGTGACTGAGGTGGCGGCTTTCATCGGGGTACGTTTACAATAGATAGCTCTGGGTGTGTGTATGTGTGTGTGTGTGTGTGTGTGGGTGGGTGTGTGTGTGTGGGTGGGTGTGTGTATGTGTGTGTGTGTGAACGTGCGTGTGCGTGCGTGCGTGCGTGCGTGCGTGCGTGTGTTATTCACTTGGTTTTGTACTGTGATATTACGTTGTGTGATTAGAAATGATTCTGAAAAACTCGGGAACTGCTTCCTGCATATGAATGGGGGAGATGAGCCGCACCAGTCTCGTTGCATGTCGCCTGAGAACAGAATATGTAGCGAGGATTAAAAACTTTGTTTCTTGTACTGCTACTGTGACTGCCTATCGCAGTGGCTGTTCCATTTGATCGCCTCTGTCCTCGTTAGCCAACCTTCGTACGGTTCCTGTAGTGGCGAACGTACCAGAACTCTTATTATTTAATACAACTGTAAGGTTTTATTACAAAATATACCACACTGTACCCAGCCTGTAGTATCAAACATACCACACTCCACGCCAGCCCATGGTATGACACTTCACCCCAACCTATAGTATAGAACATACCACACCGCAAACTGTAGTATAGAACATACCACACTGCACTCAACATATAGTATAGTACATACGACACTCCACCCAGCCTATAGTATAGTGCATACCACTACCCAAACCGTAGTATAGAACACACCACAATCCGACCAGGAGTAGGACATATATATATACAACACTCCACCCCAGCCTGTAGTATAGAACGTAGAGAACATACCACGCCGTAATCTTTAATAATAACTAATAAGGCAACCCTTGTCAGCTGTGCTGGTATTCTGCCTTGTATATATTGATGTAATAACGCGGTTAAACATATGGTATTCTGTTTTCTGTGACCATTAGCGGAATTTAGCCAGTGATGAATAATTCATAATTTAAGCCTGTGTAGATATTATCAAAGTTGGCTGGAGCACTATTTTTGTGATCGGAAAATGTAGTACTATGTGAACGCAATTGTTAACGGTGTTAGTATATCGACCACTGGTGGATGACGTGATGCCTTTACATGGTTTTAGGATGGTAATGTTAGTTTGACAACTTGTGTTAGTTTCGCACTGACAGATTATTTGTCGTCCGTGTTGCGTGGACGACTTAATGCACGTGTAGCTAATTTAGGATCTGGGATAGCATGAAATTTGCATGAGTGGATTAATACAGAAACTGCATGGTCATTCATTAATTACCACGTTTCACTGGATTAATCAAAACCCATTTCCTGTGTCCTTTATCGCCATCTCGCTGTATGTAGTACATTTTTACATAGCTGAGGCACAAGGCAAACTTTATAGATTGATATTTGTATCTAGGCTGCAGGCTGGCCTATTATTGTTTCCCACAGTGCTTCAGATCCGTGGCCACCGTACAAACACAGTGCTAGCTGGCTGATCTAGAAGACGCGGTCGTGTTTGTAAATCAATTGGACAGTTGTAAAGATTTATGATAACGTTCGAAGTTCATGGTACGACTTGTGTGGCAATTCGCATAGACGTCATTCGCGTTACCGAAATAAGGAGATGTATATTTTTAGAATCGAACGACGCGTGCGTGCCCGAATTCTCGCGCAGACGATAAAGTGCCAGTATGTCATGTGATGTATCGCGACATTTACGGTCCTGTCGCTGCGTGCGACCAGCTGACAGCATATTGCTACGAGTTTTAGAACAGTATCTTGCAGCGACTCGCACGTTTCAAATCGACAACGGATCATATCATAGGCATAGTGATTGCTGAGTTTATATTGTCATTTTGTTCATGTGTTCGTGTATGAAGTGATTCCACAAACACCGGTGGATCTCCGCATTGTACATTTTTTGTTGGAATGATTTATGAAAATGTACATTTTCATATTATTTGAATCGTTTATAGCCAGTGCTGTATATAATTTACAGATATATACTGTACACACAATTGTTTAGTCATTTATCATGTTTTCACTATTTTAAAGTATATTTCCTTTAATGACTTAGTAGTTCACAGCTAGAGCGGTCTGTAGAATAGATCTATCATAGATTGTAGATAAGAACATTATTTTGTGTTACTTTATATTAGCAGATGGCACGTGACAGTGCATCTGTCATCCATTCTCAATTCTCTGCGAGTCGTTTATAATGGTGTACAGACATGTCAACAGAGAAATAAATAGGCATTACTAACAGAAACCATTTTGCTTATATAGGCCTTACCTACCCTTACTATTAGGCGTAATGTTATAGAGAATAGCACTACAATACACGTACAATAGCAACACAAATCGCCAGGTCGAAACTGGAGGTCAGTAGTCAAAAAATTAATTGTTAATTGTTACCGCAGTTAAATTATGGCCCTGTTTACCAAATCAGTGGCCTTGCTACACATACGCGGTTAAATTGTGTATCAAGGCATCTGAATGGGTAAAAGGGCTATAATTTAACCGCGGTTGAATTATTTCTACTGCGGCAAAAATAATTATTTCTGAGTACGTACGATGGCCAACCATACCACAAGGTGGCTGCCACAAATTATTTTGCTGCTTCTCTCTACTTGAAAGTCGTAGAGACTGGTCAGCAGCTAGCATTTATGCCAACGCTTAAAATGCGCGCGCGTACGTGCATCTAAAGTCGCAAATGATCTATTAATATTCGTGATATCGGGTCATATAATGAAAAATTACATGCTAACTGGGACGGAGGTAGAGTCAAAGGAAATTGTTTTTGCAAACGCGATTTACAGATTGACCCATTGAGTCCATTTAATTTCACTACTATATTGAAAGACATGACCCGTCTACAGAGGTTTGCACCAAATGCGAAACATAATTTTAGTTTCCCAGGGCTGGCAATTTTCCAGGACAGGAATGTATGCACAGGAGTAAGATTTAGGACCAATACAATCCTCATATCTCGTCATTTTCAAATAACGATTAGTACATAAACCTTTGGATGAAGCAACATTTATTGCCTTTCGGATACGGAATGTGTTAAATTTCAATGAGATTTCGAGCCAACTTTAACAGCTCATTTTCGAAGAATGTGTCATTGGACGTTGCAGGCTTGAAACAAAATAGTATTTGACAATTCTTCAGACCCATACGAACCCTCGAAAGACAACCTGACATACATTTTCTATATGTACAGTAAAATACATCCAGAACTTGTACCAGAGCTTGCAAGAAAACGTATAGCGTTGATTAGTTACATTACTTAACGTCACAAATCTTACTAGCAACATAAAAACACGGAACGCTGGCTTAATATGGAATATTCTTTATAAATAATATCAGAACGCAACGCGGTTACGCGTTGTATATAACAAGGCCTCTCTCGAGATCTAATTGATACATCTTAAACCACCAGCTGTGTAAAAAATAAAGAGTAAAATTAACACTTCATATCACAAAGTGGCATCAGTCAACTATATAAAGCCACAGTTGTTGGCAAGGCCGTGGTAAGAAGTACTGCCACTAGATACTCTTATATCAAACAACAGTGATACCTACTGTTCTTGTCTTCAGTACAACATCGGCACAATCTGCCACGATTACACATTACGATTACGATTACATCGCCAGCTTACCAGCATCACGAATGGCAATGTACACGTAATGACCACATATTTGGGCCGATAATGCCTTGAGAAAACCTTGTTATAAAAAAGAAAATCTCACCATATTAAAATACTATTAGACGAATCAAGTGGGTACTTGGACTCGTGTACAACTCGCAGCTCTGTTAGAACAGCTTCGTGAAAATATAGCGTGCATAGACGAATTATACAGAGTTGTCATTGCAAAATTATTTTGCAATAATACAGTTATTAAATTCATTCATGATTATACATATACATAACTTCTTTGGCAAAATAGTGCATTAATATATTACAGAATCGCTTTCCAAATCAGCTAATCCCATTATCAGAATACTACACAAATCAATGGCATTCCCTAAATCTGTATCAACACAATTAATTGAGATTTGGATATCTCTCCATCTTGATTACCAGCTCCACAATACATACACATTGGCAGTATATAAAACAATGTATTACACTGTGATTTTCCTAAACTTACTACACGCTAGAAACAACTATTACGGATGGTTTCTATGCAGCCAAAAAATTCGACCTGAATAGACTGTGTTTAAGACACGTGAAACTTGCCAACAGGTTCACCATCAATACAACAGAGCTGCCCACCTATCCAATAAGCGGCAGCAGCATTCATCTGACATCAACAGCATTCATCTGGCATCAACAGCATTCATCTGGCATCAACAGCAGCAGCAGCATTCTCCCAGCAATAGCATCCATCCATCCATCCATCCATCCATCCATCCAGTAGCAGCAGCATCCTCCCATCGCAGGCAGCACAGCAGCAGCATCACTCACATCCAGCACAGCAGCATCCTCCCAATCCAGTCAGCAGCAGCGCATCCTCCCCATCCAGCCAGCAGCAGCCATGCATCCTCCCACGCCGCCCATGACCAGCCAGCAGCAGCAGCATTCCATCCAGCAGCAGCAGCAGCAGCTCCTCCCCATCGCAGCGCGCACAGGCAGGCAGCAGCAGCATCCTCCATCACCAGACAGCAGCAGCATCCGTCCATCCAGTAGCAGCAGCAGCATCCTCCCATCCAGCAGCAGCAGCAGCATCCTCCCATCCAGCAGCAGCAGCAGCAGCATTCCATCCAGTAGCAGCCGGCACGCAGCAGGCATCCTCCCGCCATCCAGACAGCAGCAGCATGCCTCCCATCGCGCTAGCAGCAGCAGCATCTCCATCCAGCAGGCAGCAGCAGCATCCTCCATCCAGCCAGCAGCCAGCAGCATCCTCGCGCATCCAGCCAGCCAGCAGCATCCTCCATCCAGCAGCGCCAGCGGCATTCCATCGCAGTAGGGCAGCAGCAGCATCCTCCATCCACAGTATGCAGCAAGCAATCGCTCCCATCGCAAGGCAGCAAGCAGCCAGCATTGCCTCCATCCCAGCTAGTAAAGCAGGGCAGCATCCTCCCATCCAGCAGCAGCAGCAGCATTCCATCCAGCAGCAGCAGCAGCAGCAGCAGCATCCTCCCCAATCCCCTCCAGTCCAGCCAGCAGCATCCTGCCCATCCAGCAGCAGCAGCAGCAATGCCTCCCATCCAGCAAGCAGGCAGCAGCAGCATCCTCATCCATCCCAGCGGACAGCAAGCCAGCAGCATCCTCCATCCAGCCAGCAGCAAGCAGCATCCCTCTCCCATGCCAGCAGCACAGCCGCATGCCAGCAGTAGCAGGCAGCATTCGCATCCCAGCAGCAGCAGCAGCATCCTCCTATCCAGCAGGGCAGGCAGCCAGCAGCCCATCCTCCGCCATCCAGCGCAGCAGGCCAGCAGGCATCTCAAACCATCCAGGAGGCGAACAGCATTCCATCCAGTAGCAGCAGCAGCGGCATTCCATCCAGTAGCAGCAGCAGCATCCTCACGCATCACAGCCAGCAGGCAGCAAGCATCCATATCCAGCCAGCCAGCAGCAGAGCAGCAAGCGCATCCCTCGCCCACGCCAGCAGCAGCAGCAGCATCCTCCCATCCAGCCAGCAGCAGCAGCATCCTCCCATCCAGCCAGCAGCAGCAAGACACTCTACCGACGCTCGCCCATCCACGGCAGCGCAGTAAAGCATACTCCATCCAGCCAGCAGCAGGCAGCTATGCCTCCCATCCGCCAGCAGCAAAGCAGCATCTCCCAATCCAGCCAGCAGCAGCAGTCATCCTCCATACCAGCCAGCAGGCATGCAGGCAGGCAATCCTCCCCCATCCAGCAGAGCAGAAGCCATCCTCCCATCCCAGCCAGGCGCACGCAGCATCCTCCGCTGCCAGCAGTAGACAAGCAGCAGCAATCCTCCCATCCAAGGTAGGCAGGGCAGCAGCAGCAGCATTCGCATCCAGTAGCAGGCCAGCAGCATTCCGCATCCAGCGCAGCAGCAGCTCTCGCATCCGCCAGCAGGCAGCAGGCATCCTCCCATCCAGCGCCAGCAGCAGCCAGCATCCCTGCGCCATCCAGGCAGCAGCAGCAGCGCAGCATCCTCCATCCCAGCAGCAGCAGCACGCAGCATCCTCCATCCATAGCAGCCGGCAGCATCCTCCCATCCCAGCGCAGCAAGGCAGATCCTCCCATCCAGTAGCAGCAGCATCGCATCCTCCATCCCACAGCAGCAGCAGCCATCCTCCGCATCCAGCCGCAGCAGGCATTCATCCAGCAGGCAGCAGCAGCAGCATCCTCCCATCCAGCACCAGCAGCAGCAGCAGCATCCTCCCATCCAGTAGCAGCAGCAGCATCCTCCCATCCAGCAGCAGCAGCAGCATCCTCCCCATACCAGCCAGCAGCAGGGGCAGCGATTCATCCCAAGTAAGCCAGCAGCAGCATGCATCCTCCATCCAGCAGCAGCAGCAGCATCCTCCCATCCAGCCAGCAGCAGCATTCCATCCAGTAGCAGCAGCAAAGCCATCCTCCGCATCCACGCAGCAGGCAGCAGGCATCCATCCGCATCGCAGCCCAGCAGCAGAGCCAGCAATCCTCCATCAGCCAGCAGCAGCAGATCCTCCATCCACTAGCAGCAGCACGCAGCATTCCTCCCATACCAGTAGGGGGCAGCAGCAGCATCCTCCCATCCAGGCAGCAGCAGCAGCATCCTCCCATCCAGCAGCAGCAGCAGCAGCATCCTCCCATCCAGCAGCAGCAGCAGCATCCTCCATCCAGCAGCAGGCAGCATTTCATGCCAGTAGCAGGCAAGCAGCAGCATTCCATCCAGCAGCAGCAGCAGCATCCTCCCATCCAGCCCAGCAGCAGGGCAGCAATCCACTCCCGCTCCAGCCGCAGCAGCAGCATTCATCAGTTAGCAGGCAGCAGCACCTCCCATCCAGCACAGCAGCACTTCCATCACAGTAGCCAGGCAGAAGCATCCTCACATCCAGCCAGCAGCAGCAGGATCCCTCCCCTCAGGCCAGCAGCAAGCCAGCATCCTCCCAATCCACTCCAAGCAGCAGCAGCAGCAGCATCCTCCAATCCAGTAGCAGCGCAGATGCCTCCCACCATCCAGGAGCAGCAGACATCAGCCTCCCACCGGGGCAGCAGACAGCAGCAGGCCATCCTCCATCGCAGCACATGGCAGCAGCAGCATCCTCCATCCAGGCAGCAGCAGCCATCCTGCACCATCCACGCAAGCAAGAGCAGCAGCCAGCATTCCACTCGCGCAGTAGCCAGCAGCAGCATTCGCTCCCTCCAGCAGCAGGCAGGGCAGCCTGCCTCGCCATGCCAGGCAGCAGCAGCAGCAAATCCTCGCCATCCAGTAAGGACAGCAGCACGCAGCAAGCATTCTCGCATCCGTAGGCAGTCCCAGCAGGCCATTCATGCCAGGCAGCAGCAGCATCCTCCCATCCAGCAGCAGCAGCAGCATCCCCCCCATCCAGCAACAATTTCCACCCAACAGCAGCAGCAGCACCCTTGCAGCAGCAACAGCAGCATCTATCTAGCAGCAGCAGTATCCTCCCAGCAACAGCATCTTCTATTTAGCAGCAGTATCTTCCAGCTGAGGCAGCAGCATCTTTTCACCCAGCAGCAGCATCATTCTATTTAGCAGGGCAGTACATCTCCCTGACCAGGCCCGATCTTTCAACCACAGCAGCAGCAATCCTTTCATATTTAGCAGCAGTATTTCGCACTGAGGCAGCAGCATGCTTTCACCCAGGCGCAGCATCTCTATTTAGCAGCACACAGCCAGTATCTATCCACTGGAGCAGCAAGCATCTTTCAACCCACCCAGCAGCAGCATTTTATTTAGCAGCAGTATGCTTCCACTGGAGGCAGCAGCATCTTTCACCCCAGACGCAGCATCTTCTACGCAGACAGGCCGCAGCAGCTTCGCAACCATGCCACTAGCAAAGTACTGTGTACCCGTTTACTGTGTCCGTTTGCTTCGCTCAATGCGGTTTCTTAAGGCAACATCATGAATTTTGTCCAGCAAATCTTTTTTGAACAGTTTTCGGAAAGTTCAGTCCAATTGTTCGAATGTTAGCACATAGAACTGCACGGCAGAGTTGCACACACTATTACCCTGCAACACATAGAAACTTACATAGATGCAGATGCCCATTGTCAGAATACGTAAAGTTAAAGCTCATGTTTGAATGCTTAAGCATGGCTCACCCACTAATGTTACGAGATAGCGTTTACAGAAAGCGCAATTAACAGCTATGAGAAAATTTACAAGAACAAGTGATCATGATGCAGACGGACTCCTCTGAACAAACAGGCCCAATGTATCTAACATTACCAGGGAAATAATTTTCCCGGGTATCTGCATCGCAATTTCGGCCGATGTATTTTTCAGGCCATTTGCTACGACATATTTTTTTATGAAATCGGCAAGTTGTGCGATGGCAGCCCATGCGAGATGCTAAACGGAAACATACACCATGTTAATTACAATTCTTTTTATTCTCGGCTGGGCTTTTGGCCGCGTCAATGAAATTGCCACGTTACGCCGATTTTATTCGATTTGTTAACACCACGGCCAACGTTGACTCTTTAAACATCCTGCCTCCCCCCCCCGTACATCAATCAATATGCCGCACCACAGGCACGTATATCACGCGCACGCTGTTGCTGGCGCCTGCAACGCTCCGCGGCTGCTTTCTTTGGCGACCTTTGATTAATATACCACGTGGAGGATGTCGTGGTCGAGGACGCTCCACGCATCCACGCGCCCTTCCCCACAATGCGCTAGAACTGTATTTCATCAAATGTTTGGATATATAAGCGTAAGGACAACATTTGGATAAAGTTCTTATGGAACAATTATTTTTTACTCGCCAACATGGGCGAGTCAGCCTCGCTTCTCCACCGTCGCGAACGGCCCGATATTATTTTCACTTCGATACATTAGCGAGCGGACGAGTGCCAAGCTCGCACGAGACTTGTTTAAACGCTGCCCGGGCAAGCGTGCAGAATCGGCTACTCCGTGTCCTAAGGCCCTTAAGCCCTACGCTGTGGCCTGTAAACCAGCAACGAAACGAACGATAACCACGCCAAGACATGCACTGCGGCGTGTAAAATTTGCACTGTAGATTGTCTGAAAAAAACTGCTATACAAATTTATCAATTGCTGATGCAAAATTTATTTTGTATAGCACATTTGCTTTGCAAATTTTTGGCTGGAAATTGTTCCCTGATTACTCTTGTGGGAACTGCCCCTTTGCCCCCCCCCCCTTGCTAGCTTTCGGCCCTGTACTGTAACTAACTCCCTCGATACATTATAATTACAATATGCTAACATACAACACAAATTACCAGGGTAATAAATAATAAAGTAACCATTTACAGGCTTTTCCACTTCCAAAATTAAAAAAACAAGTGCTGCAGAGCGCGAAGCGCCTCATCTAACGTTCTACTTAGCGGTGACTCTGTGGTGGGAGTGGTGGGATTCTAGTAAACCCTGTTAGTCCCATGTGTTCACATACCACGCCGAAACAGTGGAATTGCACAGGGCATGGTATCATGGAACCTTCTCAAGGAATGTTCCGTTGGATCGTTAATCGAAAGTTCCACGAGATGCACGTACGTTAAGTGTCTCAGATTAAAGATGGAAGCTCCATCGTACGTAGTAACAAGTTGCCGCATAGCGACGCGCTCATACTTAAGCGTCTACTGCGGGAACTCTGTGGTGGCGTGGAGGGATTCTAGGTAAACGCTGTTAGTCCCGAATGTGTTCATACAACGCCGAAACAGTGGCAATCCAGGGATGGTATCAGGAACGTTCTTGCAAAAAATGTTCGTTGGAATCGTTAATGAAAGTTGCCACGAGATGGCGCGTACGTTTAAGGTGTCTTCAGATATCAAAGATGGGCAAGCTCCCATCATTCGTAATAGCCACATATTTGCAAGACCAGCATCTAGGTAAGCACTCATCCCATTTACGCGTACGGCAAGCCTACAGGCTGCAAATTGCAATTAGAGAGCTGCCCAGCTGCAACAATTAATGCAGGCAAGAACTGCTCCAACACATGCACGCCCACTGGCAGTGCCATACGTTCATGTAACATACTGACAGTACAGGAATGCATAGAAATTATACGATTTAAGGAAATATCACTTCTTTACCCAAATTTAGCTTATTAGAAATTATACTGTGACATTGTACCGTCATACATCCAGGCATGTATCGATCTAGCTCAGCAAACCGGCATCAATTCTTTCTAACGACAGTCAACAATCCAAGTTTACCTCCTCTTGAGGGTCAAAAGGTTATCCGACACTTACTCTTCGCACGTCAGCAGAAGGGACCTTTCATGGTCCTTTCAATAAAGCCATAAAAATGCTAGGTCACCGCTTGAACACAAAAAAGTTTTTCCATCGCGCCGTCAGACCAATTTCTCAGAAAATGTCTGAAAATCTGCCCCTTGCCCACTGACCTTTGACGCGTGTGCACCTCCAATTTCGGACAGCAGTGTGGCTTTTCCTACCATGATGCTGATTACACACTACATCACGAAGCCGAGGTCAACTGCCGTTTAGATTTTGTGCGCAAATCTCTGCATTTCCCTGCCCTATAACCTTAAGTTAAGGAGTGAATGTTCCGCCTTCTTTTACACCTCTGAACCTTCTGCCCTTTGACCCCCCAGCTTCGACATCCCAACTCGTTTTGACGATCCCCCCCAACGACCCGAATATCGTGACCGTACGTCGAGGAGTTAAGATTTGTGCCCAACTGTTGACGGACGGACGGACGGACGGACGGACGCACGCACGCACGGACGATCATGCGATTCTACAAGCTGCATCTGACTACGTCAGATGAGCTAAACAGAGAAATCACACCAGGTTTTAATATGCCTGCAGGGCAAATCAAGTGCGTGAGTGCTTACATGCATGCATGTGGACGAAACGAGAGAGAGGGAGAGAGAGACGAAAAGAGAGAGACAGAGGCAAAGAGAAGAGGTAGAGACACAAAGAGAGAGAGAGAGAGAGAGAGAGAGAGAGAGACATAGAGATAGAGATAGACATAGAGATAGAGATAGAGGGATAGCGAGCCTATCATTTTGTTTGGTCTAACAGTATTCCCACCTTATGGAATGTTTACCTGTACCAAATCGGCTTTCCTTTTTGCTATAGAATTCCGAGTACGAAGACACAACAATTGGCACAATTGGAATCTGAAACACGCAAATGAGACGTTTAAAGGGACAGTTTACTCTAGGTTCTAGGGTTATTTTCAGTTAATTTAGGTTAAAATTACGCTACATAAAAAGTTTCATGGTTCAATCACCATTAGAAATATTATTCAAAAATGTTTTAAAACTAACGACTACAGTTTGATTACAACGATGGTGGCGCCACTCAAAGCGCACGATCTGATAAGTTGCGCTAAACCACTTTTAAGCCAAGGGCTACAGACCGAGGGTGTTTCTTATTTATTAATTTAAAAGCAAAAGGATTGTAATATCTTATAAACGACATATAGTTTCAGTTATAATATGGATAAATTTGCCCTAAAATGAATATCGTTCGGTTAAATAGCATTTAGGTATAAATACAATTACACTTTTGTGATTAGCCCTCAGTCTGTAACGTGCAAAATAAATTGTCAAATACGCAACTTTTTCGGGGTGGCAGCACGGTCGCGGGTGTCATGGCACCGTTCAAATTTCGTAGCGTTGATGTGTAATTAATTATAACAATTAAATTAGGTATCTGGTAACAAATATGTGTGGGTATAGACGATTTGTTATACAGTAAGTACAGTTGTATGCAGTAAAATCCTAGAGTCTACCATCCCTTTAACAGAACACATTTGATAGTCAATCGCCCAAGTTGCCACACAATTGGACATCTCTTACTCTGCTCTTTATAAATAAAAATTTAGCCACACCTGAGCTGTCACTGCAAGGTGAAAAGCTCCTTTCTTGAAAGGCAGCATCCCAAACTCATGATTCCTAGTTCCCTCTGGAAACACCCAGACTCTAATCTGAAATACAACAAGCCTTGACTAAGAGATGCACGTAATTTACCATTATGAAATTAATCATTCAAGAAATGACACAGTGAAAGAAAAGGCAATCATTGACAATAGCAGCATGCATTATCTGTGTATTATCAGATCTCTTTTTATGGAAAATGTTACGAAATGAGGTAGAATCCACTTACACTCTTTGCTTTAACGTTGGCAAAAACATCTGTCATTGTCTGCCTATTTGCCCCCGATTGACGTCTGTCAACAAAGATGGCGCCACAGAGCTTTAGGGCTAATCCAAACGGACCAGCATACATAAGCTCTTTCTTCACCATGCAAACACAATTGTTTGGCCAAATGTTTGCCATCACTACAACAAGAGTAAAACAGAATTAAATAATGTCCAGTCTCATATTCACATATCTCTCCCTTATTGGAAAAACACCTTTCTAGTATTTTAACTTGCTCTACCTGTATTTATTTACTTATGATCTATTATGCACTGTACATTTAAACAATGAGTCAAGATGATATACCAATCATGTCCAATGAGCTCTGGTGATTACAGACCAGTATGTAGGGTCCTTTTGTATCAAGGTACTCTCCATTTATCAACTCTACCTTTACGCCAAACATCCTTGTCATCTGAATGTATATATTCATGCATGTTCTGAAAATGATAAAACCATGAAATGAAGCTACACACAGCATAAATATTATGAGCGAATCTATATGAGGAAATATGAGAACAGTATCAAATCAGTATTTATCTACATAAATATAGTTATGTTATTAAATGTTTAAAAACATTAGCTATGCAAAGACTAAAGATCAACAAGATACATTTATTGCATCAGCTAATAAACTTTGTACTGATGCACTCCCGCACTTTATCAAAGTACAAACAATAAATCTTTACATGACACAATATATCTACTAAATAACTATTAAAAGACTACTAAATATCAAGTTAGAGTAACCATATCATGTACTAAACACTTTGAACATGACCTTTTGCATTTTAGGATCAAATGACTAATTAAAATTCATTCATTGTCACATCAAACATCCCTCCTGTATAGGTATATCATAATATTAAACTGTGTTCTGTCAAAATCCATAAACGTCACATGAACAGAGAAGCAAACCCTTTTATATCATTCATAATCTAGCAGAACTAAACATGTGTTATTAAATCATACTTTTCAAACAACCAATAATACTTACACTGGCCCCAAGCCGTTTGATTAATGTACCACAAATCATTTACAACTACAGTGTATAATTTAGGTGGCAAAAACTAGTGTGATAAAGATACAGGACAGAAGGTACACGGTGCATTCAATACATATTCAAACATTAACTCTAATCTAAAAAAAAAGCAAGCAGCAACAAAAATATTATCAGCCATACTGAATAAAATGCTTAAATGTAAGCTGTTTTAAAGTGGTAAAAAAGACTCTGTATTTTGGGTAGTAGTTTTTATATTTTGTTGTGTTCAAGATTTATAATTATTCAATTTAATATAATAAAAATAAATCAAAAACTGATGACAAATAATTCAAATCATCTCTGCAAGTTATAACAAGTGCCGCAGAGCGACAGCGCTCAACTGACGTGTACTGTAGCCAGGTATTCTTCTGATAAAACTCACTGGCAACCGAATCAAGTGCGCCCTCCTGCCACGGCACCGCGTTCGCACTCAGAGATATATCTAGGATACTACTAATTACAGATCTAAAATTCTATGATAGGCTTGCTATACCGTTACTGGTAGCAAAAAAAACTACAGTTAATAAAGATACAGCTGCTGGTAACTTTAAGACTTGCGCTATATTAACAGTATCATGGATATGGGTCGCAGTCCGAGCCCGATAGTCGGCGTGGCAGGCGGGGGCGGGGGTAAAGCGCAGGTAGGAGGGCGCCTCTAAATAGCAAGAAGCAGTTCAGTCTTTGTTAACACTCAACAAATTCAATGTTTAACCCTCCTCTTTGACGGCGTCACAAATGATTATTCAGACACCTTACTCTTCGCCCACGTCAGCGGAAATGATTTCATTGGTCCTTTCAATAAAGCTGATAAAAAATGGGTCAGCGCTGAAACAAAAAAAGTTTGCGCTCTGTCCGTTAGACCATGTCCTCAGAAAATGTCTGATATCTGACCTTCCCCCACTGCTGTTGACCTGTGACCTCCAATTCTCGCACTGGATTGATGGGTTGCCTTCCATCACACATATACACGAATATTAAGAGCGTAGGTCGACGCTTTGAGATTTGTGCCGCAATTCTTATTATCCTCTATAACCTTAAGTTTAAGGGAAAATACTTCCCCCACATTAAACACATCTTGGACCTGACCTGTGCCCCCTAATTCGACATCCCAAGGCCTTTACGCGATTTACCCCCCCCCCCCCGAATATCAAGACTGCATACGCTCGAGCGGTTAAATCTTGTGCCCAACTGCTGACAGACGGACGAGACGGAGGACGGACAATTCATTGCGATTCTTCAAGCTGCATCTGACTTCGACAGTTAATAATTTCCAAGCCAGTTTGTAAAAATAGCAAAACCACAAATTTCGTAAAGTTGGTGGCTCTCCTAGTCTGCGCCATGGCTTGTCAGTGACACACTTTTACAGAACGTGGACGAACTTAAACTAATTCTGACACTGGTCTGACATTGACAGTTATTCTACGTAGCAGTTGGAAAGTGGCGCCATCTGCAGGAACACCAGATTTGGAGCTGATTGTAAACAGTGAGATAAGCAAAGCTCGGCAGCGAATCAGAGTCAAGACACACTGCAGCGATGACGACCGGCTGTAACGACAAACGACAAAAGTCGCGGCGACTGGCGCAAACACACTGCAGCGACATCGACCGACGTTAGGTCAAAGTTCACCCAGCACCCGCCACAGTGGTACACATCATCACATGAACAAATGGCAAAAACTCTGCTTTTAAATAACAGGCTGCAAAACTCTCTAGGTATCAAGGGCGCAACCACGTGTTAAAAGTTGGGGGGGGGGGGTACCAAGCAGCTAATCCCAACGTGATCTGCGGGCGAGCGAATATGCACGTATTGGTTCAATATCACGTATTTCAGCGTGTTGATGGAAGTGTTGCATAATTGTGATGTCATGAATACCATTACTTGGATCATGTATAGGGGCCTACATAAAATACCAAAATGTCTTATTAATTCGTTTAAGCTAGTAGTAAAGCTACACACAGACTGTGCTAACTGTGTGACACAGTTAGCATGATTAAGATGAAGAGGAAAATAATAATGATGAAAACAATAATGCAAAAACAAATGTCTGACATGTGCAAACAGAGAACAGTGTTAGAAACCAAATGTAACCTTCCTTGAGTCACACTTTGCAACAAAATCCTTTGCCATTGCTTCAATATCGATTCCAGAACACGTGATAAAAAACAATCGCGTTGATTGGTTCAATTGTCTATTCGCCGTCCTGTCAGCCGGCAAAAGTCAAACTCATTTGACTTTCGCCGTCGCCGTGAAACCCGGCCTGCGCCGTGCAGTGTCAGTGGAGACTGCGCCAGAAGATATCATAGATTAGAACTTTGCCGGTAGGGGTGAACGGTGCCGCGCCGCGACGCGCCGCTTGTGTGGAGATGGGCCTATATTTTGTGTGTGTGTCTATAACACAACGCAGCGTAGCTATATAGACACAGTTGGCTTGCGAACGTGTGGTATGGTGGTATAGTATGGTGAATATCGTGCTCGTTCCATGCACGTGAGATTGAATGTACTATGAAGGTCGAACCTAAATTATATTAACAAGGGTTCTATTTAGATATCTGACTCTGAATCACAGTTATCACACTGCACTTGACCACCTGGGGTTTTTATTTATTTTAACTTTCACCTGTGAAATATGGATGTTTTACGATAATAAACGCTTATCGGACTATTTTGGACCTCCCAGAAAATAAGGTCTTCCAGAAGTTGGGGAGGTCCACATAAAAGTCGGAGGGGGGGGGCGAGTTTAGCGCCGGAGACTAATCTACGTCTTGGCTAGCATTATGGGTTACTTATGACGTGCTCGTTGTGTCACGTGCCGATGGAAATGGCTGCGATTGGCTATTTGTAAAGTGTCGCTCACGACACTGTCGCTGGAGAATAGAAACGTTCCTAAATATTTTTGTCGTCGAGGTTGCGCCGGTCATTATCGCGTGTGTGTGCAATGTAGTGCAATGTGTGTAATGGCTCATAGGAAACAATAGTTTCTCATTTTCTGTAACGTCGTTTGTCGTTACGGTCGGTCGCTGTCGCTGCAGTGTGGCTGCGCCAGTCGCCGCGACTTTGTCGTTTGTCGTTACGGTCGGTCGCTGTCGCTGCAGTGTGTCTTGGCCTGTAAGCTGGGTTTACACTATTGACTTTATGTAGGCAACTTGGTGTTTTTTTTCTTTCTACCAACCTCTCTCTATATATATATTCATCATACATGTTCAAAGCTCTTACGTTATCGACCGTGAGGCGGCAATCGCGCGGGGCGACGCGGATACACATTTGTGCATGTATTAAAATTCCCGCCACCAAGGTGCCGATAGCAAAAACATGCTCTCCCCGGAGGGACACACCTCCTGATGGCTGTTCTATGAGTGGCCTGCATCGCAAAAATCTATACAATTCAGCAATACCGAGTTGGGAAAATAAAACATGTCCTAATCTCCCAACCTCCCAGCCAGTTGGTCGCGCGACTATTACGTTTACACTGCCGATTGTCGGTTGTACAACAGCGAAACTGGCACGATTCGACAATTTGACTGCATGAAGTCAGTACTGCAAGGCTGTACTGCACACAGGCACTTGGAACGTCTCAAGAAAAAAATGTAAACACGAAATGTATTTACTACCAAAGTCTTAATGTTTCTCTACTCTATTTTGCCTATTATTACCGATAATTAACCGCAAATGCCAGTCAAATGCTCATCTGCAACACACAAGTACACCGCACGCACGCCCTGTGCACAAACAACATGAATAAGAGAGCAGACCTGTAGGAAAGCGTGATCGCAAAATTCGCTCGACGCTCGCTTCATTTCACACGACTACAGAACGAAAACACACTAAACAGCCTCCATCTTGGTATCTATCAATAGCTAAATGTTCACTTGTTCGAATTATAACTCTGTCCTCTGTTATTACCTACTCCCGCCAGAGATATCTCGTAAAATCCTGCAGGAAATGTTCTCTCCGTGAAAATGTAAAGAGGACGTATCATCCGAAAATCCCTAACGGCGCTACTTTCAATCGATCACTGTAGTCGTGTGTGTGCCCATTATGCTTGGCTTAGCGAGCCTCGAAACGGAGGCTCGGAGGCAGGCAGCAGCTCATCCCGGCATGCAATGCGCCCCATTACTCGTGTATAAACAGACATCTCGTCCTCTTTACATTTTCACGGAGAGAATATTTCCTGCAGGATTTCACGAGATATCTCTGGCAGGAGTACGTAAGAACAAAGGACAAAGTTATAATTCGAACAAGTGAACATTTAGCTACACATAGATACCAAGATGGAAGCCGTTGGATGTGTTTTTGGTCTGTTGTCGTGAGAAATGAAGCAAGCGTCGAGCAAATTTTGCGATCACGCTTTCCTACCTGCTCTCTTATTCATGTTGTTTGTGTACAGGGCAGGCGTGCGGTGTACTTGTGTGTTGCAGATGAGCATTTGACCGGCATTTGCGGGTAATTATCGGCAATAATAGGCGAAATAGAGTAGAGAAACATTAATACTTTGGAAGTAAATACATTTCGTGTTTACATTTTTTTTTATTGAGACGTTCCAAGTGCCTCGGGTACTGCAGTACTACAGTACTGCACACTGTCTTAGACAGTATAGTGCAAACCCAGCTTCAGACACCACGTTGTTATGTATGTGTGTGCTGTAATGCGAGCATTGTGGTGGCTAGGTACAATAATGAATGTAATCCAACAAGAGCAGAGTTACAACTGTCGAACTGAGTCAACTGTGTAAACTCTACTCTTGTTCTATTAATATTAATGTTACGTTCTCATGCTTGTCGGTGTCCACTACACTGGATATAATGACAAGGGCTATAGCGAGCCATGAGGTGTGACCTAGCTTGGGTAAAGCCAGGTAGTCAGCCTTTAGCCAAATGGCACTGAGGGTGGTCACAGCCAGAGTTCCTTTAATTGCGCCCTCAGTGGTTCTTTTACGTCCCCATTGGCTAGTATTTCTAGAGACGGGACCGCCATTTTACGTGGTAATCCGAGCCACGGGAGATTCACAGTCTCCAATGTTGAGAGCCAGGTTTTTACACCTTGAGAAAAATCTACTAACCTGGCCAGGGTTTAAACTCACAGCATTCAGTGGACAGTGCACGATGCCTACCACTGGGCCACGGAAGCACTCGTGTTAAATTATGTTGTTGGCATGCATATAGCTCTAGTAACTATAGCCCGCGTACGGTTGCCGCTGGCCAGCGGCAACCGTACGCAGGCTATATACGTGTACTGTAGCCAGGTATTCTTCTGATAAACTCACTGGCAACCGAATCAAGTGCGCCCTCCTGCCACGGCACCGCGTTCGCACTCAGAGCATATATCTAGGATACTACTAATACAGATCTAAAATCTATGATAGGCTTTGCTATACCTACTGGTAGTACAGTAATAAAGATACAGCTGTGTAACTTTAATGACTTCGCTATATTAACATGTTATCATGGATATGCGTCGAGTGCGAGCGTAGTACGGGTGGAGGGGGGGGGGTAAAGGGCAGGTAGGAGGGGGCTCTAATAGCAAAAGCAGTTCAGTCCTTTGTTAACACTCAACAAATTCATGTTTAACCCTCCTCTTGGGGGTCAAAATGTTATCAGACACTTACTCTTCGCACGTCAGCGGAAAGTGGATTTCATGGTCCTTTCAATAAAGTGATAAAAATGGTAGGTCAGCGCTGAAACAAAAAAGTTTTGCGCTCTGTCCGTTAGACCATGTCCTCAGAAAATGTCTGATATCTGACCTTTCCCCCACTGCCTTTTGACCTGTGACCTCCAATTTCGCACTGGTGATGGGTTGCCTTCCCATCACACTATACATCGAATATTAAGAGCGTAGGTCGAGCTGTTGAGATTTGTGCCGCAATTCTGTATTTCCTCCTATACCTTAAGTTAAGGGGAAAATATTCCCCCACCATTAACACATCTTGACCT
>NW_014577062.1:620484-621086 GCF_000485595.1 Priapulus caudatus | reverse complement strand
CAGGGTACGTTCCGGTATACCGGACCGTACCCAGGGTACGTTCCGGCAGTACCCCGGGGGACATAGACCCTCTCAGCGTCACTAGGTAGGCCCCTATACGGTAACGGGTAACCTCAACGTTTATAAGTAATACCATGAATACTATATTTCAACAGGTGCTAGGTTACTAAGAGAGTCACACAATAACGTGGACTACTGAATTATAAACTCTATCTTACTCTTACTCTTAGTACCTCTTACTTTTCGGGAAACTTACTTAAAGTTAGCGGTGTTTAACGGTCGCAAAAGCGCCACAGGGAGAAGTAGAACTGCGGTTACATTCATCATCAAGAGGTAGAGGCACATCTTAGAATAATACTTGAAAGTAGCACTAAGCTCGTAAAGTAATGGAAGTGCGATTAAAATACACACAACAAAACACTCAAACCAACTCAAACGTATCTCCATCTTGCTGAATTGATTTCCGTAACACTGGTATCTGAGTGCAAACTCCACGACAGATGGCGCTTAGTGTTGCAGTTGCTTGTGGTGCTAGTGTCATGTGGTGGCCATAGAGGGGGCGCTAGTATTTATAGACTTCCACCGTCAATAGTAAATTTACG
>NW_014577062.1:618054-619609 GCF_000485595.1 Priapulus caudatus | reverse complement strand
AGTGTCGCTTTAGGCCACCTCGTCCCCCGCCGGTGGCACCAGCCCCCGTCAGCTCACTTCGACAATAACCCTTCCGCGACCGAAAATGGTTCTTTTTGTTTACGTATTTTAGTAATGCTAAAACAGGTTACCATGGTATATGCCGATTGTATTACCCATAGGCATAGATATAAAATTAAATGGGAAAAAACAAGACAACTGCCAGTGCCGCACTCGGTAAGTTATTAGTAGCCCGTTATAGTGTTGCCGGCGTTGTATTTGTATGACAAGGGCCTAAGGCCACCTATATAGAATTGTAATTATAGTGTATGATGGGGCCCAAGGCCACATATAGTAGTGTATATGACGGGGGCCTGAGGCCACCTATATATTATTGTAATGATAGAATAGTTTATGCTGGCGGCCCAAGGCCACATATAGTATTGTATATGACGGTGGTCTAATGCCATCTATATAGTATTGTAGAATAGTTTATGCTGGCGGCCAACCAAGGCCACATAATAGTATTGTGTATAAAGGGGGCCTAAGACATACTATATAGTAGTGTGTGATAAGCCTTGGTTGTAAGCTTTACCGCCTCCAGCAAAGAAAAGTAAGCTGCATCACTTACACAGTGTATTATTGCGCCGGCGGGGCCCTAGGCCCCCGGTGGCTTAAGGCCCACTTGGATGTGGATATCTGTCGCCTGCATACGCAGCGGGGACCTTACATGCAAAGTCTTCCTCCTATTTCTTAAATGATGTCTACTGATGAAATGTTCTCATATAAATCTATATGCTAGGATAACTCCTCTTTATTTTAAATGCATAATCTTTGCAAAATACGATTTCACTTGGGAGATATTGCGCATGCGCGCGAACCGTGTTAGGCGTACAGTGCCGTCTTATGCAACCATTATAATATAGCTTGCTGAGGGAAAGAGGGGATGGCAGACTGAGGAAAGGCGGCAGGGGAGAAAGCTGGGGGCGGTAGAAGAAGGAGTCTGAGCGAGGGAGAGGGGAGGCAAGGGGAAGGACGCAAGGGCATAAAGTAGGTGTTTTGTACCCTTCATTTTAGGGCGATCTCCTAATTATAAACACAGGGCTACTGATAAAAGTTTAATAGGCAAATCTATGCTGAGATACCCAGTAACCATTGTAAGTGCATATTCATCACAAAATATGTCTCCTATGGTGAGATATTGCACATGCGCTAACACACAACGTAGCCAGATTCTGTACTGGCTGGTATACGCAGTGGTAACCTTACATGCAAGATCTTCCTCCTATTTCTTAAATAATGTCTACTCATGGAATGTTATCATATAAATCTATGCTAGGATAACTCCTCTTTATTTTAACTGCATAATCTTTGCAAAATACGATTTCTCTCGGGAGATATTGCGCATGCGCTAACACACTAACGTTGCCAGATTGTGTACTGGCTGGGATACGCCTCGGGGGCCTTACATTCAAGGTCTTCATCCTATTTCTTAAATAATGTCTACTCATGGAATGTTATCATATAAATCTATGCTAGGATAACTCCTCTTTATTTTAACTGCATAATCTTTGCA
>NW_014577062.1:605648-616920 GCF_000485595.1 Priapulus caudatus | reverse complement strand
AAGTGCATATTCATCACAAAATATGTCTCCTATGGTGAGATATTGCACATGCGCTAACACACAACGTAGCCAGATTCTGTACTGGCTGGTATACGCAGTGGTAACCTTACATGCAAGATCTTCCTCCTATTTCTTAAATGATATCTACTGATGGAATGTTATCATATAACTATGCTAGGACAACACCTCTTTATTTTAAATGCATAATCTTTGCAAATTACGATTTCTCTCGGGAGATATTGCGCATGCGCTAACACACTAACGTTGCCAGATTGTGTACTGGCTGGTATACGCATCGGTGACCTTACATGCAAGGTCTTCATCCTATTTCTTAAATGATGTCTACTCATGGAATGTTATCATATAAATCTATGCTAGGATAACTCCTCTTTATTTTAACTGCATAATCTTTGCAAAATACGATTTCTCTCGGGAGATATTGCGCATGCGCGCGCACCGTGTTAGGCGTGCAGTACCGTGTTAGGCAAACATTATAACATAGCTTGCTGAGGGAAAGAGGGGATGGGAGACTGAGGAAAGGCGTCCGGAAAAATAGCTGGGGCGGCAGAAGAAGAAGGAGGCTGAGCGAGGGACAGGGGAGGCAAGGGGAACGAAGCAAGAGCATAAAGTAGGTGTTTTGTACCCTTCATTTTAGGGCGCTCTCCTAATTATAAACACAGGTATATTGACAAAAGTTTATTATGGAAATCTATCCTGAGATACCCCCTAACCATTGTAAGTGCATATTCATCACAAAATATGACTCCTATGGTGAGATATTGCCCATGCGCTAACACACAACGTAGCCAGATTCTGTACTGGCTGGTATACGCAGTGGTAACCTTACATGCAAGATCTTCCTCCTATTTCTTAAATAATGTCTACTAATGAAATGTTATTATATAAATCTATGCTAGGATAACTGCTCTTCATGTTAAATGTATAATCTTTGCAAAATACGATTTCTCCCGGGAGATATTACGCATGCGCGCGCACCGTGTTAGGCGTTCAGTGCCGTATTATTCAAACATTATAATATAGCTTGCTGAGGGAAAGAGGGGATGGGAGACTGAGGAAAGGCGGCAGGAAAGATAGCCGGTGGCGGTAGAAGAAGGAGGAGGCTGAGCGAGGGACAGGGAAGGCAAGGGAAAGGACGCGAAGGCATAAAGTAGGTGTTTTGTATGCCAAATGTTAGGGCGCTCTCCTAATTATAAATAGAGGTCTACTGATAAAGGTTTATTAGGGAAATCTATGCTGAGATACCCCCTAACCATTTTAAATGCATATTAATCACAAAATATAACTCCTCTGGTGAGATATTGCGCATGCGCTAACACACTAACGTTGCCAGATTCTATACTGGCAGGTATACGCAGCGGTGACCTTACATGCAAGCTCTTCCTCCTATTTCATAAATATTGTCTACTGATGGAATCTAATCATATAAATCTAACTCCTCTTCATTTTAAATGTATAATCTTTGCAAAATACGATTTCTCTCGGGAGGTATTGCGCATGCGCGCGCACCGTGTTAGGCGTGCAGTGCCGTCCAAGACAAACATTATAACATAGCTTGCTGAGGGAAAGAGGGGATGGGAGACTGAGGAAAGGCGGCAAGAAAGATAGCTGGGGCGGTAGCAGAAGAAGGAGGCTGAGCGAGGGACAGGGGAGGCAAGAGGAAGTACCCGAGGGCATAAAGTAGGTGTTTTGTACCCTACATGCTAGGGCACTCTCCTAATTATAAACACAGGTCTACTGATAAAAGTTTATCAGGGAAATCTATGCTGAGATACACCCTAACTATTTTAAATACATAATAATCACAAAATATAACTCCTCTGATAAGATATTGCGCATGCGCTAACACACTAACGTAGCCAGATTGTGTACTGGCTGGTATACGCAGCGGTGACCATACACGCAAGGTCTTCCTCCTATTTCTTAAATGATGTCTTCTGATGGAAAGTTATCATATAAATCTATGCTAGGATAACTCTTCTTCATTTTAAATGCATAATCTTTGCAAAATACGATTTCTCTTGGGAGATATTGCGCATGCGCGCGCACCGTGTTAGGAGTGCAGTGCCGTCTTAGGTAAACATTATAATAAAGCTTGCTGAGTGAAAGAGGGGATGGGAGACTGAGGAAAGGCGGCTGGAAAGATAGCTGGGGAGGTAGAAGAAGAAGGAGGCTGAGCGAGGGACAGGGGAGGCAAGGGTAAGTACGCGAGGGCATAAAGTAGGTGTTTTGTACCCTACATGTTAGGGTGCTCTCCTAATTATAAACAGAGGTCTACTGATAAAAGTTTATTAGGGAAATCTATGCTGAGATACCCCTAACCATTTTAATTGCATATTCATCACAAAATATAACTTCTCTGATGAGATATTGCGCATGCGCTAACACACTAACGTTGCCAGATTCTATACTGGCAGGTATACGCAGCGATGACCTTACATGCAAGGTCTTCCTCCTATTTCTTAAATGATGTCTACTGATCGAATGTTATCATATAAATCTAACTCCTCTTCATTTTAAATGCATAATCTTTGCAAAATACGATTTCTCTCGGTAGATATTGCGCATGCGCGCGCACCGTGTTAGGCGTACGGTGCCGTCTGAGGCAAACATTATAATAAATCGTGCTGAGGAAAAGAAGAAATGGGAGACTGAGGAAAGGCGGCAGGAAAGATAGCTGGGGTGGTAGAAAAAGAAGGAGGCTGAGCGAGGGATAGAGGAGGCAAGAGGAAGTACCCGAGGCCATAAAGTAGGTGCTCAGTACCCTACATGCTAGGGTGCTCTCCTAATTATAAACACAGGTCTACTGATAAAAGTTTATCAGGGAAATCTATGCTGAGATACCCCCTAACTATTTTAAATGCATATTCATTACAAAATATAACTCCTCTGATGAGATATTGCGCATGCGCTAACACACTAACGTAGCCAGATTGTGTACATGCTGGTATACGCAGCGGTGACCATACACGCAAGGTCTTCCTCCTATTTCTTAAATAATGTCTACTGATGGAATGTTATCATATAAATCTATGCTAGGATAACTCCTCTTCATTTTAAATGCCTAATCTTTGCAAAATACGACTTATCTCGGGAGATATTGCGCATGCGCGCGCACCGTGTTAGGCGTACAGTGCCGTCTGAGGCAAACATTATAATATAGCTTGCTGAGAGAAGAAGGGAATGGGAGACTGATGAAAAGCGGCAGGAAAGATAGCTGGGGGCGGTAGAAGAAGAATGAGGCTGAGCGAGGGACAGAGGAGGCAAGGGGAAAGACGGGAGTGCATAAAGTAGGTGGTTTGTACCCTACATGCTAGGGCGCTCTCTTAATTATAAACAAAGTTCTACTGATAAAAGTTTATTAGGGAAATCTACGCTGAGATACCGCCTAACCATTTTCAATGCATATTCATCACAAACTAGAAACGGGCAGTTGTCGCCAACTACATGTATCCCCCGTGATCTAGTATGAATGGAATATCTCTGTAAGGACGTAGAAGGGCAGGTAAGTTAAATAAGTCACAAAGACAAAGGTTTGTTAGACAACTGGTGTGCCTCAGATGTGGAAGTATATGGAATCTGGTTACCATAGAAGGCCGAAGAGGAAATGTAAGTCGACGGTGAAGGTCAAACTAAGTCAAGGACAGTGGTGGTTTTGGTATGCGACCGACCTTCTCCCCAAGATGTGTAAACATACCAAGTTTAGTCGCGCTAGGTCAATTAGGGGCTGAGTTAGAGAGCGGAAGAGAAATATGATCAAGATCAAGGTAAAGGTGAAATAAAGGTCGCAGTGACCTGGTGGGCAGTTTTTACCCGATCTCGGATCATCTTCAAATTTGGCATGAAGGTGCGTTATGGTAAAGCGAAGACGCCAATCGTTTTTGGTGTTGGCGGAGTCATCGTTGCCATGGTAACAACATTTTTGTGGAATATTGTAGAACCTGTAACTTGTGCTGTTTTTACCGGATGTGATTTGGCACGACAGGCGCGATATAACATGTCCTATATATATATATATATTTGATGACAATCATAAATTTAAATACAAATTTTAATACAAATATTTTTTTATTTTTTAATATTTTTTTACAAATATTTTTTTTTTAATTTTTTTTTGTTAATTTTTAAATTTTAATTTTAATACAAATATTAATTTCATGACAATCGGGTAAAAAGTGCAGAAGTTACAGGTTCTAGAAACGATGACTCCGCCCACACCAAAAACGATAGGTGTCTTCGCTTTACGATAACGCACCTTCATTCGAAATTTGAAGATGATCCGAGAAGAACTGCAGCCGGTAGAGCGTTCACAAGGAAATCTCTACGGCGGCGGCGGCGGCGGCGGCGGCGGCGGCGGCGGCGCGACGATGCCAAATCCATAGTATCCCCACGAACTTCGTTCGGGGGATACAAATATAACTCCTCTGATGAGATATTGCGCATGCGCTAACACACTAACGTAGCCAGATTCTATACTGCCAGGTATACGCAGCGGTGACCTTACATGCAAGCTCTTCCTCCTATTTCTTAAATAATGTCTACGGGTAGAATGTTATTATATAAATCTATGATAGGATAACTCCTCTTCATTTTAAATGCATAATCTTTGCAAAATACGATTTCTCTTGGGAGATATTGCGCATGCGCGCGCACCGTGTTAGGCGTGCAGTGCCGTCTAAGGCAAACATTATAACATAGCTTGCTGAGGGAAAGAGGAGATGGGAGACTGAGGAAAGGCGGCAGGAAAGATAGCTGGGGGCGGTAGCAGAAGAAGGAGGCTGAGCGAGAAACAGGGGAGGCAAGAGGAAGTACCCGAGGGCATAAAGTAGGTGTTTTGTACCCTACATGCTAGGGCACCCTCCTAATTATAAACACAGGTCTACTGATAAAAGTTTATTAGGGAAATCTATGCTGAGATACACCCTAACTATTTTAAATACATATTAATCACAAAATATTGTGCACACGCACGCACGCACGCACATGTACGTGCACACGCACGCACGCACGCACGTGTACGGGCGCACGCACGTGTTCGTGCACACGCCCGCACGCCCGCACGTGAACACGCACGTACGCACCACGCACGCACGTACGCACCACGCACGCACGTACGCACCACGCACGCACGTGTATTACGTGTACGTGTACACGCCCGCACGCCCGCACGTGTACGTGCTCACGCACGCACGCTCGTGGCCCGATATTGGCTGTGTCGGCTATTCGGATCATACCAATATTGGCCCAATATTATGTGCTGTCTGGATTTCCTTTCTAAAAATTAATGTGAACATGATAGCACTTGTTTTTTCCTCCGACGCCATTTTATGCTTATGACAAATTCACTATAATTAATACACCAGTACGGATGCTGCACGAATGTCTACTTGATAAAATTTTGGAATATATTTAAAGAGACTAATGGAAATGATTACCGCTAAATGTATTAATTTTTTTTTTACCGAAGGTCCAAACGTTTACTGTTTAGAGAGACCTGTATCATATTCCATTAGTAGGGCATTCTTGTACACGGAAATATGTCGTCTAGTATGCGAGCGCATTTACATTGGAACACGATGTTCGATATGAACCGCGTACCCACATCCGCATTCCTAGTGTCGTATTTGGGATAAAACGTTTAAGAAACCAACGGTCTTGAATTCGATACTACCCCTGTCCCACCTACAGGGTGGGTACCTCGATAGCCGTCGCCGGCTCGAGAGCTCGTCAGCCGGCGACCGCTTTGCGCTCCCGGAAAATGTTTACCAAAGCGCAGTGATATCGCCGAATATTGTGATATCCGTGACACCAGGTAGCTTAACAGTAGCTTACAGTACGCCATTGACTCGCTTATTACGCTCTCACTACGACCCTATGCGTTCCCAGTTTGATTTTCAGTGCGCTCTTAATGCGCTCCCACTGCGCTCGGTGCGCTCTCAATGCGCTCCCACTGCGCTCTGTGCGCTCTCAGTGCGCTCCCACTGCGCTCAGTGCGCTCTCAGTGCGCTCCCACTGCGCTCTGTGCGCTCTCAATGCGCTCCCACTGCGCTCAGTGCGCTCTCAGTGCGCTCCCACTGCGCTCTGTGCGCTCTCAATGCGCTCCCATTGCGCGCAGTGCGCTCTCAGTGCGCTCCCACTGCGCTCTGTGCGCTCTCAGTGTGTCCAAGTAGCTTTCGCTGCGCTCTTACTACGCTCTCAATACGTTTGCAACTCGATCCCTGCGCGTGTGCGGCGTGTATATATAGAGTCTCCTGCGACCTTCAGGATCAGTCTACGTTCAGCTGCTGTGTGCACCATGCCAAAAAGACGAGGCAGGGGTCGAGGAAGGCCGTCTCCATCGTCCACGGTTGTCCAGTCCTGTTCCATCTGAGCCTGCTGGCAACTCCCATGAGGAAGATCCTCCAGAGGAGAGTAGCGCAGCTGGATCATCCTCTAGAGATGCCAGCCTAGCCCTCCTTCCCAAAGCCAAGAAGGCCAAGAAGACCACGGACCTCACTCTGGTAGAAGAGGAAGCCATGGCTGAGTGGATACAGGAAAATGAATGCCTGTATAACAAGAAGCTGAACAGCTATAAAGACAAGCAAAGGCAGGATAAGCCGTGGGATGACACGGCGGCAGAGATGGGGAAGACCAGCGAGATCTTGTCGATTTAGTACAGGTTTCTCAGGACGAGGTACGGCCGCCTTCTAAAGAAGAAGTCTGGTCAAGGAGCGACGGAGCTGACTGAGCGCGATCAGTGGGTGTTGGCACGGTTTGCTTTCCTGAAGACCCATATCTATGAAGTACAGCGTCGCACAGTGTTCAGTGTAAGTCAACAATTAAATATCATTTTCAGGTTATCGTAAAATTGTAAAAATCGTAAAAATGGTAAAATTGTGAAATATTGTCTATAAATGTATATGAAATTGTACTTAATTACCTTTTACTTACTTTCTTCTTTTCTTTTGTCTTTGCAGATCAAGACTAAAGCAGCTGCGGCGGCTGCTGCTCTCGGAGACACGGGAGATACTGAAGAGGCCGGGGATGCTGGGAATGATGATGGGGAGAAGGTCCAGTCGGTCCAGCCGTCCACTGCGGGGACTTCTGATGCACCCATCATCTTGGACGTGCGCCCCAATAAATCAACAAAAAAGTCGACTGCGGAGGAAGATCGCGTGCTGGCGGGCATCACGGAGAGGGGGCAGCAGTTACTGGAGTTGCAGCAGAAGATGCTGGAAATGCTCAAGCCACCGGTCCGCGTCACCGAGCGAACCACTTATGCAGACTGGACAAAGTCTGTAATGAAGGACCTGGATCCTTCTCTATGGCGCCGCTTCCAGGTCGACCACTCTCAGCTGTACAGATACCTGGACATGGATAATAACATCAACTAGGCAGCCGCAGCCCAACATGCAGGCGTGGTCCAGCAGCAGCAGCAGGCTCCGTAGTTGTAGATCATCTGCTCTTTGGTCATCTTGCGCATCAAGTAGGGCTTCATCAGGTTGGTCCGCATCCCAAACTCATCATCAGCCAGGAAGAAATATGGCATGTCCCTGTCGTCATTTAGTAGGTGGTCTGCTGGAGGAAGACCAATGGTCCCATCTACTAGGCACTCCTTCAGCTCTGAATCATTGAAGATCTGTGCATCTGACATGTGTCCGTGCCCTCCAACATCTATTTTCCAACTTTATAGTTGTGATAAAGGCTTCCACTGTTCGCTGGCTTTCTGCAGGCAACATGTTTTCCATCAAGGGCTCCACAGGCATGAGGGACGTTCCATCTACGTGCAAAAATTTCAGCAAGGGCACGCCCTTCTTTAGGGGAGATTGGACAGCTGATGACTTCCTCTTTGTACTCATCTACGATGACCTGGCAGACTTCTCGTACTACAGACAAACATGGTGTTATGAGGAACTCTGAAGTCAAACTTCATACTGCCGTACTTGTCACCGGATGCTAGGTGGCGCATAGTAATTGCAATCTTCAACCCTGATTCCATAGCGTTCTTATACATGGTGTCTTGTTTGGTGTATCTTAGACCAAGTCTTGCTAGGAGCTCATCAAACAATTCTGGTTGTACTCTCATGAAGTTAAAGAAGGATGCAGGATCTTCATGTCGTAGCTCGGCCATTAGGCAGTGATAGTGGCCAAACTAAATTCTTCTCCCCACGTCTAACCATGGTCAAACCCAGCATCTCCTCTCCCTTCTTCCCCTTCTCATTCTTCTCCTTCTCATGATGTTGACAAGGGCCTGGTCATCTTGTGCCTGCATATGTGCTAACCGTAGTACAATTAGCACATTCTGCCTGTCTGCGGCCATGGCGAAGAGCAAATGCACACTGATTGTGTATAGAAGATAAAGCTGTATTTATACAAAAATGTGTGTATGAGGGATCGTAATAAGAACGCATGTGAACCTATTGCAAACGTCGGAACAACGCCTTGGACGTATTAGGAGCGTCATAGTCTCAGTGGCAGCGCAGAGTGGACGTAGAATGAGCGAAAACAAGCCCATAAAGCGTAGTGGAAGCGCAGTAACGGCGCAATAAGAACGGGAGAGGCACCTTTTGAGAGTCCAATGAGCGTACAGCAGTCGCACACCAGTCGCAAGGGACGATTTCTGCGACCCCAAGTCGCTTCTATGCGTTGTTGCTACGTCCACGATACGCTCATGTAGTTCGCTTTACGCTGCTATGGCGACTGTACTGCGTCATTACACCGCTCTATCAGAGCGCGACCCGCTGCGCTTGTTTTGAGCATGCTCAAAACAAGCGCCGAGGTTTGGCGCTCAAGGTAGCGCATGGCGACTCTCTTCCGCCCTTGACAGTTTTCACTGCGTCATCAAATCGTTCTCAGGGTCCTTACTGCGCTTTTCCTCGCGCTTTCATACTTTTCAGGTCGCAGTGGGAGCGCTAGCGTGATCGCGGGTAGGTGTGACAGGGCTATATATATATACTGAGTTATATATGCTGAGTTGCGATCGAATGAGGTGTGTCATCACATAATAGAAACAGTAGTTTCTCAATAATTTAAACTTTTCAATTTTATTCAAAAATGGCAAAAATAATCAAGAAGATGAGTCATTTCACATCGATAATAAACCTGGGCATTTGAGGCCAGTGAAAATATGAAACACTATATACAGTTGACAGCTTTCCACATCATGCAAACTCTGTAAAAGGCCTCCGGAAAAGCGCCAATGCCAAAGCTCGTTTTGCGGTAACCATAGTAGCAGGGGTCGGAAAGCACGACACGAGAGTCAACCAGTAACATCTATCGTCTAGTAGATTGTCACCGAAAGCATCGGCACGTATCAGTAGCAGCGCCGCGGGGTTGTGTACGAGCCTGGCATTTATATATGGCCACCCGTCGGAGCCGGGCTTAGACGCCCGGTAGTACCTACTACGCACTACATCTGCACCACTGACTCTAATAATGCCGCCCCTCTCGCAACAAGTATGCACTTTTGCATAGAGGGCGATAGCATTGATCTAAACGCCTAACGTCTGCCGTATAAGACTCATAAAATCATCATTATTACGTTATTCGTAGCCGTACTAAAAGCTGAAGACATCGGAATTGTTTAAAGCGCCGCTGGATTGCTGCACTAATCGACGTGACGTGTGATTAGCCATAGTAACATCCCGCACTCGACGCCTATACATGCTTTCAGGAGTGACTATCTCGTGAAAGGAAACATAGAACAGGTAGCAATACATAATATAATCTCTGTGATTAGAAAATGTATATGTCAGCCTATTGGGTGTCGCATAAGATATCCGCAGTAAAGCCGTGCTTAAACCGACGCAATCGGGTGATTCGTGCTCCAATACTATAGTGCTGTTATGGCATCGATACGTAGACTAGCAATAAGTATATAAGATGCAGGTGCTCCTGTTAACCATGATATAGAACGTAGAAAATTTACACGGGTATAGCCTTAACCGCAGCCGCTTGATCCGTGGGCCATGGTCACAATTACTGGCTAGATATGCCGTTTGGGGAACAAGCAAAGCGTAAGAGCAATTGCACTTATAAACCTGCTATACATTAAACTTCATGATAATTCATACAAAAGCGTGCCATGAGCTATGAGATACATGAATATATATTTGTGTGTGTACAAAGAAATATATACACGAGCTTGCATCACAGTAAAGCAAAAGGCAAAATTCCATGGACATGACGGTGATTTTTGGCTTAAGCCAAACGAGTAAAAGTAATGGAAATGCAGTGTGCCATCAACGTTTCCATAAATAAAATGGAAATGAGCAATAATGATAAGTATCAGCGTTACCTAATTATTTTTACCCAAATGAATGAGCAATGACATTAATAATATACACTATTGAATTATCTGTGAGCTCTTCGGCGCTTTCTAGCAAACCCTATACAGAACACTTCGTGCCTTGAAGGAAATTCTGACACATAATAATACGCCTACGGCCGACCGTTTAAGAAAATACGCCTAAGTAAATTTTTGTTCCGGCCGTTTAGTTGCGCGAAATAGTCAGCGTCGGAATTGGTCTGTGATATTGTATATCAAACCGCCGTGAAAAATACTTTGATCTGACGTCGCCGGAGCATGAATAACTACGGACAGTTGACTGAACCTATGTCTCTCGGAGCCGACCTATATAAAAAGTCTCACTATTCGAGAATCAACTTTACGCGTAATGATATAGAAATTGGTGACGTGGTATAAAGACTAGACAATCAGGTGAAGTACTAAATGATGTTTTCTGGCGACTCGCACTGTTTGTTCGCTAAACCAATCTAGCAACCAAGCAACGACGACAAAACAACACGCACACACACACAAAACATACGCAAAGGCCCTTATGTAAACAGCCGGTGTTCATGAGACAACACGGCCTGGGGATGACTACGAAACTGGGCATGCAAACGCACTTACAAATGAAATTCTACGCCTATTCCCAAAAAAACTAATCGAGGTTAGAACCTGCCCAGTAAATTTGTGTACCTAATAACCAGATGATAGTCCTGGCATATGTAAATACAAGATACAGTAGATACGGCAGCAACAATAACATCGGCATCAGAATCCCGATTAAATATATACCTATATATATATATATATATATATATATATATATATATATATATAATACTAACTAACTACAAAGTAACTAATAAGTAATTAGTTAGAGAAGAGATATTTACTATACACTACTCTACGACGACAACTAATAACAACACTAACGTACGTACTATACTACTACTATATATATATATATATATATATATATATATA
>NW_014577062.1:573031-605638 GCF_000485595.1 Priapulus caudatus | reverse complement strand
ACTAAGTAGTAACGTAGTACGACGACGACAACTAAACGAACTAAACTAACGTACGTACTATACTACTACTATATATATATATATATATATATATATATATATATATATATATATATATATACAGAACATCACAAACTCTATTGAAATAACAAGAATATTTGAGAAGAGCATGCATTACACATCTTCACGGCACAATACAACACATAGTATTAAAATATAAAACCACAGTATGAAAAATAAGCAAATTCCCATCACGTGGGTACACACATAGGCCAGAGTTTCCTTTCTTTGGCCTACAGAATTTGACTCAATTACTTACTAGAAGGAAAGGACATAACGTAGGAGAGAGGAAATGATTTTTTATTCTTGATCTTTTATGACACTAGTTATCATTAATGAGAACATGCATGTATTGCTAATTTGATTTTACTCTGTTTTGCGATAGGAAACCCTCGTATGGAACACGCCGTTCAAGGCATTTTCTTGAAAAGCGTCTGCAATAATATGAAGGAGACTAATAATTTATATCGTACATGCGTCTGCTAAAAGTCTTAATTCATCGTTTTACGGCCGTAACCATACACGCTGCACGCAGAGTGAGCTCATTATGGGCCGTAGCTGTTCACCAAAGGCAGAGGTTGAAACTCTTACAAACATGTTTTGATCATGCCTCTATATATTGGCGAGTACCGTTGTTGGAAATACCCTGTCATGTGCTTGTAATAGGCGATTGTGTCTAGCTCATTAAAAACCTGATTGAATTTCATGCTAAAGGTTTCGTGGCATTTTCAAGTCTATATTATTTTCGAGTCGCTTCCGTCAGCCAAAGAGCAGGCAAGTCTGGTCTCAACAGTGACACAAAGGTTAGCTATAATTCACCCTGCGTATCACAGTTAGAGCCAAAACCCCGAGAAAATGATGTTCTACAATATAAAATCCATAACATATCGGTCAAGATTATGCTGAGAAAGCCACCAATGTCGGTCTCCGGTTCGCTTGTTGGGAAACCGGGGCATTCATCATACCGGGTTCAGTAAGCAAAATATTGTATATTGAGTTTTATCACCCACCAATTTTAACAGATTGCCAGATCCTCATACGTAGGCAGCATGGCTAACATAAAATGATAAACATCAATGCCCGCGTATCGTTCGTTTATAGATTTACCAAGGGACCAGCTGTCGATGAACTCGGCAAGTCTTATGCCGACTAGCTAATTACCCTCCTCATCTCAAGGTTTGAAGGAACCGACTCGAACACGCTTAACTTCCAGCGTTGGTTTGGTATATTGGCACGGCAGGCGGGTAGCGTTATCACCAGTATTTCGTCGTGGTGTGCCTAAGTGTGTATCCCTCTTTGGTTTATCGTGTACCATACAGTAGGCTTCTCGTGCACGTGCCAGTTCATAAATATCGAGGCGACCAGCAGCAGGCACCATGCGATGCGGGCCTGTACCAAAAGCCAACGCAAGGCAACCCGCTAGTCTCGGCAGCAGAGTATCACTGATAACTGACAATGCGGGCTATTATAGTTTTCTGCATTTACTCCCAGCGTGTAATTTTTTAATCCATGCGAATGACCACGTAGACATAAGCGTCACATTCGCAAGCGTGTAAAATCGTGTGCTCATTATGTTAGTGAACTTATTTTACAAAAGATTACTCTGAAATCGACGAGGAGTAGGCGGCCAGAATGGCAACGGTCTACCCTAATTCCGCAATGACTATGATCGCCATCAAAACGACAGTGGCGCCGCTGCCATCGCTGTCACGACTACCTGCAACTTTAGTCACGCGAGTTTGAAATACTAGCTTCCCATAGACATATTCGATGACAGCCATACTGGTTTCTGCCTTTACGACAACGATGTTTACCACGTGCTATCGACAATCGACGAGCGGCAGCAACAACATTCTAATTGGAAACTTGAAAAAATTAGGATTGCTAAAACTGGCGAGCAATGCTGGTTGAACGATAACCAACATGCAGCAGCATCCTCACGCGTGAAGCTAGACTAGTAGACGCCATGTTTAATAACTGAGTATTGTAATGCAGCAGGTTATTTACCGATTTCATAACTGAAGCGGCCAGGATGTGGAAACAAAAAACGATGTCGCTAACCCCATCAAGTAAGCCGCTAGACAGTGTGTTGATAACGCAAGCAACAAGACCAATAGACATCATGTTGATAACACCAGCAACAAGACCAATAGACATCATGTTCATAACACCATCAACTAGATCTCTAGACATAATGTTGATAACAATACCAGCCAGATTCCTAGACATACCGTTAGTACCCCAATCAGCTATGCCACTAGCAACCAGGTTTATAATACCACCAGTTAGGTCGCTTAGACATCCTTTTGATAACTTTCCATACACGGCTTCTATACTAGATGCAGTATTGAGAATCCCATCAGTCAGACTTCTGGGCATCAAGTGTGTAATTTCAGCAGCTAGCACCTTTTGGTCATGCTGATAATTCCGTGTATTAAAGGCATCGGACATCATGATAACAATGCACCGGCTAGGACCGTTGGCATGATGCTGATAATTATAACTCCTTAAGCTGAGCATGTAGGCACCAGTGGAATGTTGGTAACGCCACCAGCTAGGCCCGTAAGCGTCAGCACCATTCGTCGTCGTCGTCAGAGTCACTGTGCCGCGGTGGACTGCGGCGGGGCGACCGGCGCCCCCCACGCTCACCCCTGCTCACCGTCCCCGGTTTCATGCCGTTGGGTCGCTTGTCGCCGTGCGCGTTATCTCGCGCGTGGCGGTGACCAGCTCCGCTCTGAGGCTTCGCTGCGGCGTCGCGTACGCGCATGCGCGAAGAGGGCGACATGCCGTGGGCCTGTGGCGGCATCGCGCGCTTGGCCGCGTGCGTCGGCGACGCCTCCAGCTTCGGGAAGTTGATGCTGCCGGGTGATTTGGTTGGTGCAGGCACGGTAGGCGACTGAGCGACGGTGGGCAACTTCAACGGCAGTTCTCCGTGTTTGATCTGCAGATTGAGCGTGGAAGGCTTGCTAGGGGTGGCGGGCAGGCGGCGGCCCATGGAGCGCGCCCGTGGCGGCGGTGCGGCGGGGCTGGGACTGCGGGAGCGCAGGTCGAGCTGCGTCGTGCCGTAGTACTCGTTCGACAGCGGCGTCAGCACGGGACTGGGACTGCGTGAGCGCAGCTCGAGCGACGTCGTCCGGTAGCGTAGCTGCGGCGTCGGCGACGGCGCCGGCGACGCGAACGGCTGGGCATGGCCGTGCAGCGGCACGCGGCGGCTGCGACTTCTGCTCCTATGCTCGGGCGATGTGTGTGTCAGCGCTTCTTCGTCTTTCTTCTTACCTGCACCGGGAATCAGCGGAGACGTGTGAGAAAAGAGGCAAGTATGGAGTGTGGACATTTAACCTTGATATCACCCTTGAACTCACTTGACCAACTTCTACTGAAGTGCCCAGGTGAGCATAAAAGATTAACGTCTGCTGACGTTATATGTTATTCAAACAATCGAACGTAAACAGTGATCAAGAACTATTTCGTTCACGCATCGCGCACACGCATACACGCACACACGCACACACGCACACACGCACACATACACACACACGCACGCACGTACGCACGTACGCACGCACGCACGCACGCACGCACGCACGCACGCACGCACACCATCTCTCTCTCTCTCTTTCTTTCACTCCTTCCGTGTCTCTGTCTACATCAATCTTTCTCTCTGTGTCTGTATATGTGAGTGCGTACGCGCACGCGCGTATGTGTACACGGGTGTATGTGTGCGCATGTGTGTGCGGGCGCTCGCACGTGTGCGTGCGTGCGTGTATGCGTGCGTGTGTGAGCGAGTTTATATGTGTTAGCGGTTTATTGTCAGGCGCATTTGCTAGTGTTTTCATGTTCCTTCCACGTTTGTTACGCGCGAAAATATGGTTCAATGCCGTGTAACATTGGAGCTTTGGTGTAAAACCCGACTATACGGGAATGGTGCGCAAACTTTTGCCTCCAACTATCAATTCTCTAACTACCATTTTCAGTTAAATACTTAAATTCGGAAGAATCATAGATCATCGTAAAAAGATTGTGGGGCCAATGTGTTATTGATATAATCAAGGGTATATAGGAGTCTCTTATATGCACGACATTATACACTAGCGGTGTGCACGGATGACGACCGATTGGAAGCTAGCGCGCCCGCTAGTTTATATATTTACCTCTGAACTTGTGCATGCGCTCTTCAGCCGCCATGTCTCGTGCGGTGTCGCACAGACCTAGCACGGCCTTGGAGAACATGTCGGCTCGGCGGGGTGACGGCGACCGTGACATGCTGCGATTTCTCCAGCCGCCTGTAACGTACACACATAATATACGTACGCGTCATATCTACACACACACGCACGCACGCACGCACTCACACACACACACGCACGCACGCACGCACGCACACACGCACACACACACACACACACATACACACGAACGTCCACACACAGACGCACATACAGACACACACACACACACACACACCCACACGCATGCACGCACGCACGCACGCACACACACACACACACACGCGCGCACCCACGCACACAAGCACGCACGCACGCACGCACGCACGCACGCACGCACGCACACACACGTGATGAAGACGTGTGCCATTCCCCAAACTGCATGCAGCGCCCCCTTCGTATAACTTAGTAAATTGAGCCAAAGCGAAAGCGCCACCTATCTCTCGTGGAGTTTGGTCATCCCCATGCGGATGCTATGTTCGTCACTGTGCCAGCAGGTTATCATATATGAGACGGGATGGCTATATTTGTGGATGGGTGGGTTGGGGGGAGGGGGTTCTAGTGCCGTTTCGATACATACTTCCGAGATGTATAAGACAGTGTAAGATAAAAAGAGGCCTATGTCTGCATACATTCCAAGTAAACTTACCGGTCGCGAAAATATTCGCTTACAGCCTATAGTTTTGCACTTATCTCACGCAATAACTGATTCAAAACTGTCCACATAAGTAGTGATAAAATTATTATCCAGTACATGATATTATGCCAGTCCCTGATATATTAGACTGGCATAATTAAAACTTTTAAATATTATCGATGGAGACCGCTGACTCATCCTTAGCTTGAAGCTCCGTCATATGAGCCTCGTTTGCTTTTATCGCGCCAATAGTTTAATAAAGATGCGTTACAGATTAAAACATTATCTGTCGCTCCGCCTAAAGAGAAACAGCCCAGTACAGGTATATAATTCGAAGGTATCACGGTCCAGCGTAAACTTTACACATTTTAGTATATTATCTAACCATTCTAAAGGTAACTAGAGGGTCCGTTGTTAGAAACATAATAACTAGTCACAACTATCATAAATGTCACGACTTTCGAACTGAAGTGTCTTGCAAAAGCTATGAAATTTTATACTTAATATCGTCATAGGTATTTTTATGATGCTTCAGATAACGGGACGCAGATAAACAACTTCAACATACAGGTTCGGCCGATTACGGTACTTCTGCCATTGCCATCAATGCGCATAATGAAGCCCTACCTGTACCTCTGACGGATGGAGACTGCGAGCGGGTGGGCGAAGGTGACGTCGCCCTGTGAGGCAGTGGCGACAACGGGGGGCTCATCTTGCGAGGCTCGGGCGTCGTGTCGCTGTGCGAGCGCTGCACCGTCTGGTGGCCGGGAGGCCTAAGGCCACCCGCATAGTCATGATCGTCCTGAAACAATAGACAAGTCGGTGTTCACATCGTGCGACGTACGATGACAGAACACGACACGAGCTGCGTGCCACTGCCGCATGCGTTCGATATATATATCCGCTGAATGCTAACAGGCCAAGCTCCTTCTGCTCTAACATCACTGTTTGCGGCATCTAGCTACTTTACACACTAGATAGGCATAGCCTGCTATAGATCGTGCGATATCAAAACTATTTGGAAGTGGTTGCAAGTGCCTGTGATGTGAGGTGACGTTCTCGTGGACTCCCGAACAGGTAATCGATGTTGATTCATCGGTCTTGCGAATTCACTGAAATCTATTCGGAAGGACAGCACACTACTCTAACCCTCCTTATCCCGACGAGTTCACTATCTGAGCCTCAAAGGAAAGCGCAGGTGCGGAGGCGCGTGCATGTGTGTATTTCTGTGTGTGTGTATGTGTGTCACCTCCTCTGTGTGCGCGCGTGCACGTGTGAGCGTGCAGGCGCGCACGTGTGTGCGTCTGCGTGTGTGTGCACATGAGTGCGTGCGCGCGCGCGTGTGTCTGCTAGTGAGTGGAGATTGGGGTATAGGGGCGATGAAGGTAAATTAACTAGCCATGTTGGTACCCTCTATACTAACCTTCACTGCCTGAATCGCGCACATAATACGCCCGAAGTTAAAGATCGTTTTAGAGACGCAGCGCGTCTTGCTCGAGTAGCGCGCGCTCACTATTCGCCACGTTAACGCCACTTGAGAATTACGCGCGTGTGAGAACTTACGGACGAATCGACAGTTGTCGAGTTGAGTTTTGGCATAGAGGTGGCGCGCAACTCGTGAGCAGCAGACAGCAGCGCCGAGCCTATCGTCAAGCTGTCGCCCGTCTTGTGCACGTCGCGCAGCTCAATCCCCTAGTGGCCACACACAGAAACAGGCGGTGAGTGTGAGTGAGGAGCATATAAATCAGTGATTCGTAGGCTCTGGTGTGAGTGAGGAGCATATAAATCAGTGATTCGTAGGCTCTGGTGTGAGTGAGGAGCCCTTCGCACATCGTAGGTCAGTACGACTGTGATGGGCAAGCGTCCGCGTAGTGACAGTGCTGCCACACTGCGTACACGATGATCATACGTTTGCTCGCGTGTGATTGCGTTTCTCTGCATATATATCGAGAATATACATGAATCCTATAAGAGGGTCGGTGTGCTCTTGATGTACATAAAATATGTATGTGTTCATATCGTGCATGCATCCCACAGTCCCGTCTCTGAAACATAGCGACGTCAGTTGCCGTGTAATTGCGAGCACTGACTGTCGGCCATTGTTCTGAGGGAAGAGGTCGTTCCATCACAGGTGCTTGACAACAAAATTCTCACTACCATCTAGTAACACTATATTAGTTTCTAATCGCTGGCAAATAAGCTTTCAACATCGGTAAATTTCACTCGTATATGTCGCTCTGTTATACGAGTAAATTTGCCAAGATATCGGCTA
This sequence comes from Priapulus caudatus, assembly GCF_000485595.1. Lineage (NCBI taxonomy): Eukaryota > Metazoa > Priapulida > Priapulimorpha > Priapulimorphida > Priapulidae > Priapulus > Priapulus caudatus. Next base: position 598,443 of record NW_014577062.1, on the reverse strand, counting down.
ACGCTCCATTTTAGGGTTCCCATGATATATGTATGCATATATGCACACACACACACATATTATATATATATATATATATATATATATATATATATATATATATAATATTGTTCTGATAACACGGCATACTATCGAACATCGTTCAGATTCATGTATTTCGTGTCTAGCCTTATCCAAACATCAGTTATTTTACTGCTATCTACGTATACGAATGGTGCATCACCCAGGATAACGCACACTAAAAGTACTAGATAATAAAGATGACTAAAACTAACCACTATCAAATGAGCGTCTATGGTACTTGCATAATTTTTAGCCTTAATACAATAACGACGATAACTAACATAAGATTGATTTTAATTATTAGTTTATTAGAAACAGATTATGAAGCTTATTCTATTGAAAACTAAACTATAGTCGGCTCATAGACGTTTTTAATCACAAATATAGCTGCGGGTGTTGCACGCATGAGATGATACGGGCAATATTACGGCAATGTTTTCATTCGTCGCACTCGTGAGTGATGTGTCATCTCACGTACGCAAAATTACGCTCGATATTTACACCGTTCTGCTGTTGCCGGACGAGCGATTCAGCATCACGCAAGACGTTATACCTGTCGCTGACGGCCGCTGACCACGGGACCGTGATATGGGCACGCGCCTACCTGTCCATAGTGTTCCTCGGGGTTGTGCGGTGAGTTGTCCTTACGATGTCTCTTTCGCGTGCTGACGCGGCGGAGGAAGCTGAACGAGCGCTTCCACGGCTGACCGTTCTCCTGCTTATCAATGCTGCGCGGAAAAACATGCACCGTCACATAGGGCGCACAGAGATATATATGAAGTTTATTTGCAAAACTGCTTACGTCCATTTTGGAGAATTAGAAGAAAACGACAAAAACAATTATTTGATACATGTGGTTTATCAATTTAAATTATTTTTACAGTTCCTTGCATTCCATTGGTCAAAGCATGGATGCAAGCTGTTTTGCAACTAAAGGTGATTTATGTTGGGTCCGTTAAGCAGGATGTAAGAAAAATGGATGTAAGCATATTTGCAAATAAGCTCTTCATATACAGATAAATTAGCAGATTGATCAGGCACACGCATGTACGTGCACACATATCCCTCCAAACACACACACGCACGCACGCACGCGCGAAAGCGCACACACATGTAAGCAGCACACGATTAGAATCCTTTTGTACTGATACATATTTATGGTATATAGTTGATGAAATGCATATATGCAGTAAACTCGCGAATCACCCTTTTTACGTGATAATTCGATGAACGCCGCGAATTTTTAGTTATCCTCGTGGCCAGACAAGCTTATCATAATCACAGAATTTATTTCCGGCAAACATAATCAGTGTATTTTTAAAAGTAAACATCAGCTTCGCCAGGCAATCGGGCTTTATTTTTAACAGAACATTTCGCGGAAGCGCTTCCGCGTGGCGAGAAAATATGGCTGCTATGATGACGATGTTATGCGGACATGTCGAGCCACCTGAGGTTGGAGCCGTCCTTCAGAGAGTGAGAGCGCGAGCGGTGGCCCCCATGCTCCTCATCTGACTCGCTGGCATTGGAGCGGTGCGATGGCGTCCGGACGGTTCCGCGCAATATGCGCTTAAAGAAAGATGGTGGACGCTGCAAACAATTGAGGAGGCTTGGTATAAACGACAGACTAGTAACCAATATATCAGTGGTGCAGACGTGTACAGTACACTACAGTACACAATAACAGAACACGCATGCAAATGTTAGAACATTTATGTTGGCAAAACCCGGTCCCCTTCTAAAATAGACTATAGTGAAAGCGTTACTGAATGGTTTGCTGTGGAAGAGTATTTTGAAAATTGTTATCACCTCGGACCATTACAACAATACAATTTTTACTTCTCGCTTCTCAACAAGGGTAGGCATTATAATGTATGGCACCGTTTTCTTATTGTACAAAAACACCCGAATGAGTGGCAATAACAATTTAAATCGTTTTGTCTGTAATAAACGTGTATTATTTCTTGTTATATAAAAGCACCTCTACATATCACCATGGAAACGGTAATCACACAAGCGAATAGCATGCAGCCTCTTAGACAACGTAATCTCATAATCAATGAGCGTTAACTACAGCTTGTTCGATGCCTAATCATATATGGAAGGATTGGCAGCAAACCACTATTTCCTATACAGCAAAGCTATCTAGTATACAAGATGCTCAATATTATTAATAAAAGTTATTATGCCAAAGGTTATGAATAAAAATGAGAGATAACGATCCAAATACTAGGCGGGAGCTCGTAACAAAAAAAACAGCACGATGCTCTACTGAATCTATCCTGCAGTTCGAAGTTGCGAATAAACAACGTGTCGTTTAGCCAAACAGGGTCACGGGTCACCAGTGAAGTGACCTCGCTAGACAATATAATAGCAGCATGCGCCTACACTTGTGTGATCAATATAAGTGCCGAGGTCCTGCGGTTGCACCAATTATTATTAGCAAAAAAACAACGAAATGGAATAAATGCGCTTTAACAAATGATATGTATATATTTCTATAGAACCAATTTCCCCGCCAGCACTCTTGTTCTTTTATCAACGTCTCTTACTAAAGCTGGCCATCGTTCGCCACAATTTATACAGGTGCAAGGCAAAACACCGCAAATGAAGACTATCTACTATCTTGCAATTTATGTGCAAAAACGACTAGTGAAGCACAACGGCAACGATCACCGTGTTTACAACTACGCATTCTATCGCTGTAATAAAACACTGTAAACAGATAACGTTTTGCTAAAACGCCACGCAGTCGTCGAGTTGGTTACAAGTTACCCGACGCTACGGCGGCGTAACCTTTGGTTTGTTCCGAAACAGGGGCTATACACTAATTACTGCAGCATTCGTAACGGTGGTGATGCGATCATGCACACGAACACATTATTTAGATAATGAAGCGAAATAAACACCGATAATAACGCCACGTGATGCCTGACTCTCGCGTCATGGCGCAACGTGCACAAAACGAACAGGATAAAACTCAACAGGATCTCGTTACTGACCTCTGGAGTTTTTTCCTACAGACGAGAAATGCAAAATAAATCATATCGTTAGATCAGTAAAATCCAGACAGCCACTTTCTAAAGGACTACCAGCCTACGCTGCGCAGCATTACTTAATGACCGGACATTCCTGTCAAAAAGATGAGCACTGTTGCGCAGGGTAAGTTAGTACCAGAATCGACCCCCTATCCAAGCCTCATCCAATAAGTAGTGATCTTGCAGGCAAAAAATCACATGTTATAGTTTGAAGCAAAACAGGGCTTGGGTACGGCTGATAGTACATAGAAAGGATGCTCATTTGAAAGTATAGTTACGGCGAATACATGCGCTAGTAGTATTGGCTTCAGTTATCAAGTATAATAGAAGAAAACGAATTTCAACACAATATCTCCAACAGCTGCGTTAGTACTGGGTACAAACAATAAAATATGGAAGCAACGTGAAAATATATAACGTGTTTACAATAGACATGTGCGTTATTTTTTGCACGATTATTATTCAATAGTAAAAAATCCACATATATTTGATTTACTCTATTTATCAGGTTAGTAGCGTTGATATATAAATAAGTAGCAATAAAGGCAAGCCACGTTTTCCAACTATCTTCCATATTTTATATACTGGAAAAACTTTCACAAGAAACAGATCAACTGTTGAGAGCAATGTACATTACGCAATACAGAAATAAACACGAATTTATCATACCGCAAGAGCAATATCAGAAATCCTCCTCAAAAAATTAATAAAAGACATTCCCTTATTCATCCAGCAGAAATTAGTTGTCAGCGGCTATAAAGCCTGTGCTTAAATCTTTCCCAATTATTATCATTGCAGTCCAATAGTTCTCGATCTAATAGGATGTAAAAACAATGACGTCATTGAATGACGTGTGATGACATCATAGGTGGATGATGCCATCACAACACGATAAGGTTCTCCTGCTTAGGCTAGATGCTGCCTATAACAAACACGCATCGAACCAGACAGACCCTTTTGCTATTAGCTACCAGCATTTCTACATGGAGGCACTAGCTTCAATCACGTAGTGCCTCCATGATGGTTCTAGTATAGCACTGCACAAATTAACGTTCGTGCAAGTGTGAGTCATGCCCGGTGGAATAGCATGCAAAAGGCGCACAAGGTGCGCACGTAAAGCTACATCACAGCACGGCGACATCTTGATCGTGTCACATCGTCACGTGTTACAATGGCGTATTGAATGGGACGTAACGATTAGTAAAACAGATACGAGCACCTAAATACGTGTAGTAGGTATACACCATATATACCACATTCAGGTACCACACTCAATTCGACTGGGTCGGGTAATATCACCCTCGTCGCGACAAATACACTCGATTCGCCAAGAAGTGTAGTAAAAAAACATGCGAAATTCTCGTTAAGGCTGGTGGATAGGAATATTTTGCCAGATAGCTTTGTTACTTTGCAATTTGTTTACTTCAAATAGAGTTTCTATTATTCTATCGTTTACGCAACAAAATGGGCTATTTAGGCATTTATATATATTCCCGTGAATACGTCGTCCATGGTATTGCATTGGCAAAAACCGCCACAAGGTGCGTTTATTAAATTGGCAGCACTATTTGTATTTACACGCGGGTGAGGGGCGTGGGGTTGCTTGAAAATATACGAAGTCATCTAGGAAATCGTCAATCGTATAATCAAGGTACGTACGTGGATAGTAAGTACATTGTCAGATCACTACTATTTTGTTCCAACGAATTATTATCTGTGATGGCATATATATATATATATATGCTATTGATAATATCTATAAACCTAAACTATATAATTATATACAAGTTTTAGATTTTAAAGGAAAGAAGAGGAGCGTCACCCAGGAATCATTCAGCGATATTGCTTTTTAAAACTAAATATTGATAAAACCTGTCTTTCAAGGTACCTAAACCAGCCAACCTTAACCAAATTGAAAATATAGAGCAAGTAGGTGTTTTACATACTGGAAGAGGTATCTACTTTTAATACAAAATGCAACACAATTTGTTATCCTTCTATCGTATTAAGGATGCATGCATTGGAGGTTACTGTGTTGTATTTTTGAATCACATAAAACGTGCAATATTTAGTAATAAATTGGTTCTGGAATTATTATGCAATTTCTTTGTATATTGTTTACCATTTCAGGTCAACAATTTAAGCTGGGGGCTAAATGCAGCAGTCAAAAAGTAATCAAAGGTTTCATGCTACAGAAACACAATTACAATTGAAACGATAATTTTGCCAACAATTGATTGTTTCCAGAACCAAGATTTTATAACACTCTGTATAAATCAAAATGCACGTAGCCATGTGTTGGCGAAAACAAGCAAATAGACTAAGGGTGTCGTTAGAGAACATAACTTTCTGAACGCAGAATAAAAAAACTGGCTAAAATTGTGCGGATGAAGGATTGCACGGTGCGGTATAGGAAACCTGTCTTAAGTTGCGCAGCGCAATGTCAGGACATTGCGCAGTGTAACAGACAGGGAACTTGCAAGAATATATCCATAGTCGTCCCTCAAAAAACAAACGAAAACGACAACATCATAGGAGGGAATTATCGGAATATCGAACCAGTACGAGTGCTACGAAGACAGTGCAATATCCACGATCTGTTGCAGCATTATACATCATAGCTCTGCTCTCGCACCAGGGTGCGTTGCACGAATTGGACTCGCGGCGGCGACGATAAGCTAAGCGTCAGCCTCGGGAGATACATGAGCGAGTTTGTATGATGCTGCTCCATGTGAATGACACGACACAGTGACAGGACAGTGCAGTGGTTCACCGGCAACGGTGCGTATGTGTATATATGCGTGTGTGTAGTATATATAGATATATACAGGAAAGGCGAACCGAATGCTCTCACACGTGTACTGACCTCATGTGGGCTTTCCTGTGGGTACACAATGGATAAAAATTACTGTTAACTCTGTTGTTTTAGTATATTTAGTAAAAGTTAGCTGCCTTAGCAAAGACTGGTTGATAATAAATTACCTTTGCTGAAACACCATCTCACATGAAACACAACAATGCACAAAAATGATCAACGCAGTTGATGCCAAACACAGGCGTCTAGAAATACTCAGTCTAGGAAGGTGTCTGTCAATATTGTTTATATTGTTGTAGGAATATTATTTATGCAAATATATAAGACGATTCGGGTCACCACGGGCATTATAGGTAATATCATACGCTATTAAGTCATCACACAACAAATAATGTTTTGTAGGAGAATCACAGGGGTCTAAGTAAACATAATTGGCAAAAACTACTCAAAACCGATATACTTATGTTAAATATTGACAAAAAATGGCCGATTAAAGCACCAAACAAAATATTTAAGTGTGGAAACAATAAAAATAAAAACTTTACAGACAACGATTGAATTCAATTTATGAACGAAGAAACCAGTGTGTCAAGATGGCGTCTGTGTTTGTCATTAGAGTGACGGCATATTATAACTGCAATGCTCTGCAGAAGTAGCGGTGACACTATACACTAATGTTTTCATGAGCCTCACCTGCACTGCTCCCATGGCCGCCTTATAAGCTCTCCAGTTCTCAAGGATGACCAGACCTGCATACACTTTACCCACCGACAGCTGACCCTCTCCAAGCTCTGCAAACCACATGCAGCCATCACACTTGTGACAATATCTCACATAATAATTAAGGGATCTTAAGCAAAAGGCCGTCACAAGTACGCTCGCATGTAACGGAGCGCCCCGCGCGAGCGAGCCGCGCGCACACACCACACTGACCCACACACAGGCCACACACCTTTAAACACACAGCACACCACACACACTCACATTTCACTTATCATCTTAATCATCTCAGTCTTTCTCTATCATCTATTCATCACATCAACACACATTCACTCACACACACACACCAGCACACACACACAACACACAACTCACACACACACACACACAAGACACACACACAGCACACACACGCACCGCACACGCTGCACAGCCGGACCACACACAACACACGCCCAACCACACCACACCACACACACCACAAACACACACACACACACCACATGGCGTGCCACCGAGCACGACACACACACGCACGCACACACACACCGCAGCGCGCACACACCAACAGACACACACAAGCGCGCGCACAACGCACACAAACCACACACTCACACACACACACACATGCACGGCACGCACATAACACACATACGCACACACGCGCGCACACACACGGTATGCCGAGCACACATCGCGCACGACACACACACGGCGCAACACATAACACAGCAACTCCACCACCACACACGCATCGGCAACACACGCCGCAAGCACACACACAACGCACAGCATAACACACAATACACACGCATGACACACACATGCGCAACACGAGACGCCCAAACACACACCGAACGCATAAAATACACACAGCCCCACCAACTCACGCGCAACCCACACGCAAGCACGCACGCACACAATGCAGCGCAACGACGCGCGTACGTACGCACAATTACATCGCACGCACGCACACGCAGCCACGACACACACAACACACAACACGCGCGCGCACACACACCACAGACGCCCGCACACGCACCACACATGCACACACACGCACGCGACGCACAGCACCCTGCCCACTGCACAGCATCACACACACCACACATAATATATAGTAATATATATATTAAGAACCTATATATAATAATATATATATATATTATATAGACAGTATAGTATATAGTATTATATATATATAGTATATTGTATAGACCGTATCGTGGAATATGTTCACAATGCATTTTAGAGGGGTGACATTACCAGCGTTGTTTGGCACGAGTTTGCCCACCAGGTTGCTCTTCTTGCACTGATACGCCCACATTAATCTAATCACTTGTCTTAGCTCTTCGTCTGCTTGGTCCATCTCGTCCGCTAGAAAGGACAAGCAAGATCGTCACTATTTACTATTTTATTTATTATTTATTTTTATTATTTTATTGCTGTTGTATTATATGCAATTGTATTTTCCGTTGTATTCGTTACCATGTACAAGAAACATAGTCATGCACTCATCATTATTCGGTTATTACTAATTACCTCAATCACACTACTCGCAGGTTTTCACAAGTCATGGTGTGGTAAGGTGCATATGTGCGCAGATAGGTGCACGCACAGGCACTCACAAGTACTCACGCATGCACGCACACGTGTTATTCACATTGGACGCGAGGAGGCTAAGAGCACTTAAGCACTTCGAGGGCCGCTCACCGTTGCGCATCTTGATGCCAAGAGATTCGCGGATGAGAGCGAAAAGTGTGGTTGTAAACTGCACCGTGTTATCCTCGGCAATGGGCATGTTCATCCTGATCAACCTCTGCAGTGAGAAACAGCGAGGCGTTAAGCGTCCCATATAGAACGCTGGAGAAAAGTCGCGGAACAGTTGAACAGCAACGGTTTATCTCGGGTCAACTCGACAAGCCGGTAATTGCGCGGCTGCGTGTTATAGAAAGAGAAAAAAAAATCATGCCGGACAAGGGGGCTCAGAAAATTATACAGGAGAATAAGCAAGTTTAGTCTAGATCAGTAAGCAATGTTGTTGCTAATTTCACTAGTTACCTGCAAAACTAGACATTTTGGTGGCATTTGAACGCGAATAAAATACGAGCAAAGGTGACTCGTTCATTGTTTTACTCTTTAACTATGTTAAACTGTCAGTCACTCACTACATTCACTTATATACCTCGCAATATCTGCATAATAAACCGACGGTCACATCATTTGCTATAATCAAGGTAGCACTGTATTGAAACTAAGGTGATGACCCTCAATGATCCAGCACTCTTCTTAATCACCAAGCATTTGACCATATTGAAAATAGGGTAAATTCACGAACCGTTAGGAACTGCATTGGCCCAGGAAGAGTTTAGGCATGATATAAGCCCAGATCACTGCTTACCTTGTATGCAAGTTTATATGGGCACTTTCGTCCAAACCCAACAGGCGGCGCCATGTTTCTTAACATCTCGTACATATCTGTGTAGTGAATTCTCCCTCTGTAAACATATAAAAATTCCTCCATGTAGAGTAAGAATGCAATTTCACATAGGTAGCTGTTAATAAACAATACGCGTGGTGATTGGAGAGAATTGTATTGGTTTCAACTAACTACAAACCATGCGTTGTATGCGTCGATTGTTCGTTTGCTACAATATTAGTATTATTATTATTATTAATATTATTATTATTATTATATCTATATTTATATCTATCATAATTCTTATTCATCAAAAATGTGCATTCTCTCCGAGTAATATAAAAATTGTTGTTACTATTATTATTATTATATCTATATTTATTATTATTATTATCATTAAGATAATCAGCTGTGTTTTGCATGGCGATAGAGTAACGTCTTCCATCTAGTAAGAAAGCACAAACTTTGCAGCTGGATCGATTTCAGCCCAGCACCGGATGTATTCGTCCAGGTGATGTGGACCCAAGATGGAGGAATCTCTCGTCAAGTAGTCGAAGTTATCCATGATGACAGCCACAAATAGGTTTAACATCTGGTAAGGAATTGCGTGTAAGCTATTCAATATGTTTCCGTGCATAGCAAACGACACCTGAACGATGCCTAGCGCATAATGAATCTTCCGCTGATTAATTTGATATGATAATAAGTTTGAAAATACAATGTGACACTACGTCCTAACATTATACATTTTAATGCGCGTGCGTAGTGACGTTAATGCATATAACGTGTGCAGGTAATTTTAAATTAAAATATATCCATAACTTACTAGAAACGAACAGAAGAATATAAATGTGCAGAAATAAAAGTATGAAATCTGAGAGCCGCAGGAACCATCAGGGAGGCCTGAATCTGGGTCACAGGGGGCGCCACTTGCACACGACAGCATGATCAACTGCCAATTTTCGCCAGTCGCGCACCTGCGGAGATATGAGTATTAGTCAGTGACTTTCTTCTGTGTATTCACTAGACAGAGACCTTCCTAAATGCTCTGTAGAAACTCAATATTAGTCAGCGCAAAGCTGAAGCAAAATTTAATATACTTTTTATTTTGCGGAAAATTAAAAGAAATTAGCTAGTAAAATATATTATAGCAATACAGATATCAAAATATCAGGCTTGTGTAGGCTGTATATGTGAAGTGGGATCGCACTTAAATATCTTTAACGCCGGCAGCTAAAATAGTTAGATACATAATTAATAATGTTAGCAATAGGCGCGTTGATTGTTAGTAATTAGGTAATATCAGGAGTGAATAATAATAGATGTTATAATAATCAAAGATAATAATAATATATTATTATTATTAATAATAATTAATTATTAATTTAATTAAGTTAATATTAACTAATAATAATATTATAGATATAATAATATAATATCTATTATTATAAACTCCTGGTAATATCTAGCGTGAACGTCAGTCGCGTCATTCTCTAGTCTAACGTTAACCACATCTCGCATGGCAACAGTCGTACGTCGCGGACCTAGTTCCGCAGAGGAAACACATAATATGTGTAACAGCTCGCATACCTGAACAAGAGAAGCAGTCCGCTGAGAAATAGTTGAAAATTGTTGTGGCGGTTAATCGCAGAGTCAGGGTCAAGCTTTATGTTCCCGAACACCTAGGCACACGCACACGCATGTTAGCAAGTTAGTTACGCATAGACACTGAGCTAGCAGCATAACTAGCAGCGCGTCGAGATTCTACGTGGGGATAGTGAGAGGGTTATATTTGTGGTTATGTTTAGGTTATTAGTTGGGGTTAACTTTAGAATTCAACTGCTCTGTCGTTGCAGATACCAGCTGAGCAGAAACAGGCATGCGTGGATGTACGGGCAATGCAATGCACAACAATCTCGCTAGCCCGCTCCGTGGTTTTCCGCCTTCGTTTCCTACATGTGGCGCGTATGCATTATATTTAGGTAACACCCCACCGACAAAACACTGGCGCATACATTCAACCGCCTAGTAAACATCAGTGACTAAACAAGACGTAAACACGGTATCGTGCCGACTATGGAAGCTGCGTGAGGTTGCCACCAGGCGTCGCGTCACGACTGTTCCAGGTGACCAGGTGATCATGTAACGCACCTGCATGCCGATGACAGCGTAGATGAAGAACAGCATTCCGATGAGAAGACACACGTACGGCAGCGCCTACGGGATATAAGAAACTTAATTAGCACTCTTATGCGCAGCGTTGGTATCATTCAAGTTTAAGAGCATGATTATTAATCCAGAACACACCAAACCTCGAGTGACATATCGACATCATCTTAATTGTCGATAAAACCTCGATAGAGATGGAAACCTGGTATCAAGAAATTGAACGAATAGTTGTTTTTGCAGTTAGATTCTAGGGGTCCGTTGTCATTACAAAATTAGTCTTAACATTAGTCTCAACATTACGATGTTTCTGAAAACGGGCCCCAGTATTTTGGTGTATGTGATGAAAGAATCGGGTTGCCTTCTCTTTGTTGCTTTCGGGTCTATATTGTTGTCAATTATTTTCTCAATTATAGCTTCACTTATAAGTCGACACAAAAACCACAACACACGGAAACTTATTAGCTTCCTAGCAAATAGAAAAGAAATCAATAGAAGTGAAGTGACTTTACCTTGAATGATTGTATGAAGGTCCAGAGCAAAATTCGGATCGTGTAACCTTGCCTTAACAACTTGATGAGGCGAGCGGCTCGAAATAACCGCAAGAAGCCAATGTTGATGAAATTGTTCTGCCAATACATACATAAAGTCATAGTAAACTGACCTCCGAGGGCGAGATATCATTGCTATCTTAGCCACACCAATAAACGGCGGTGTGAGCAAGCGAGTGCACAAAACGGCTTTCACTACTTGATATGTGCATAATGTTTAAAGTGCTATACATCAAGAGCTAATAATACCTTAGCTTTTAGCTTTTAGATAATATTATTAGCTCTTGTATACATGTATATCAGGAGTAGATAATAGGGAATTCCCTATTATCTACTCCTGATGTATATGTATGACTACTACTCGTATACACGTGCACGCCCATATGCTTCTATTCATGCCAATGTCGGCGCGTGTTTAAGGCTCCCTGTGACCTGATAACAGTAGACGTCGATGTGTCCTCTACAGATACCTCCTCCTATGTGCGTCTCTCACACAGCACCGCAGATATTATTTCGAGTCTATTGATTATTCAATTGATGACAAAGAAGCACTCCAGATATTCGGAAGGCGTTATATTTGATCAGGGGCAACTCGCCGTGATTCTTTAAGCATTAAAACAGGGATACGTTTGGTGGCCTTTATATTGCTCACATTTTTCACGCGGAGCCATCTAGCAGGCATGTACAAGAGCATACGGTAGTACAGAAGCATATACACAGTCCTATGTGCGCCTAACACGTAATAGTCTGTTCGAACTCTATCATATCTATGGCTAATATAGACTATTTATATTGTGATATATAGGTAACGCTTTTTTCTTTTTACAATTTTGATTCATATAAAAATTTGGCCCAAGAATGCAACGAGTAGTTCGTTATGAAACACGCGGTGAAACAGCTAGACATGTATAGAAATACGTGAGAAGTTAGAGCGTTGTATATAGAAACACACACAAACACACGCACGTGTACAAAGCAGAGTCAGTATACAGACGGGTATAGACGGCAGAAGCACATGTTAGAATAACACCTACAGAATATACAATACGTACGACTAGACGCAAAACGCATAGGTTGATAGCAACGATGCACCTAGACCATGTGAGTCATACGCAAGTAAATCATTGCGGCTACATCAGTATAAACTACGTATAAGCATGAACATCATTTTCTTCCCGTATGTGCTTCTTAAGTAGACCCACCCGCCAATCATGGTTTCGTTTGTGATTAGTACGACTACAATAACATTTATCAAACACTTCGTATGCGCATGTATATACACACACACGCACGCACGCACGCACACGCACACCCGCATGCACGCACGTACGCACACACACACACACACACACACATATATATATATATATATATATATATATATATATACGTAGACATCAGCGTTTAGATGAGGTCAATACACGTGAAATAAGACGCGAAGGGGCTGCTCATTGACGTATAAGCTCTATATCTAAGATGCATTTACATCGTAACAGATCTAGAGGGGGAAGCAGCGAGGTCGGCTGATCCCAGTAAAGCCATTGCTGAAGCTCTAAGCTGCGCGTAGCACTAAGAGCAATTATCTGTTTTCTCTACAGCCTGCATGCGGACAGGTGCGCTCTCGCTAACACAGACACAGCTACGGCTCTATGTAGATATAAATATATATATGCATCGGTTGGTAGGGTATAACTCTAGCTGTTTACGATGCGGGAGCGTTCACGCATACAGCCCGTTACAAGCATTTCCTCGAGATAACCTGTTCTATATGAGCAACATTGGCGGCAGAATAAACCAACGTTCCATCGGACTGATTCACTTTAGTTACTGACCGTGTATAGAGTAGATTTCACGTCTATCTATGCCTTTGCGTTGTGAAATTGTTCTTATTTTCGGGACAGCTAAAAGTATTGATAACACTGTTGCAATTGCGACGGTAAGGTTTGACGACTGTACGAACGACCTACACGGACAAAGACAGCAAACATTCTTTTTCTTAGCTAATGAGTATATATACATATTTAATGAGGGATTCCAGTCCAGCTCAAACGATAGCAGAGTGGCATCGTGACAATAAACAGGACAGTTAGCCATGTAGAGAACGCTACAACGGGCTGACCTGCACAATTTTGGAGTGCGCTTGAACAAAGAATAACAGGCTAGAGAGACGTGCACAGAGGAAACGCATGCAACACACACGCGCGTACGCACGCTCGCACTTTCTCACGTTAAAGAGAGAGGAGTACATACAGATGGCCTCAGCTAGAAAGGAGACGTGTAACCAGGCAGACAACTTATAGACGGCGCTTCGGGGATACCTGGCAGTTGACAGTTACCTTAGTATCAACAAATTCGCCAGTCGAACTTTAGGGAAATACCCTAGAAACTGCATTATGGCATTAAAAGACCTACGATCACGCGACAGTGGGTGCTCGAAGATACGTCCTTTCTATAAGAAGTCTGAGCATGAAGTCATTTTTTTCGAGAGAATATCTGCTACACCGAAAAGCAAGGCGCATCGCGTTAGCGCTACTAAACACGAATGGGCGAAGTTTTAGCCGAGAAAGTCTGTAACAACAAAAGGTTATTTGGCGCGTGTGGGCTAGCGGCAGCACCCCTGCACAGGCAATAGCAGGATCTTTTTAAGCCACAATGCACTTACCAAGGCATGTGCACAAATCCGAAAGTGATACGCACTACCTGTGACTCGGTTATCACTACATCGGCAATACTCCCGACCACTATGACGAAATCGAAGATGTTCCATGAATCTCTGTAGTAGTTCTAGAAACAGACACACCAGAGTGAACAGCAATGCAAAAGCCACCAGCAGCTACCTCCCGGCGAATAACTATAGGTGGGCGCATACACGTGCAGTCCTTTTTGTCCCCTGGTGACGCATGCGTCAGCGCCCCCGTGCGATGACATCACGCTCGCGTTACACACACGTCACTGTTCGATCATGTGACGCAACAATGATCGACACGTACGAGAGGCACGTGTGACTAGCAAATAAACTCGACGGGGAGAGCAATGTCATCGCCAGTGGCCCTGACCCACAAGCAGAACAAAGGGGGAAACTAAAGGAACACGCAGCCAGTAGGTTTAAGCACAGCAGGCAGACGGCAGCTTGTAGATGGCGACATCTTCCAGCACAACAGTCGTGGGGTTTACCTTTCTGGCAGGGTCCTCGAAATGATCTAGGACTGCATCTACAATACTGCCAATTACAGTGAAGAAGTCAAACGAATTCCACAAATCCTTAAAGTAGTTCTATAGTTTAGGAAACAACAACAAGAACCACGTTACGCAAGCAGTTGGTTACCCTGCATTACCCCGTCCCCCGATTCTGAGGTTACACGACAGAAACATCAGACATCAATGGAGGACGTACCAGGAGCAATGCACGGTAGTCGTTTCACGCAAAGGGCACAAGTAAATACACAAGCCTTACGAACAAAGAACGTTTAATTAATTTCGATCTAGACACAACTCTCTCACAATAGGATAACGAAAATTTCGTTATCATAGAATGAGATTTAACAGTTATTTTATCACTATTCTCTCATATCACCATTACTCGAAAAAAATCTAGATCGGTCAGTTCCGACTACATACAAACCGCGGGCTATGCGCTGACCAACGATTGCAATCGAACACAAGAAGGTGAGCTATAGAGAAATTACGATATTCGTACATCTGCGTCTCCTGTGAAAGGTTTCATAGTCTTTTAAATGCATTGCAGTTCACACATGTTTCATCCTACCAGAATCTTTGAGTTGGCTCTAAGAGTGAATTTATATCTATCATAATTCTTATTCATCAAAAATGTGCATTCTCTCCGAGTAATATAAAAATTGTTGTTACTATTATTATTATTATTACCACCATTGTTATTATGTACACTCTATGGATTTTTGCGCAAGCTGATTGCCAGTTGACAAAGATGCGGGGACCGTTGCCATGCTTACGGTACAGGCCGTGGCCTTATGGCCTGTGGTATTTTTTTGGGTCTGGCCAATGTTTGGCAACATTTTAATTGTCGAAAACTTATTATATGGCAGGAATAATATGTGCTCTTACAAGCTGCATTTTCCAACTTTCACAGGAGACGCTTGATCGACAAGTAATGAGTTAAACATTACATTTTACAACGTTTACTTGTATTTTGAAAAATGTCGCTAAATGTACTTTGCCTATGTATCGTCAAGTATATAAATTATACGCTATTATAAGAACAAAAAGGGCGCAGTTAAAATCTTTATTCGTCGATATATATTCTTCTAACATAACTATGCTCAAATGCACAAAAAATTGGAGCTATAGAACGGGCTAATTTCTGTTATGCATTATATTCCATTTAACAGTAGGCTACAGACGTTTATAGTACGCACGTAAACCCATTAAGTAGCTTCATTAACACATAAATCCATCTAATAGTTTCGCTATCCTTGACGATAAGCAGACAGAATGCATTATCATTGCAAATGTTGTCTAAACTCTGTTATAAATGGTTATAACACATGCGGCCGTTCGCAGCATGCACAGGTACCACACCAAACTACACGTTACTACAGCAGCCAGGCAAACTCAAGCCCCAAACATGGCCGACAGTCGGCCAATAATATTTTTATTATATACCTTTTAATAAACCCATTCCAAAATAGCAAACGTAATAGGAAGAGGCGTGTGAGGCAACTATAGTGAGAATACTTAACAAGGCAATCACATATAACAGGGTTGTGAGTTTGGGTACACCTAGGTGCGCAAAGCTTGCGTTGAAAAACGGTAAGTTCTGCAACAGAAGTCAAAATGACGTTGACGCCATGCTAGGAAATAACCCCCTTAAACAGATGATCTGAGGTATATAATAGGAATATTATTTGATCTGCTTCAGTGTGGAGCTGTACTGGTCTAGCTTCAAAGAAAATCATAACGATAGCAATTATTCATCCGGATGGTTCAGCATGTGTGACAGTCAACTATAGGAATATATACTTTATATGACGAGGTGGAAGACGGTTCCTACGGGAAACAATAGTAGCGACTCGAAGAAACGGAGTATGTAGATATGCTCACACAGGTGGTCGCGTTGTAAGCACTGGCGTTGCGACAACATATATATATAACGAATAAAAGTAAAGTAAAATGATAGCTGAGACCAGACACAGCCCAACACTGTCCCCATTCAGACTGTGCAGCACCTTATCTGTCTGGAAAATCTATAACTAACCTGATCTATCTGGAAAACCACAACGGAACAGTTTACATGTTCTTTGTACATTACAGAGAAGCAACTCGGTTCCTCTACAAATTTACCTATATCCAATCACACGGCCGTTTGAAATTGAATCCAAGTGCCTGGCTCACTTGGAATCCAATCGTGATTGAACATGCTCGTTGATATGAAGAATCTCAAATATACATGTAGTTAAATTAATGTTACATTTATGTTTGTCTAATATGATATAATTATGTTATATATGTATATATATATATATATATATAATATATATATATATATGTGTGTGTGTGTGTGTGTGTGTGTGTGTGTGTGTGTGTGTGTGTGTGTGTGTGTGTGTGTGTGTGTGTGCGTGTGTGCGCGCGTGCGCGCGTGTGTGATATACGTTGGGTTTCTTAGAATCTACTACTTTCGGCTACAAGTTGTATCACGCGAATTTTGAATGTGTATTAGCAATGCTTTTTATTATTCATTACCGTTCACACACAATTTCTAATAACGATTATGATGATGTGTTAATATTTCAAAATCACCTACAACAAAACAACAACAACTACTACTACTCGTGTTTGTAAGTGTAGCTATGCTACACACGAATTTACGTATTGTGCAAACTGCTAAGTGTTGCCTAGCTTACTGAGTATGTTCGTTCATGGCAGATTCGATAAAGATCCATCATGCTATCACGCGTGCATATATTATCTTACTGAGTGAGTTAGTGAGAAGACTGAGACAGACGGTTACTTGACAGAGTAAAGGTGCGTGCACATGTGCTGAATGGGTGCACGCAGGCTGATTCACTGCAGCGCGACATGAACGTACGAAGTCAACCATTGAATTTAGAAACAGGAGGTCTGAAAGGAATGCCGCCCTGCTGAGAGAATCCGATATGCCCACCCACTTCTTGCAACAGACGTTCTTCTATGGAGGCTGCCGAGCAGAAACATCAGCATGGCCAGTTGCAGCGAGATCCTTCGGTAAGTTTGCGAAATAATTTATGAACTCGATTTTGTCTTCCCTCTGTTCAGCCTTATACTATAGCGTCTGGACGCATATGAAATTTGCCTTTCAGACCTCCTGTCCAGATAACGAGAAGGTCTAACCTTGGGTCCGTAAGCTGTGAGCTTCAAAACGCATTCGATGGAGAAAAGGATCGTGAAAGCCATGTTGGCGTAGTGTAAAACTGTCAGTATTATCAGGGGAGTATCTTCATCAAGCGGCTGTTTGTAGAGGGCACCAGTGGATGCAAATCAATAGCAAGAAAAAAAGCAAACAAGAGAGAAAATTAACATAAACATAAATAATGTGCTAACAAGAACCGACTATGGGACAGCAAAGCAACTGGCACATTACGGCTAAAAACGCCATACATTTAAAAAATGGCCGCCAACGAGGGCATCGCTCCCTCGATCACGAATTAGAATCCAAAATGATTCTTTCTGTCGCATCATGCAGTTTATTAGTCGGAAGCAGGCAAATTTGCGACGATGCTGGTTCAGTGAGCCAGTTGCTTAGCCATGGCCAAGTCTCCGTCCCAGTCCCACACATCAAGACTCTCGAGGAAAACAGACTAGAGCGCCAGCCTGACAAGAGTGGCAGACAGTTCACAGCCTACAAAATATCGTCACACATACACCAACCTACATTTCGTGGGCCCAGGACGGAGTTTGACTGATGCGAGCTGGTCGCTAAAGAGAGCGCGAAATCGTGTTTGCTCGTTGCGTACTGAATAACGATTTACGTAGAATTTCTACATTGCGATAATTATTTGACATAGCTCATATCGATTAGAGCGACCAGCTTCCAACAGGATGTGGCTTACACACTAGTGCAAGGAGCTGAAACGGGAGTGACACGTCCCGCAGAAGAGGTTAATGACAACACCATGGGTCACCACTGCACTGTGCTCATTCATACACAGCCGGCCAATAACTAGCAACAGCAGAACGCAGTGACACCTACCGACAGGGGCACGCCAACACCCCACGTGGTATCTGCGCAGTATACGGCACAAATCGACGACTTTTCAGCAACTTTTATTCAAAGGCTCGTTAAATAGTGGCACTAGCGTTGAGACCACTGCAGAAATGGAAATGGAAATAGACAACTGGGCCGTTGGTAGCCAGCAAGCGGAAGCTCAGCGATCCTGCACCAACGATCTTTGTTCGCACATGCCCAGTTGGACGTCCCCTGCGGTTCTGCTGCTGCGTATGGTCATTGGCAGAATGAGATTGGGGAGTCACGAGGGTGCTTAAACCTCTGCCAGACGTCGCCATTAGCGAAGCGAGGTACAATCATCCTCACTACAGCACAGCGCAGCGATCCGCGGCGTTTCGTCCTCTCTCTCGCAGGCAGGTACTCTTACCCTCACTCCAAACGCTATCATCTTCAGTATACACTCCACCGTAAACAGTGAGGTGAAGGTTATATTCAAAAATCGCAGCACATCCTTGTATGTGCCATTGCTCTCCTTGTCTGACTGCTGTTTGGCAAGGAAAATGAAAAGAAAGAAAGAAAACAAGGCGCCGGTTTAAATACATTGTCACACGGGTGGTTGCATGGATTGCTTGAGGTTTACGTGGCGTTGCATTGTAAAACAATAATGGGTCAAATATAACAAGTATTCCTACGATGCTACTTGCCAATTACACACTGAATGCGAAAACCGGAGGGTTTAATTCTTTCCCCAATAGGCGTTTTTATATTGTTTGCCCTCGGAAAACGGTTAGACGGATTAAACTTCATGTACAACCCAACCATTACTAATTCAAACCATTACAGGTATAATAATTTTAATCAACTAACAATAAAACACTATTGAATAACCCTCATTCGTAGTATTATCGGAACAAATTAATTGTAATTTATGGGCCTTTAAGGGTATTACGAGTTTCGTTCTAATCGTCTTCCAAGTAAGCTTTCTCTCAACGCAACATCCATGCATATCAACCCTGAGACAATTACTATGCAGCGGCAACACTTGGCATGTTGCCAAGTCCATGAGAAATACCAATATTGTACCCGGGCGTGAACAATTAATGCATTCTCATGTTTGTCAACATGCAATACCTTTGGTGTCTTTAGTTATATTTTGAAATAATTTTGAATAGTGATTGACCGAAACAAGATTCTCCAAAATAATTTCGTTGACTATGTAAAAC
Organism: Priapulus caudatus; assembly: GCF_000485595.1. Lineage (NCBI taxonomy): Eukaryota > Metazoa > Priapulida > Priapulimorpha > Priapulimorphida > Priapulidae > Priapulus > Priapulus caudatus. The sequence continues at coordinate 578,271 of NW_014577062.1, read as the reverse complement.
GCTTTTCTGTGTAAGTTAACTTCGATCGAGCGGTCACAAAATGCACGCTGTGAATAATCTCAAAAATTTGTTAAAAAAGAAAATAATCGTCTAGAGGTTTTCAATGGAAATCATTGAAATTAAATTGCGGCGGTGGTGAGTAAGTCATTGTTTTTGGTAAGCGCTTCCCTGCCCGTATCTCCACAGATTCGGGTGTCCAATAGGAGCGCTGTGACAGTTCAAAGTAAGCCACGCCATCACAAACACGCCCGAATAGAGCTTCCCGATATCGTGTCGTGACCTCGTTTGTCACCAGATTCTCTGTAGTGACTAACATACATCAATTGAAGGTGTACTACTATCACGAAAATTAGCCATACCGGTGGAATCATATCGCATTGGGAATTATCGAATCATATTGTGCACTAGATCACGTTGACAGGTACCAACCTACCAAGCTCGTGAGCGTGTTCGCGTACACGTCGGTAGCCGACAAGACTCATCGAGAAGCACTATTTGCACGTTTCCGCGGAATTCGCATCCACGTAGAGCATTCATGACAGTTTGTGTTAGATTAGCTATGTTGCGGAGCACGAGCAACACTCTCATGATGAACACATTCTGAAAGACCATAGTGCGAAAATATCATGCGTCCACGGTGTACGCGATTATCTGCGTATCCTAGGTGCGATGGACGCGCGTTCTATATGAAACGGACAACGCACATGTGCAGTAGATCTGCGGCATCACTGGCATGTTATCCACCTCGAACGGAGGTGCGATACGGAAATATGAGTGACAGTCGCAGTGACTGGGCGACGCGCAGTTCGGGGTGACAGTGACAGCAACTCTGCTACACGCCGATCGGGTGATAGGGACAGATACTCTGTTATAATTGGATTCTGGCCTGACACGTCAGTCATATGACAATAACGAATCTAATTGCGGATATTTAAGTGAGGATGGAAATTCAATGACCCATTTTTCTCCAAAACGGTTTTCCCCGTTTCGACATGTAACACTTGTGGACATGTGCGTCTTTCAGTATGTGTTTCGCCATTGAATATTGCTTTTGCTCACGATAGTAAGATGATATAACTACCGAAATAGAATCCTCATTAGAACCTCCGGAAACTATTTACATACGTAAACATTTAACATACTTAACTATAACAGATGACAATTGACATTACAATACCGAATCTAAGCCAGAAATATCTCATTGCTGTGCACTTATAGTGGTTTGATTTTCTTTCATCTACATCGAGTCATGATGTGCCGATAGTAATAGAATGCCGAACGCCTGATAATCGAATGAATAGCCCATCTTAGATTTCGCATAAGATGTCAGCCAGTTTGAGTATTAATTGTGGTTTAATTGCATTTTTGGGTATTAATTGAGCACCCTGCCAATCCTACAGCACCGTTCGCACAGCGTTAAAATCTAGAAAAACATACAAATAATTTCGAAGCTAAAAAACATTGTAAGCATATTATATAGACCATGCAATGAAATACCGCAGGACTTAGAAACTAAGCTACCCTTTTTACGTACGAATAAGATTGCCAAACGTGAATATCGTTGTGAAATGAACTCAAATGTAAACAACTCTATCTCGACATAATATTGTAATGAAAATAACGCCAGAATGATATCTCGTAAATAAATGCAAGAAAACGCAAATGTAATGTCGTTCGTACACCGAACTATCGGTGATGGACACACCCTGCACATCCACAGAGCAGGCTTACACTCGTTTTATTTCCTCGCCAAACTACAATATTCGCATACACTCGACGTAATTAACTTTATCCGTTATCGTAGCGACAGTGACCAGATAAACAGGCGGGCTGTCGGGCCGGTATCAGCACGGACTAATCCCAAGCCGCCAGGAACACACTCGGCCCCTGGCAACCCCCGCATGGCGAGCAGAGCGACGCGCGCGCCACCTGCCTACCTTCATCATCAGCACTATGGTGTTGAGCGAGATCATCACCATGATGAACCACTCGAAGCCGCGCGACACGACTAGTTTCCAGATGCGGTATCGCAGTGAGTCCTGGTCCTCTGGCATATAGCGCGCTAGAGGGCGCGCGTTGATAGCGAAGTCAATGCACTGTTTCTGTAACGGATGGACGCGTCATTGAGGCGAAGCGCGCACGCGGGCCAACGCCAGATTAATTATTCTAATTAGCTATTTTAATCACAGTTAATTTTACATCATATTTACTTTAAAAGCTCTATATTTTCAATAACCGTAAATCATATACCGCGACAATACCAAATATATAAAATCCGTTTATACGAAGCCTTCAAATACGATTGAGAAGTAAAGTTAGATGGTCCATGGATATCGTTATGCTGCGTCAATATTTCGCATAAGCTTAACATGTTTTACTGGTTTTCCTTGAAGATAATGCATGCACTCGCCGCAAATACGTAAACCGATTACGCATAGTGACTTAAACGCCGGGGGAAGACGACAACACGTCTTTTCTGAAAACTATCAAACAACCAATTTAGATAGAAATGTCAAGTTTGAACAAGCGTACATTGTTGCCGAGGATTACGTAACCGGGTCACGAATCCCGGAGACAGCACAACCGCGTGGCCTCGAGCAGCAAACCTGATTCTTATCCAGCTCCCCGTCCAATAACTCCTTTTCTCCCTCCTCCTGGAAGGTGATGATGATCAAGGCAACGAAGATGTTCACAAAGAAGAAAGGAAACACGATGAAGAAGACGATGTAGAAGAAGGCCATCTCCATGCGGTAGTTTGGCTGCGGGCCTTCGTCCGTCCTCGTCGCGTCCATCGAGTTCTGCAGTACTCTGCGTGCGCAAATCATTGACACATCAAAGTCACCGTTAATTTTATTAATTATAATATTATATAATTATATAATTATTAATTATAAAGTCACAGTTTGCGTTTATTGAAGTTTGGCTTCAATAAACGCGATACAACCATTCCCAATCGTCGCGGAACAATTCCTGATTACACAGCTTCATCAAATATATATTTACGGCCACGACAACAATGTTCGTGAGGCCATGGTACGTCAGAGAAGGCACACGAAGCGTAATTGTTTGATACATGGTATTAATTGGTAATTGTTTGAGACAATTACGTTCGCAAAACCATAGCGGCGACTCTGTCCAATGCAGACTAATATTAGAACCATTCGATGTCCAGCGACAACCCAATCTCAACATTAGTCTACATCGTATACTCGGATATGTACGCTCGCATGGTTTGAACGCTGATTTCTAATGATGTCGTGTTTGTTGTTCTGTTACAGCACTGCTGTGGCAACGAGTGAGGAGAGGGCGCGCGGTGGCGGGCCGCCTACTTTGGCCATCCTTCGCCGGTCTGCACCACGAACAGCGTGAGCATGGAGTGGAACACGTCGTCATAGTGGAAATCCTGCCGCTTCCACTCGCGCTTCTCGACTCTCGGCGGCTGCTTTTCGTCGGTGAACTCGAAATATTCCCCTCTGAAAGGCACGCGGCGACGCATTAAGGATTTGAACTCAATACGATGAAAGGTGCGTGTGTAGAAATGCAGTTAAGACGGAATAGAAACCGCCATCATGTAGTGTTGACGTTGTTCGATCCAGATTCAATTCGGTCTGTCTAATGCTGTTGTTCTAAATTTCCCAGCAAAATGTGCCACCTTTGATCAAACAAATCTAATAGCTGCTTTACATACGAATTTGCGGGGGAAATCGGTTCCTAACCGCCGAGGCAAAACATCTTCTCAACAGGAATGTGTATGTTCAGGAAATAAATAAATAGAATATGAAGTTACCGATTCTTACTATTGGCGACCCATTGCAAACCTTTTTTTGCACTGGCACTGTACAATAAATTTATAAAGTCCTGTAATTGGAGGATAAAAATAGAGCCAGCCCACTCCCGCCGCATACGCTATGCTATGACCGGTAGGAACGTGTACTAACTATCATATAGAGCGAACGATTTGAGTTACATTTCTATAAATTCTAGCTATTATAGACATGATGACTTAGCCTTAATCTCTGTGAATTTTGAGTCTATAGAAGCGCGATTAGTCTAATTAATTAGCAAATATGCACGCGCGGCTATGACCGGTGAAACGAAACGTCACGAATTCTATTTTTATCCTTCAAAAATGGAAAAGTGGGCGGGGTCTATTTTTATCCTCCAATCACAGGTCGGAGCAATTCCTCTGTTTAGACGCATGTCATGCGATAATGTGATGTATTTATCTAAATTATCGCTACCATGCTCGCAGCTAATGAGATACCTAACGGCGCTTTCTACCACATCGGTGATAACGCCCTCTAACACATTAATGTTAAAATACTGGCGCCATCTACCGTACAGATGTTATTTATGGCGCCATCTACCGCATCTATCTCGGGCTCTCTGCCACATCCCTGTTAATTCATGACGCGCTCTAAAGCAATGATGGCACTTACTGGCACTCCTCCTTAAGCAGCTTGGACGCGTCTGTGCAGAACCAGAACTTTCCGTTAAAGAGCTGCACAGCGATGACGGAGAAGATGAAGTGAAAGAGCACGTACACGATGAATATGTTGAGCACGTTCTTCAGCGAGTTGATGACGCAGTCGAACACAGCCTGTAGAGCGTGACGGAGAAATGCGCGATGAGTGTGTGACGGCGGCTGGCAGGCAGGCCGGACAGGACGCAGGCGAAACGCGGCGGGCGCGTCTTCATTCACAGAAAAACGCGTCATTCACAAGATGTATATTTTCCCGCTAGATGGTAGCACCAGTCCATATGCGCGCGCAAACTCCACGTCAGATGGCACTCTCGCTCTGGCTCATTTACTATCTTGAGTTGTACGAAGGGGGCGCTGCATGCAGCTTGATACGCGCGTTGGGACGGTAATCGACACATATCTTTCTTAACATAACAGTTTTAAAGATCAGCTCATGTCTTATCGGCGCATCTATAGTGCACTTAGGCTCCCCCCGAACTCGCCTAGACACAATGCCTCACGCGAGCGGATAGCAGCCTTCACAATGTACAAAAGGTCTTTGTGTGCGGTGCAATTTTCGCCAGTACTGTCATAAACTATTACGCGTTTTGGCCCAAATAACAGGCGTCAACATGGCGGACGCACATCCACATGCACGCACGCATCTACACCGGCCCACACCACACACACCCACTCTCTCTCTCTCTCTCACACACACACACACACACACACACACACACACACACACACACACACACGACGACGCGACACACGCACG
>NW_014577062.1:570100-573021 GCF_000485595.1 Priapulus caudatus | reverse complement strand
ACACACACACACGCACACACACACACACACACACACACACACACACACACGAGCGCACACGCACGCGCACGCACACAAACACGCACACAAACACACGCGCGCACGCACGCACGCACGCACGCACGCACGCACACACACACACACACGCACGCACGCACGCACGCACGCACGCACGCACACACACACACACACACACACACACACACCTTCAGCTTGGGTACTCGCTTGATGGTCTTCAGAGGTCGCAGCACTCGGAGAACACGTAGGGACTTAATGGTGTTGAGGTTCTTGCCGGCCCCGTTATTACTTCCCACGGAACTGTCACCAAAACAAACATGATTCTGATCGATAAGCCGAAGTTTCGATCACGACATTACTAATATAAGAATTGGCTAATAAGCAAAATCTATTGCTCGTACATGTCACCCGGCTCATGGAAGGACTTAGCGGACCAGTTCTCGTTCGTACTGTTGCGGATGCTGTTAACTGGGATTTTACTTCAGCAGACAACTTGAACGCATTAACTGGTCAGATGACGACCAATTATCAGAGAAATCTACGCTGTACACGTAACATGTTACTTATTACACTATATTGATTACTTACATTTAAACATATTAAATTTATTCTACGTTTGCTGTGCAAGTATATCACTACATATTCGAAATGCAAGAAACTTCACAACTAAATATTATTAGTCTACTATTATACTGCACGAGCACTAGATTTGTTTAATCGAAGCAAAAATGCGACAGCTATATAAATAAGTTAATATATAGCTTAAAATTTGAAGTGCCGCAGGTCCTACTAGTGTGTGCAGTGTTTGGAAGTAACCAAGGAAAACAAACAAGTTCACGTTTGAATAAAGGTAAATGTGTAAAAAAATATACATACATTACAAGCATTACTGTGTATATTTATTCGTAAATATGCTATTACGTTTACTCACCCAAAGTAGAAAGCTACCAAGGCACACATGACTACTAGTGCATCTAAAAGATTCCATGGGTCTCTGCAATAGGCGCCGGGGTGGAGTATCAGCCCTAGATCTATCACCTGCAATAAAGATATATGGCCCATTAAATAATAATAATAATCAAATTGCTGCCAATTCGCTAATAAAGGTAATAAAATAGGGCTTGCCTCTGTTCCACCAAAAAAGTTATATTCAGCAATACTGACACAATTCAGTCAATATTTGGATTAAACCAGGGTTGACCAGTGCGTCACGGAATTAAACTATTTTGCGTAATGAAATGGTTTTGAATGATTTGTAGAGAAAGCCTAACCATAAACTTGTCGTCTGTGAATAATGAAAGTCCATTTGGTAATGAAAGCCTTTGCTGAATTTCCTATGAGTTAGATTTTTAGATATTAAAGTCGAATTGACAATTTTGTTAAACAAATGAGTATAACATCGGATCAATATGTTTAACTTTCAATTACTAGTGGAAAGCAGCTAAAATAATATAAAGGAACTACGACTTGCGATTTGGTAGGTAAATTAATGTAAGGCTGCCTGCTTCTTTAAAATTTATATAATAACAGATGATTAGAACGTTTGATCATGGGTTATTTTAACTTTCTATGATCATAATAACAATAGCAACAGAACGAACGATTAAACAATAAACAATAACGATTAAACAGTCACTGTTCATTTCTATAATCGTATGCAATGGCTATATCCCTAGGTGGATTCTGCGAATATAATGGGACAAAAGACGATCACACCTTTTATGATTATCAGGATCGCAGAGACAGCGGCACCATTATAGCTTCTTAGGATGTATTTATGGCAGGGAATGGCCGTGACATGAATGGCTTTTATGACGTTGACTGTTTTCGCAGCAAAAGTTTGACTGCGCTCGAATCCCGAATTAAAGTGACAGCGCGAGTGTAGAGCCGGATGCACGATAGCCGGCGAGAGCAATCCTTGAGACTCGCCACTATAAAAGTAGCTTATTCATTCCGCATGAACTTGCACGGACGTGCAGGCATGCAAACGTCTAACGGCACCATATCTGCACTACTTTGCATTTTATTATGTTCCGATTACGACTATTCCCACCCGACCGACGAATAGATCTAGGTTTCGATTCAGTTAACGATGTGCAATTTCCCTTTTATATATATATATATAAATATTTATTTATTTATTTATTACGGCATCAATAGTTGGGAATATGAGTAGATATTGTATATAGAGCACGACAAGCCAAAGGAGAAAGTGAAAGACAGATAAAGAGTTGCGTGTCTGAGTGTGCGTGTGTGAGAGAGAAAGCGAGAGAAAGCGGAAGGTGGTGGAAAGTGAGAGGAGGGAGGGAGATACCAACAGAGTGAATGAGAAACAGAGATAGGTGTTATGCGTCTCAGACTACGACAACGGGTTACCTGTATAATGAACCAGAGTTCAGCGGTTCGCGGCAATAGACGAGTAGTGAAAAGAAGGTGATGTCTATAAGCCAGTTCGTTTGGCTAAACCTGAGAACACATTTAATTTAGCAACGCGCACGCGCGTGGAACACGAAAAATATGGGGTCGGAAATATATCGCGCCAAAATTGTATTTCATAAACAACAGCAGTGTATAGACCAAGATGAGGTGGGCGTATTCTGACATGACTATATGCTGGATCGGGGCGCTATCGGGCATGGCTCACATGTTTGTATACTGTCCGATTAATTTCAAATTAACGCTAGCGCACCACCGCACCACGAGGTCGAGGACGCGTTCTTTGAGTGTAGCAGAGTTCCAATCGCGCAAATTGAGAAAATGAAATGCGAGAAAAGGGTGGCATATATAGGCCTATATATATCAAGAGCTAATAATATCATATAGCATGTACCTTATAATATGTATTATTAGCTCTTGATATATATATATATATATATATATATATATATATATATATATATATA
>NW_014577062.1:565031-570090 GCF_000485595.1 Priapulus caudatus | reverse complement strand
TATATATTATATCAGGTATATCTGTTAAAGATTTAAAGTGGCATCTTTAGCATTTTTAGTGGGAAAGAATTTCTATATGTGACTATTGATATATTAGAATATATTATCATATGTATAGAGATTAATCAGCTTTTCATCAGTGTTTTCTATAAGTTACTACGACCAAGGCAGCGCTACAGCTGAAGAGTGATTGCATAATTTCTATATAGATTCTACAACGAGTTAATGTTGTTTTCCGCGAGGGAGGAGCTGACCCCTTCTAGCAATCCTGCCGTCATTCAATTGATGATACGACCTCTGTTCACTGCAATAAATCAACGTTTTTCTAACGGCATGTCAAAACTGCATGCACGTAAAGTGAGTGACCAGTATCAGTGACCGTATCATAGACTGCGCCATGCTCCTATAATTATATCCATGACTGTCTCTGCAACTCCGTGAAAGCGCAATATATGTGCGTATAGGCTATGGTATCAAAAATGGCATTTTTAGTAACAGCAGAAGGTCACCACACATGGTGTGGTTGAAAAGTCAGTTGGCGCGCATCTAACACGGCACTTGTCAATTTTTTATTACGGTAGCATACACTATTTGTATCGCATGCGGATGAATACGCACCCGACTCTCACCATATATAAATATATAAAAATATTAGTAATAAAATGCTTTAATCCCAAATAATAATTAACTGGCATATATATTAAAAGTTCTTCACTGTAAAACATCATAAAACTCTACGTTATTCTATCTCGGACTTTCCCTAACATTTACCTTTATTAAGATACACTGAGGTTTATGACAAAACTGCGTAACAATTGATATGTTGTTATTTCGTTTCTTTGTCCTGTCATGTCTTGAACATAATAGCTCGTTAGCATTTCTGTATAAATGTAAACACATAGATGATAGAAACGTGCGTGCAACACTATCACTACACACCAGACGTCAACACATACAGTTATGCCATGTTCACACACATACATTTACATATGTGAAATGATAAATCAGTATACATCTACTTATTATATTCTCCTTCTAATTCTACTTGTCAGACATATCAATATTTACATTTATATTTATATTTGCTTACACTATATATTATATATATATCTTGATATATATATATATATATATATTTAGTGTTACCATTATGCCCTTGTTAATGATAATGTGGATATTTACCGTGCATGGCCGCATAAAACTGGTAAATTGTAAAAAAAAAATATTATTTAAGGCTAATGCGTTGAAGTCTAAGATTAAAATCGACAAATGAACGTGCATGGGCCTGAATTTGAGCAGATATCCCGCATTGAAATTAACTAGGTCATTATATACTGATCGGAAATTATACATTTCAGCAGTGATATATTTTCAATATAATACAACATGACTTGAATATAGGTTTATCTGTAGCTGCATTAATTTCCAATTAATTAACGTACATTGACAGCTAGCTCAGCGGAAAACATGATATAGGTCATCAAGATGCTCTTATATGTTAGATCTAAGCTATGATTGATAGTTTTGTACCACGCGGAATAGGATAGTAATTCTTGGCACTAGCTGTTAGCAGCGTACCAATGACATTGCTACTCACTACAATTTGCTTGAACCAGTGTGTGGTCAGAGACCAGGCGGAACATACTTCACCTAAAACATCACGGCACTCAGCCCCTAGTCGCCTATGCTGGGGGAGAGAATGAAAAATATGGGGATTGAAAGCGCTGTCATAGGGCCCCTATATTTGATTGTCGTAGATTTTAATGGTTTTCTTATTTTTTATTCATAAATCATCACGGCAGGCTAGGAATGGTAGGCGGAGTATAACACCATTTCATACGATCGCCTGTTTCATGTTAATTTTAGACGATTATTAGCTATTTTAAATGCATGCCGATAATTTAAATTCTTTCCTCGTGTACTTTCATGCGTGTATTATAGGTTAGTTGCGGTTATTGCAAACGCAGTGAAAACACACGGAGAAAACATGCCATTTTGTTATACTATACGCTTGTATGTGTGTATAACGGTGATGTATCTTTCGGTATCTAAGAGGATAAGAACGGACACTAAATATACGCAATGTATATACTGATAGAAACAATTATGAGAAATTTCACATATCAGTAAATTGTTTTTAGTCGCACTGTGCGCGTGTGTGTATATGTGATTGTGTGATAAAGAGAGAGCGAGATATAAAGAAAATAGGACAGGGAAAGAGAGAGAGAGAAAAAGAGAGAGAGAGAGCAAGCGAGAGAGGATGGAAATGGAATTCTTATGACCGTGCACGAAATTGAGGTCAGTGAGATGAAATTATAACGCTGCCCGCAGGTATAGCTCGAATCACCACAGCCGCTAGCTACTTGCGAAACAGCGCAAGTCTGCTGTAATATTTATATTTATGGTGACGAATTCGGTTTATAAGTTGTCATGGTGGAACAGCGCTGTGCCAAGGAATTACAGAACATATCGGCCCCGTATCCACGATAGCAGGTGCGTTGCTGATGCATCTCACGCATTAATATGCGGACTGCATTCATATATCTAGCGTTTTATTGCGTTTACGGATAGGTAAAACTGGTTCAATAGGTAAGACAGCTGCTATATAAGGCTCTCTCAGATCTTTCACTGCAGTACCGTATTCTGTGTGCGCACTAACAAGATGAAGTTTCTCGTGGCTCTCTGTGCTCTCGTCTACGTGGGTAAGTAGTTTGGCTTCATGCGCTCAGTAAAAGCAGCGAATATTAATTCTCGCTGTCCTCATAATCTTACCCAATTTTTAATACCGGTGTATGATTGCATCTTGAGCACATTTTCGGCTGCACGCTGTGTTATTAATGGCTTGCATGGTGACTTTATTTGCACCATCCGACGTCCAGAGTGCCCACCGATTGTAGGTTCGGTGAATATGGTGCATCTACGTTCTACAGGTTAGCTGCTAACACTTGCGCGTTATTGTTTCTCAAGCGGTGGCCGCTCCTTTCAATGACAAGATAGAGAAGCGTCTTGGAGTCCCCATACAAGCAGAGATTGACTGCCTTGACCTAGCATTGAACTTCTCATCGGATGCGACCGACTGTCAGGTACGCGGATTTTGTCTTCCAACATATGAACAAGATATATTGTGCTTACACTTTATAGTGCATGAATCTTCTTTATACGAAAATGCGGCGCCTAAAATATGTCTTTGACAATATTGACATCATCGCGAATTTCGTGATGCATGTTTGTTTTTATTTGATAGATGTTTAGAAACAGTACTGATTGCGTCTTGTGACTTTGATAACCAATCTATGCTAACCAATTCATTGTTATTTAATTTACGATCGCCGCATCCTACTTTAGTTTATGAAGCATGATCATGTGGCCTTATCGTATTTGGAAAAAATGTGACAATTGTAATTAATTGCCATTGTATTGTGATGCTGTTCATAATTGCTGATTTCAATGACAGGTTTTCTATCTGTGTGGCAACGGATGGCCCTACATCCGCCGTTGTCCGGGTGATACCGTCTGGAGCCCTGCTGATGAGAGGTGCATGGGAAAATACGTCGCCATTAATGACGTATGCAGATACGAAGCTCCAGATCTTCCTGTCGAGGTGACTCTCACTCCCGAGGAACTTGATTCCGGTAAGTACATAGTTACCGGTCACTTTGATAGGATAAAACATTTAGGATTGATTTCACTTTCGATACCCCAAAACATGCAAGGTGCTTCAAGACGGTGAAATATACTATAAAAGAGCTGTTTTATGTTGCGCAGCTGCCTGCTACGACCCGAGGTTCAGGTGTGACGGCACGGTCAACTGCAATGACGGGAACGACGAAGCCGGCTGTGCGCCAGCTTGCGACCCCGCCGCTTGCAGGCTACCCGACTGCAAATGCAGCAATGCCGAGATCCCAGGCGGATTCCTTGCTAACGAGATCCCACAGATGGTGCTGATTGGCTGGGACGAGGCTCTGAGAGTAGAGGACTACAACCATCTCCTCCAGCAGGTAGACGCAATGGATGTGTAGTAAACGAGTGCATCGCTACATACCGGCAGTAATGCACATAATATGCTTCCAGTTTCCTACGCTGTGATTCCAGAATACTCAGTTGGATATTGGGCTTCTTTTTAGATCTTGAAGAAGGTTACTCCAGCGAGAAGGAGAGAGCCCAGAGCCAACCCGAATGGATGCCCAGCGGTTGCTACTTTCTTCACAAGCCATCAGTTCACTGACTACGCTGCTGTACAGAGTCTATATTCTGAGGGCAACGAGTTTGCTGCTCATTCTATCACGTAAGTAACTTAGATAAAATTGCTCCCACTATTACAGCATGATCAAGATAGCTGCATTGGTAATTATTACAATAATAATAATTATTGAATAAAGATGATAAGATGGTGAGATTTTATTGCTTTCGTATCTCTCTCTCTCTCTCTTATCACTTATAATATTTCGGTTCTGATAATTTTAGCAAAAAGCTGCCAGCTGAACAATGGGCTTTGGACAGTGACGCTGAATTGTCAGCTGAGTACTCTGGCCAGAGAGTGATGTTCAACAACCTCGCTGGCGTGCCACCAACGGCAGTGAAGGGCGTGCGCTCCGCGTACCTCCAGACAAAGGGCGCTGACTACGTAAAGCTAATGCAGGAAGAAGGATTTGCCTATGATTCATCCTACCCCACGGACAAGATGGACCCTCCTTACTGGCCGTACACCTTTGACTACCAGTCCAGCGCTGGCTGTCCCATACCACCGTGCGTGACCGAGTCCGTTCCTGGTATGTGGGAAATGCCCTTGGTAGACTGGATCGACACCAACGACACCCTGTGCGCAAACGTCGACAGCTGTTACTTCCCCAACGACAAGGCAGAAGCCGCCCAGCTGCTGATGAGCAACTTCCGTCGCCACTACGATAGCAACAGAGCGCCCTTCACTCTCAACCTGCGGGCGAGGTAGGTGTTCACAATGATCGCCTATTGACGTGTAACATCAATGCCTTAGTCACGGTCGATATAGCGACACACACCACGTGTATCAAATCCTGTAATTACGAAACATATATGTTTC
>NW_014577062.1:562080-565006 GCF_000485595.1 Priapulus caudatus | reverse complement strand
ACACACACACACACACACACACACACACACACACACACACACACACACACACACAATTCTTTCTCTCTTTCTTTCTATTCTATTATCCGTCACCTTCTCCTCTACCTCGGTTCTGTACCCCTGTTCTTGTTCGGCAACGCATATATTTTTCGCTTCGATGACTCGCATCTAGGTGCATAAATATAACACACTTCACTTTCGTATATTATTACATTGGGGTCTCGTGTTATTGCAAATGCTGTGAGAATTGACTCTTAGTGGCGACTCATGATTACCGTGAGGGCTCATGCTGCATCAAATTTGTCGAGGGTGAGGTGATATATCGATCGCGTTGCATATGTTGCAATTTATTTCCTGCTACAAACCTCAAGTACACGCTTCTTTTATTAGTTCCAGTTGTTACACGCGAGAAGAGTTATTAAATGACCCAAAAATCGTATTGTATCTATTGTTGCATTATGCCCTTGGCATACATACACATTTAAGGTTTTGTGACTACTTCGTAACCTAGGCCTATATTAGCGAATATCGTACTGCTATTGTAGAAATGCCACGATTAGCAAAAATGTTTTTAGATAGCCAATCTCTGCATAATGAATCACTGTTCCATGTGTTCTCGAGATAAATAAATAAATATATATATATATATATATATACTCATATTTATTGTAGCTCGTGTGGAAAGAGAAACGTGCGGAATTTCTTAAATATCATTATGTGTTCGAATATTTCCAATAATTTTCTCTCTGCATATGACTGGTTTATAGGCGTATTGACTTGTTTTGGTTTTCTCTAACACTATGAGCTCATGGCGACGGTATTCGCTAACATTATGAGCTTCTAAAAAGGTTTGAAAGATTTAGCGGTGTAAACAACATCTTTCGTAACCAAGTTATCACAGAATTCCACTCAAGTAATAGGATAATTCACACTATCGCAAATGATATGAAGGTTAGGTACAATGAGGTCGTTGGGTGGTGCCACACTGCGGCAGCAACCGCAAACTCATTACCATTAACGTAGTAGCAGAGAAATATTGCACACTGGGCGCGGACAGCTATCATGATTTGGCTTATGTTAACTGTAGTTACAGATATTCCTTTCAAGCCGTAGTATGCTATTCAACGTACAGCGTGCAATTTACCTAACCGGGACAAAAATTGACAACACTTTGCGCGTCCGTGCCAAACAAGAAGCTAGAGATGCTAGAGAGCTAGAAGCAAGATGCAAGACATGCTAGAAGGGTGCTAGAGAATGACGGGGTTGAAGGAAAGATAGCGATAATTATTAAGGAAAGGTGTGGAGGGATGGGAAGAAAAAAGAAAAAGCGAAACAAAGGTAATAAAGATAGCTATTGTGATAGCAATAACTGATTTCGAATTAAACTCTGTTTTCCTTCAGGCTTAAAGGAGCGGCCTAAATATAATAACGACCTATTAGTAATAATTGCGGCAGTATAACACCGTAATAAACCGCTACGTGCTTCTATACATCTAGCGTATGTAGGTGGCAACAGAACATTAGTATGTTCGCGAGAATATATCAACGATAGAAAGATGTAACTTTAAATATTTCAACCCGTTCTGCTAAGTGTATTCCATACTATGTAGACCAGGGTGACAACACGGACATCTGGTAAACGTACTACTCTCATCAATTCAGTCTTTATAAAGAAGCAGGTGCCACAAAGTTATTGATTAAAAAGTAATTATGATTAAAGAATTTGGTTTCAGCGTGGTAATAAGGGGCATAGCGTTTTGTCCAAATCGAGTTTACATTATGGCTTTTCATGCACTCAAGATGGCTCCACAGGAATGGCATAAAAATTGTGCGTAGGCGTATTATTGGTGCCTATCACGCATTAATATCCTGTCTGCACTTTTACATCTAGCGTTTTATAGCTTTTGCAGTTACGTAGAACTAGTTCAATGGGTAGAACAGGTGCTATATAAGGCTCTCTCCAATCTGTTGATGCAGTACCGGATTCTAAGCGGATTAGCAAGATGAAGATCTTCGTGGCACTCTCTGCTCTCGTCTGCGTGGGTAAGTATCGGAGCATACGCACAAAGTGCACTGATGATGTGTGGATCTTTGAGTTCTCGCAGTTTCGATATAATTATCCACTTATTTAAAACGATGTAAATGATGAATGTAAAATCTTTGCATACCGTACGCATTAAGCTTCCCTACCGTACGCTTTGTTATTAATGTCTTGGTGATTTCAGTTTCACCACCTGACGTTCAGACTGCCCGCCGATTGTGGATGATGTGAATATGGTGCATATGTACGTTTTACGGGTTAGCTGATAACACTCCTGCATTATTGTATCTCTAGCGGTGGCCGCTCCTTTTAGCGGTGGAATAGAGAAGCGTCTTGGCGTTCCTGTCCAAGCAGAGATTGACTGTCTTGACCTAGGATTGAACTTCTCATCGGATGCGACCGACTGCCACGTACGCGGTTTTTGTCTTTCAACATATGAACACTGTGCTTAGTACTGCTTACTCTTTATAGTGCATAAATCTTCTTTATATGAAAATGCGGCGCCGTCTCGGCGGATCCGACATCACGGCGGAAGCGACCGACTGTCACGTACGCCGCATTTCTCTGCACATACGTGCACATAGTAGTTGCATGCATAGTGTCTGACCATTTTCATTTTTGATGGTTAGAAAATTATTCCGGAGTACATTCACAACGAACTTGCATTATGTCACAGTCAGCCTATTCTTCTATTTCTTAAGATCGCATATTCTTAATTTCGTTTAAGAAGTAGTAGATGGTATCATGGTATCTGGTCAGAGATCCGACCACGGTTGTTTAGATTGCGTTCCGATAACAGGTGTTCTATCTGTGTGCAAACGGATGGCCCTACATCCGCCGTTGTCCGGGTGATACCGTCTGGAGCCCTGCTGATGAGAGGTGCAT
>NW_014577062.1:534974-562070 GCF_000485595.1 Priapulus caudatus | reverse complement strand
GAGAGAGAGAGAGAGAGAGAGAGAGAGAGAGAGAGAGAGAGAGAGAGAGAACACAGGCATGTGAGAAATACAGAGATGAGGGTAAACTAAATGATTGAAAAATGTTTTAGAACTACTGTTTTTCTATTATAAACTTCGTTCTGCGTGTCTATAGGCACATACGCATTTATCGCATGCTCCCTCTCCCCGTCTGCAGCACCGGACATAACAGGTACTCTTTACTTAAATGGAAATTTATTTGACATATTTGTAGGTAGGTATAGTCATTCCGACAAACAGACATACACGCGCATACGCGAATGGTCGCACGCACGCACGCACGCACGCACACACACACACACACACACACACACACACACACACACACTCACACACACATGTCAAACTAGACGATTGGGTTAGGATTTACGATAGAAACATTCCTCGTGCGTGTCGTGACACAATTTCCAAGCACGTGTCCGAGTTGATTTGTGATATGACAAGGTTTTCCGATTTAGCAATGAAAAAATCTCCCGCCCTCACACATACACAAACACGTACGTAGGCGTATACACCCTAGAGGCATACCCATTACTTATGTATCGCCTCTTTTCATTGATGCGCCACATCCGTATTTATTATGTAAAGTCGAAATTGCATATGCAATTTCTTCCCCCGTTTTCTGCCGAATTTTGGCGCGTAAGCCTGCATTTTCGGTCACGTCTCTGTTCACTTTCCCGCTCACACCGGGCGTGACCGAAGCAATATCAACTCATCGCTGCGATTTCATACCAATATTCATAACTAGTTCAGCGCGTACAAGTGATGGTATATAAGGTGGTTCGAGTCACGGCATCGTCAGTCAGTTATCAGCCTCCCAGTGATCACGATGAAGCTTCTACTGGCTCTCGCCGCTTTAGCGTATATGGGTAAGTCATGCAACACTCAATGCTAATATAGATCCTATTCTGCGTAAGCAGTTTGTCAGTTCACCTTATCTTATCTACGTAATATTTTTTGCCTGTATATAGTGCAACATGCTCATGCTACGAACGTTAATTAACGACGAAATAGTATAGCCTTTAAATGTAGTTACGTTTCAATGGTTGAGTTTTTTAACATCGCCAAGCGTCAGTCATCGAACATTTATCGTTATAGTGATTATTGTGCATCGCATTAGTGTAGGATGATTATGTTACAGGATGGGCTTCGCCAGTAGAGAAGCGCCTCGGTGTGCCTCTACAAGCTGAAGACGACTGTAATCCATACATTGGAGCTCTCAACTTCTCGGCTGATACAACCGATTGCCAGGTATCGCGGCTTCTCTGCGTGGTCCTACATTTTAACTTTCGTCTCTTCGCATGTACTATTAGCATTGTACACGCGAACGTAATTATATAAAACGTTGCGCTAAGAAAATCAATTAAACAATCAAATGTTCTTTGTAGGTATTCTACATTTGCGACCACGGGTGGCCAAAAATCCGCCATTGTCCATCAGACACTATATGGACACCGGCAGTTAGTAGATGCATGGGCAAATACGAGGCTGTGAACAATGATTGTAATTACGAGGCTCCACAGAAGCCGACGGCCACGGTTGATACGATTGACGTTGGTATGTCCCCAAATTTACATTATAATGCTATAAAGAATATAAATAGCAGAGAACAGTAAACCGAGGCAGCGACTTTCTATCAAACCACCTCACCTCCACCAAATCATCATAGAGGGAAAGGAAGTTTTCGATAGCACAAAATTTAATTAAATTGATGACTCGTTCAGATTTTCTTGCACATGTAGATCAGTACATTAGCGGCCCTTAGTTTAGGATCAAAGACTTCTTTTGCACTGAAGTAATTATTGAGTCATTGTATTCTGTTGATGTGTACGCATTTCAGTTGCTTGTTTGGAGCACACATCGCGCTGCAATGGCCGCGTTGAGTGCGAGGATGGGTCAGATGAACAAGGCTGCGCTTCGGTCTGTGATCCCTCTACCTGCAGGCTGCCCGATTGTAAATGCAGCGACGCCGAGATCCCAGGTGGATTCCTTGCTAGCGAGATCCCACAAATGGTGCTGCTTGCGTGGGACGAAGCTCTGAGGGTTGAGGATTACAACCATCTTCTTCAGCAGGTAAGAAATACTTTGCGACTGATTATCCATGAATGGTGTTTCACGCACAATCAACGCGCTTTTTTGTAACCCAGCGTGTATAGAATTACGCTAATCAACTTTGGAATTTGTGAATTTTGCGACATATATTAGCCCAATTTATGAGCAGTAAAATTATTGTCCCACCATGCATATAGATATTGAAAAAGGTGACTCGACAGCGACGAAGAGAGCCTAGAAAGAATCCCAATGGTTGTCCAGCCGTTGCTACTTTCTTTACCAGCCACCAGTTCACTGACTACGCTGCTGTACAGAGTCTATATTCTGAAGGCAACGAGTTTGCTGCTCATTCTATCACGTAAGTGGTCGACGATTTGATAGATATATTTTTACAATGATTGCTTTAATACAAAGATTACGGACAGAGTTATGGTGATACCAAATGTCATTCTGTCACAATGCAATAATATGACCGCAATCACCTTACAGGAAGAGGACACCGGCTGCATTCTGGGCCGAAGCTTCTGATGAGGAACTCGCTGCTGAGTATTCGGGCCAGCTTGTGCAGTTCAACAATCTGGCTGGTATCCCCCCGAATGACATCCACGGTATTAGATCTGCTTACCTCCAGACGAAGGGCAACGACTACATTAAGCTCATGCGCGACGAAGGATTTACATACGACTCTTCCTATGCTACCAACCAAATGGATCCTCCTTACTGGCCGTACACCTTCGACTACCTATCCAGCGCTGGCTGCGCCATCCCACCGTGTGTAACCGAACCCGTTGCCGGCTTCTGGGAAATTCCCCTGGTAGACTGGCTGGACACCAACGACACCCTGTGTGAGAACGTTGACAGCTGCTACTTCCCCGCTGACAAGGTAGAAGCTCTCGCCTTGCTGAGGAGCAACTTCCTTCGCCACTACAAGAGCAATAAGGCTCCATTTACGCTGAATCTCCGTGCAAGGTAAGCATCACGTCATTTCATGTCTCCATTGTTACGAAGTGGTCACACAAGTGGTTTCTGGATTATGGCTATCATAATCTATTTGATACAAGGTTACACCTGTAAATGTTAATCTGCCGTGTAAGCGACTGATTTCATTGTATTCGTTGCTACATCATGCGCGTGCTAAGACTCGCAGTGTCCAAACTAACGTACGGTATCACACAAGTGGTTTCTGGATTATGGCTATCACAACCGATTTGATACAGGGTTACATAGCATGTAAATGTTAATCTTGTTGCTACATCATGCGCGTGCTTAAGATCCGCAGTGTCCAAACTAACGTACGGTATCACACAGGTGGTTTCTGAATGATGGCTATCACAATCTGGAGGCCCTGCAGGAATTTCTGGACGAGATTCAAAACAACCTGGATGTCTACCTGGTCACCTACAGTCAGGCGCTTGCGTGGATCAAGAAACCCGTGAAGCTTTCTAACATCCTGAGCTCGGATGTGTTCGCGTGTAAATATGACGACCGCACCCCACTCTGCGAGCATCCCAACCTTTGTGGGTACTATAACATCACCCACGAACCCAACGACGAGGAACATCCAGGTGACAGGTTCTTCCAGACCTGTGCCGACTGTCCGGCTGCTTATCCGTGGGTGGACAACCCAGCAGGCACAGCTTAGATCCTCACTG
This sequence comes from Priapulus caudatus, assembly GCF_000485595.1. Taxonomy (NCBI): domain Eukaryota; kingdom Metazoa; phylum Priapulida; class Priapulimorpha; order Priapulimorphida; family Priapulidae; genus Priapulus; species Priapulus caudatus. The sequence continues at coordinate 558,327 of NW_014577062.1, read as the reverse complement.
AAATTACTATAGACGATAATACAGACTACCCATCCATTATAAACGACCGTTGGAAATAATTTAACATCGCGCACTTGCTTATTGCGTTGACAAGCGTCGCATTATATAATAATATATTTATTAGTACTTACCCCAATTCTAGAGTACTTTGCGTGAATTTATTTTTAGCATTTTTTAAAGTTTTGTTTAACACATAGTCCACGTAGAATTAGCTTATAATTTAAAGTGGCGCGCTTTCTATGATAAAACTTTGGGGGCCATGATCTTTCGAATCGTTCTTAGAGTTGGTGCCTTTCAATTCGTGTCATATCAAGGTACTATCGGAAGTCCGGACCGGTTGCACACTCACTCTAAATCTAACTATGATAAAATCTCGAAAATTATTCCAATTGCGTACGAGTGGAACTCGGCATAACAGGAAACTGCTGTTAGGTCACGCGTTGACTTATAGGGGGCGGTTCCTCCGATCACTGAGGCAACATTTAGATTTACATATTACACATTACCATTATTTAGTTAGTAGCTGCGGGTACTCGGTGACACAGTTCACGTACAGTTTTATACGCATAATCTTTTATAATGTCTATTTGCATATTTAAATATCGATACCTAAGCTGTAAATATCCTCTATTTAACCGACCCGCCCGCCGGTAGGTAAGATGTATGCAAAACGTAATAAATTTTCGTACCGCAAATTTACGACTACTGTGTTACTGATGTGTTTCTTGTCCCGACATCAACATGTGAATACACAAAATAAAATCACAATGTTACAATAGGCGAGAACGAGTGCACAGCACTTATTTTATATGTCTTGCCATTAGTTAAAATCAATCGTGCATGACAAATTCGACGCTGTTTGAAATCTTCTTTGTACAGACATTGCAGTGAATCTGTAGGGCGCTGACAATCACCGTATGGGTTCAACCGCATTTCTAATAAGCCTAACAGACCATGGGCGCAACCACTGGGGGGGGGGGGTCACGACCCTCCCGACTTTTATGTGGAACTCCCCAACTTCTGGAAGACCTTATTTTCTGGGAGGTCCAAAATAGTCCGATAAACGTTTATTATCGTGAAACATCAATATTTCACAGGTGAAAGTTAAAATAAATAAAAACCCCAGGTGGTCAAGTGCAGTGTGATAACTGTGATTCAGATTCAGATATCTAAATAGAACCCTTGTTAATATCATTTAGATTTGACCTACAAAGTACATTCAATTTCACGTGCATGGATCGAGCACGATATTCACCACGCGTTCGCAAGCAAACTGTGTTATAGACACACACACAAAATAAAAAAGTTTGACTTTGGCCGGCTGACGTGACGGCGAAAAGACAATTGAACCAATCAACGCGATTGTTTTTTATCACGTGTTCTGGAATCGATATTGAAGCAATTGCAAATAATTTTGTTGCAAAGTGTGACTCAATGAAGGTCACATTTGGTTTCTAACACTGTTCTCTGTTTTAACGTGTCAGACATTTTTTTGTATTATCATTTTCATCATTATTATTTACCTCTTCATCTTAATCATGCTAACTGTGTCACACAGTTAGCACAGTCTGTGTGTAGCTTTACTACTAGCTTAATCTAATTAATAAAACATTTTGGCATTTTATGTATACATGATCCTAGTAATGTAATTCATGACATCACAATTATGCAACACTTCCATCAACACGCTGAAATACGTGATATTGAACCAATACGTGATATTCGCTTGCCCGCAGATCACGTTGCTATTGGCTGCTTGTGACCCCCCCAACTTTCAACACGTGGTTGCGCCCTTGTAACAGACCATACATAAAATACCAGTGTTCTTCTCACTTGTACCATTTCAACAGCCCTCCGCGAAGGACTCGTAAAATGATAATGGTAGAATAATAGTAGAATACAGAAAAAGAGAATAGAGATAAAATAGTAGAATTATATATATATATATATATATATATATATGTGTGTATAATATATAATTATATATATATATATATATATATATATATATATGTATGGTGCGTGCGCGCAAGCGTGTACGTGCACGCGTGTACGTGAACGCATGCGTGTACGTACGCGTATACGTGCGCGCATGCACGCGTGTACGTGCGCGCGTGCTTGTACGTACGCTTACGCTTGTATGTGCACGCACGCATGTATGTGCGCGCACGCGTGTACGTGCGCGCATGCGTGTACGTGCGCGCATGCATGTATACGCACGCACGCGTGTATGCGAGTATATACATGCACGCGTGCTGTCATATCCATCTGTGTACGGCAGATACACGCTTATTCAGTATTCGTGCCTTTGATTTGTCAATTCGTCAATTCGTCAAATCGTCAATTCGGCGATTCAATTTGGCAATTCGTTATTTAATTGCTCAATTGAACGTTTGAATGATTAAACGACTGTTCAATTGAACAAGCAATCGATCAATTGAACGTTTGAATGATTAAACGACTGTTCAATTGAACAAGCAATCGATCAATTGAACAATCAATCGATCAATTGAACGTTTAAATGATTAAATTGACTGTTCAATTGAACAATCAATCGATCAATTGAATGTTTGAATGATTAAACGACTGTTCAATTGAACAATCAATCGATCAATTGAACGTTTGAATGATTAAACGACTGTTCAATTGAACAATCAATCGATCAATTGAACGTTTGAATTTTGACACATCCCCTCCCATACACGCGTACGCTCGCGGTCGACGTTGGCCAACTCGCAGTCGTCAGTGTAAACGCACTGCACAGTTCATAGAACGGTTGATAGAGCGTTGGGAAGTTGGTTCCAACACAAAGTTGGCAGTGTAAACCCAGCTTTACTCTTACATTTGATGAGATGTACATACGCGTTCATCATGGCCATAACATCATAGCAGCGCACCATATGTATAATCATTCACACTTATTCGTATTAACAGATCACAATATATATATATACATATATATATATATCTATTTATTTATTTATTTATATATAATTATATATACGCACGCGCACGCACACGCACACGCACACGCACACGCACACGCACACGCACACGCACACGCACACGCACACGCACATGCACACGCGCGCACACAAACACACACACACACACACACACACACACACAACAACACACACACAACACACACACACACACTGGCATCCGGTGTGGTCGTTGGCAATGGCATCAAACGTATTCAGAATTCTTTATATTGAGCTCACGTCACCCTTATTATAATCTATAGCGTATTGTAGGCGTAATCCCAGCTTCGGGCCACCCCTTCTGTGTTATAGTTGATAGTGAAAGATGTGATGAAAGACCTCCCTTATTGTATGTACATACGCCAAAGGCTTTATTTCTACACATCAGACACTATTTGCCTAAGTTCGCTAGCCACCTGCTCAGAACCTCTATACGGGACTCTTGCCAGAATGTGGACTCAATACACTGTCGATTGTATAAATTTATTATATTATAATCAATTATGAGTGTTATATACTTATGATATTGCTATGCTATAGTGATTTTAGATTATTATGGTCGAAGACGCCTATAGCGCGCTTGCCCTCAAACCGCCCGCCTCAGGCACTCGCATTTACCGCAATACATATAATACACGTTTAACGGTTAGTTATAATTGGTATTAGATAAACTTCTGCCTTGTTGAGGGTACTCTGCAAGGTGGTGATGTAAATTAGGAGAGCGGGTGTATGAGTCTAAACCGTCATGCATGCACTGATTGCCAGGGTGCAACTTGATATGTGCGCCTCGATACGGCACCTTCGCCCACCACGCCGCCCGTGCACGTGCGTGCACGTGCGTTGTACCGTGCCGTTCGCAGGTAGTCCGTCGATTTACCACTCACAGAGTCATATAATACATTTTCGTGTGCGTGCTTGGAGCAGTAGTGACCGCGTTATACCGGTGTGAGTTGATAAACCTCTCGCGTGTTTAGTATACTACTATATACAGTGTATGTATATAATCGTGTATCTGCGTGTACCTGCGTGTACGTGTGACTTGCGTGTAGATACACGCCACGTACTACACGCGTAGATTACCCGTAGAGATACGACTGCACGTGATACACTAGCGGTGATATACGTAATAAACTACCGCCACTACTACGCGATATGCGTCGAAGCACCGACATACGTACATCGCTATCGTAAGTCACGATCGCTATCATCCGCATCAATTACTTGCTTACACGCCGTGACCTACTGAGTAACATGACGCATTACCGTACCGCCCGCAGGGAATTACAATCGCAGCGTACACGCACGTCGGCTATCACACACACCTAGCAAATGCAACACTATCCGCCACACACACGCGCGCAGTCACCGCAACACCGCGACCCAGCGCAACCACGGGTACACGCACCTTGCGGGCTACACCAGCAAACATTACAAACTGCACGGCACGATACCACACTCCACGCCCCACGGGACCGGCGCACGACATGCACCACACATGACCACACGTACAGCAGCCCATCACGACCAGCACTCACACGCGCGACACAGCTCACGACAACCACCGCCCCGATACCAACCAGCAGCGCAGCACATGCACACACTGACAGCACAGCACAGGGACGAGCTGCAACCCACACAACGACATCACGACACGCGCACAGCACCGCACTAACCCGACACAGTACCCAACCACGCATCCCAGCACACACACACACACACACACACACACACACACACACACACACACATCTAGCTGCGGTACCGAAACTTGAAATGAAAGCAGTTGAATCGAGGCATGGCCTTGACAAGCAGCAACGATGTCGGTTCAAATGTCTTTTGCTCTAACCGGTGCGTTTACAACATATTTCACCTGACACCGACCGGCCAAAATGTAAATCTCCCTATGAAATCGCACGTACGTTCACTTAGACTGCTTAACCTCTTGTAGAGCTAGATACTAGAGTAGTTGAGTCATTGATAATGACACTGGTACTCAGCTTGTCCATTTGCATCAGCAAACTCATACCTAATTTTCTAACGCAGACTCGGCATCTAAAAGGAAGCGAACGAACTATGTTCTCGATCGGTGGTGACAGCACAATGCGGTGTAAGACACTCCTAGGTAGAACACTCCTACCATATTGGTCTCTACACAGACCTGTCAGAGTTTGTGTAAACGTGGGCGCAAACATAAAGGAGCGCATTAAATCGTGAAAGCCCACGCCGGTCCGTCAGTACGATACTTGACTATATAATAGCGGCTCTACTAGATTAGATCGCGTGGTGTTGGACGTGGCCATAGTTGTTGTTCATATAGCAGAAATAAAACTTCTTCCGCAGCAATTGCCAGCAAGGTCTCTTATTAAAAAAAGGAAAGTGCTGACCTAGTATCAATAGTTGTATGGGCCCACTTGAATTCTAAAGAGGCATTGCATATATATATATACTCGGCAGAATTTCCACTGACCTAAAAATGCGGCCTCGGCAGCCGAAATAGCAATGCCGCGCACGTGCGGGATAGCGTAAAGAGAAGGAAACGTATATCGGAGATATCGCAATACGCTGTCATGATTTATATGCAAATAAATCGTAGGATTAGTGATCTGGTTGATTCGCTTGGCGTGCGCATGCGCAGCACAGCGAAGACTGCAGACGGCGAGCTTGAAACGTTTCACACTGAACCATCTCTATTCTTTTCGATATAATATAAACGAAGAGGGGAAAGGGGGAGCAATGTGAATGGCTACTATCTATTGTTACGTACGTTGTGTAGGACCGTTCTATCCCCGCCTGCACCACGAATTACTGAACGCGATCCGAGTTTCATTTTGCATATTTAGTCGGCGTATTTACAGTACGATCAGAATAACTCACAATGACTACATTATACCGCCCGCTAAGTTCTGATCATAGCGAGTGGAATGCATCCATGTTTCGTTAGGAGCGGGAAGGCAGAAAGAAATCAGTCGGTCGGAGCGCGGTGCCTAACATCAGAATTGCAATCTCTCCCAGTGCGCTCACTGCGCTTACGCACACACCTGACATTTGATCGCGATGAACCGCGATATGCTGATCGTACGTGGCGGGCAGCGAATTTTTTTTCCTACACGTTATATCCATTGGGTTTCTCTGATTGGCTGCTTTGATTTGCTTTGACTCAACATACCTTCAAAACAAGAGAACAAACGCCATATGTAAAAATTGGTTTTAGTTTATGATCGGTAGATAAGTAAGTTTTATGATGTATTTTCTATGAAAAGCACACATTTTACTATAATTACAATCCGTTGTGTAAATGTGTTATTTTCATCTTAATCTTAAGTTATTAGAGGGTCTGGGCTCTCGTAATACTACATACGTACGTATACGTACTCGTACTATAGAGTACCCCTTCGCTCTGTCGCAGGCAGGAAGAAGGAGCCAAGGGCTATAGACTAGTACTAGAGCTATACGTACTCGTTGACGCTAGACTGAGCAAAAAGTAAACAAACCTTTGTTATTAAACGACACGTATGTGTTAGTACTTGTTTACATTTGAAAATACATGTACACAACGAATTGCACTTATAGTGATATTATATTTTATCGTAAATGTGTAAAATGTGTGTTTTAGGTTTTTCAAAAAAATACACCAGAAAACGTTTTCTCAGTCTAGCGTCAACGAGTACGAGTATGTTTAGCTCTAGTACTATAGCCCTTCGCTCCTTCCTCCTGCGACGGAGCGAAGGGCTATACTATAGAACGAGTACGTATACGTATACGTCGTATGCAGTAAGTGTTACGAGAGCCCAGACCCTCTCATAACTTAACGTTAACGATGAAAATAACACATTTACACAAATAATTGTAATTATAGTGATATTATATTTTATATTAATGAGTAAAATGTGTGTTTTTCCTAGAAAATACATCAGAAAACTTACTTATCTACGGATCATAAACCATAATAAATATTTACAAATATCGTTTGTTCCCTTGTTTTGAATGTTTGTTGAGTCAAAGCAAATTAAAGCAGCCAATCAGAGGAGCCCAAAACTCTGCAATGGATATAACGTGTAGGAAAAAAAATTCGCTGGCGGGCAGTGGCACCCGCCGCCCCGGATCAATCAGATAGTACAGATATCGCGTCAACTCAATTCAAATCATCAACGATTATCATGTAACCATCTGGAGTCGTGTCAGACGAGCCGGGAGGCGGCAGCGGTGGGCGTAGCGGCGTTCGTTTGTGTGTGCGCGTATACGTAGCCTGCGTCACGCATGACTGCGAGATGCTACCATTGCTCACCGCACGATCCCAGATCTGCGATAATCGTTCGCTAATAGTGCAAGTGGCTCGTTAATGTCAGCCCCAGCCCGCCCGTGTTGTTTAGCTGTCAATGCTTAACGCACGTAAGTCGGCATTAGCCTTCACAAAGTCGAGCATCTTTAAAAATTACACGCATCACGTGACATCTGTCGGCAGCGGATACTGTCCGGAGAGATGAAAGTACCGGTCGGTGGCGATCGCTTCGATACGGTTGCTGTGGCAACGGACTCATTGTTGCTTAGCTAAGCCGGCAATGTTGCATTAGCATATTCGAAGCAAAAGATATTCTATCCAGCATTTCTGAACGAATATAATATCAGGAGTGAATAATAATAGACTATTATTAGACTCTATTATAGACTATTAATAGAGAGGAGCAGAGAACAAGAGCTACAACATTAGAGTAGTCGATGCTATACTAGACTCATTTGTGCCTTCTAACACCATCCTTGATCACGTACGTTATTACATAAATGCAACACGTATTCATGCGAGTAAATTATTACTCCACAATGGGATTTAAAAAAACAGAAACCGTATTCATCCGTATTTCATTCGAACGGTTATACGGAACACACAGAGCAATAGACACAAAACGTTGATAGGTCATTCGGAGGAGATATCGCAGCAATGTCGATTACACACACATAACCCCACTCAAATTCTAGAGTAAATAGACATCGGTAGACTTCTTACGGTAATTAAACAATATCAAGCGTTGTTTCATTAGGGACAAACACGAGAGAGGGCGACGGGCCGATAGATACTGACTGATAGCTCACAATGCCATCAAATGAACAATGACATCGGTTGCGTGCCTGCGTTCCGAGGACTGCAACAATGAAAGCATCGTTAACGGTATAGTAGCATTCCAGAACGACTGGTTGTCATGATAATCTATCTAGTAACTGTCAAGGCAGTGTTACGGCGCTAGGCGAGCAATATGACACCACGGATATATACAAGAGAAATTATTAGCCCGCGGCAAAAACTACTTACCAAAGTAGTTTAGCTGTCATCAGCCATAACTCTAATTTCCTTATGAATAAATAAGAATATATAGAAATATATTCGTATTGGCAGGCTCGTTTTCCAGAACGGCGCATGATTTCTGAGACGGCCTTGCACCGCGCGTTGGCCCAAGGACAAATGTAACCGTTTAATGCTTAAACCCTAAAACAGTGACTAGTTCAAAGCGGACAGTGAATCGTATATATGGTCGGTCGATTCACAGCATCGTCAGTCAATTCTCAGCCTCTCAGAGTTCAGGATGAAGCTTTTAATCGCTCTCGTAGCTCTAGCGTATATGGGTAAGTCAATACATCAAGGGAATTTGTTAATGATATATCTGTGAAACTTTATAAGTAACAATTTCATATTATATTTTGGCTATATTTGATAACGCGCTGTTTTACGTTTACAATTGTATAGTAACTTTAAAGTTACATTTACCGACGATACCAGTACATGTAAATGCGTTTGCAAATTAGCCACGTTTACACTTTAGAAGCGTTTACACATTGGTTTGGCAGATGGAGTATATATATATATATATATATATATATATATATATATATATATATATATATATTATACTCCATTCAGTGGATGAATAATACTGGCGCGTGTTTACAGGATGGGCCTCGCCAGTAGAGAAGCGCCTCGGTGTGCCTCTACAAGCTGAAGACGACTGTAATCCATACATTGGAGCTCTCAACTTCTCGGCTGATGCAACTGATTGCCAGGTATCGCAGCTTCTCTACGTGGTCCTACATTTCTCCTTCCGTTTCTATATTCACTGGCGTAGACATCCATACACGCGGAAGATGCGAAAAAATATAACACGGTACATAGAGCGAGGAGAACATTAATGTACAGCGATAATTAATGTCGAAAATGTTCATTGTAGGTATTCTACATTTGCGACCACGGATGGCCTAAGATCCGTCGTTGTCCAGCAGACACTATATGGATGCCGGCTGTTAGCAAGTGTATAGACAAATACGAGGCAGCGAACGAAGCTTGTAATTATGAGGCTCCAGTAGCACCTACCATCCCCCCAGAAGACATTTATCCTGGTAAGTGTGCATATATTTGATGGCAACGCACTCATAATGTATTGCGCGTTTTATAATTATGAGAAACGCAAAAACGTCATATTAATACGATATTTTCTTAACAATAATCACTATACGTCATATAGCTGCGTGCCTGGACCCAAGAAGCAAGTGTAATGGAATCCATGAATGCAACGATGGTTCTGATGAGGAAGGGTGTGCGCCGGCTTGTGATGACAACGCATGCAGACTGCCAAACTGTAAGTGCAGTAACGCTGAGATCCCTGGCGGACTGAATATCCGCGAGATCCCACAGATGGTGCTGATTGGCTGGGACGAGGCTCTAAGAGTAGAGGACTACAACCATCTCATCCAACAGGTACATATTTATATAATTATTTTGCAATTTACAATAAGTCACGCTCTGTTGCTATTGATCTCTTGGTGTTAGACCTTCGCGAACGTTTTGACTACATTGTAGCATTGAATACCCCTAACAAAACGAACAAGCAAATATAACGGAATAGTATAGAGCTGCGAAGCACGAACAATGTTGATTGCGAGCAATAATAATACTCATTATCTCATACAATCGTCACAGATATTGAAAAAAGTGACTCGACAACGACAAAGAGAGCCTAGAAAGAATCCCAATGGTTGTCCAGCCGTTGCAACTTTCTTTACCAGCCACCAGTTCACTGACTACGCTGCTGTACAGAGTCTGTATTCTGAGGGCAACGAGTTTGCTGCTCATTCTATCACGTAAGTATAACCTCCGTTTCTGAACGCCTACGCTATCAATGAGATATTGTAATGATGTAATATAACTTGCGCTCTAATAAGGCACTAATATGACCGCAATCACCTTACAGAAAGAGGACACCGGCTGCATTCTGGGCAGAAGCTTCTGATGAGGAACTCGCTGCTGAGTATTCGGGCCAGCTTGTGCAGTTCAACAACCTGGCTGGTATCCCCCCGAATGACATCCACGGTGTTAGAGCTGCTTACCTCCAGACGAAGGGCACTGATTACATTAAGCTGATGCAGGAAGAAGGATTTACCTACGACTCTTCCTTCCCCACTGACAAGATGGACCCTCCCTATTGGCCGTACACATTTGACTATCAGTCGAGCGCTGGCTGCGCCATCCCACCGTGTGTAACTGAGTCCGTACCCGGTATTTGGGAAATTCCGCTTGTGGACTGGCAGGACACCAACGACACTCTGTGCGCAAACGTAGACAGCTGCTATTTCCCTGTTGATAGGGTAGAAGCTCTTGAGCTACTAAGGAGCAACTTCCGCCGCCACTACAACACCAATAAGGCTCCATTCACTCTCAATCTGCGCGCAAGGTGAGTTTATAGCGCAGAAATTGCCATTACGGGGAACCTATTATCACTTAACAGGAATGACATTTGTTGACTGCACGATGTTTACGTATTGTAGACGGCCCACACAAAGTTTCAGTTCACGTTGGAACGCTATGAATTTCTCACAGTGAATGATCGTACCTTATCTATCGGCTGTTCTTTAACAGGTGGTTTCTGAATGATGGCTATCACAACTTGGAGGCCCTGCAAGAGTTCCTGGACGAAATTCAGGAGAACAACGATGTCTACCTAGTCACCTACAGTCAGGCGCTTGCATGGATCCAGAACCCGGTCAAACTCTCCAACATCGGTAGATCCGATGTGTTCGCCTGTAACTACGCCGACCGCACCCCACTCTGCGAGCACCCCAACCTTTGTGGGTACCATAACATCACCCACGAACCCAACGACGAGGAGAATCAAGGCGACAGGTTCTTCCAGACCTGTGCCGACTGTCCGGCTGCTTATCCGTGGGTGGACAACCCAGCAGGCACAGCTTAGATCATCGCCCACCATACAGCTGATGACATGGAGCGTCCCCACATAAGATTTAAGGATATATTCTTATACATATATTGTGAAACTTGCATATCTTCTGGAGCGTATTTAAAATAGGAAATTAATATATTAATCTGCCTAATGTCTGGTTACTATTTAATACTTCTTCAATACTCGCGATTGAGTCTCGACTGCTGTCCGCATAGGCGCAATTGGAATGTTTATTTGCAACGCATGCATTTACTTGTATATATCAGCAAAGTTCAGATTATCTGTACAGTAGTGTCTAAATTAGAAAAGCTTTGCCTGCAGTATATAGCACGAGAACATGAGCAAATTATAACCAGTTTTGCTAACCCATTACTTATATAAAGTCTATGATGCCGATGCTTTAGCAAGTTTGAAAATAGACTGCAGTAACGTAGTAAACGTCCAACAAGTTGCTGCCCATATGCTGACAAGTTCTATTATATGTGTTGATACTTTTGCTGTAAATAATATGTATTCATTTACTATCTGCATGCAAATGAAGACGTCAAAATAAAAGTCTTCCCCTTGAAATATGGTGTTCGCTGATATTAACTTCAGACTATGCTGAGCAGCAGACGCAATACCTTCCATTGCTACTATAGTAATATTGTAACGTGCAAGAGCTCCAATTCAATACAAGTCACAAACACTGCCTTAAAATACAAAGTGATTTGAGATTAATGACAAAACAAAAATGTGTCGAATTTAGACATTCCCAGTTAACAAACTCCCAGCATCTATGAACATCCGATTTAACACCACATGCCGAGCATGCGACGCGGCATTTCGATGTCATATAATAAAACGCAAGAGCGCGGTGCATAAGCGATTGAAAATAGCATGATTCAACATTGCGTATTGTTTATTTAGTGAAAGCGCGATTCATATAAAGAAATTTCACAGGTACAGTAAGCCATAGGCAACCCAAACTCGTATAGCACTGACCATACGCTGCTATTTCTGATACGAATTGAACCCCTTCCATGGTCGTGTAGCGCCATATCAAGTAATATTTACAGTGTAGGTTTTCCTTACTTTCATACAGTATTTAAAAAATAAACAACGGATAGACCTATGGAATAATATTTCAAATGCACATACTATATTACACTGTGTGGCATGTAAGGATTTTGATATGCGTTTGTTTCGCGTAGCGCTTATGCCTATATTTTTGTAGAACGCCACTAAAAGACCATGGATCAGGTATAATTCTTTCTTTCTCTATTCCATTTACCGATGTTGACGATGTTGATGAAGAATTACGCAATATATATATATATATATATATATATATATATTATATATATCAGGAGCGTATAATGACAACGTTATTTGTTATTATAATATAATAATATAATTAATATATATTATTATATATATTTATATTAAATTATATTATATTATTAATTAAATTATATTTAAATTATATATTATATATATATAATATTATTATATAATGACAGCGTATTGTCATTATACGCTCGCTCGATATTATATATATATATATATATATATATATATATATATGAATTTAATTACAATGAGCGATGAACTTTCTTCATCCTATGAAAACGTACATAATAGTTTGTTCGGCTAATCTTTAACCCAAACTGACTCAACGCTTTTTACATCGTTATATAGGTACTAGCGAATAATTCCACCTGTCCGGTATCCCGTGTCCCGCTTTCCGTGTCCACTACCAATACCTAGCTCACGTTTGACGAATACCTGCCGCATATTATCACACCAACTATCGTTACGTAATAATATCAACACACATAAATTTTTTGTAACGAATGATCGTGATGAAGGCGCTCTCTTTGGCTGACCGATTGCATCGCTTTTATCGGCTAATAGTAACTCATTAAAAACTGTAGTGACTCATTTAACTTTTAGTCTAAACTCGTGTTGATATTGCCCACCACGGTGGGAACTCGAATAGATACGCTGGTGCCAAAATAAAAAAGAACGTGGAATGAGTTTACGAGCAAATGTGTGCGAAAGTAAAATTAATGCTTTCACATGGGAAAAAATATTATCGAAATATGAAGTAAAATTTAGATTCTATGCGATAACAAATATTGTAGGTTCCCATGCAGTTATAATCCCTGACGCTAAATAAGCCGAGGGACTGAATGAATACACATAAAGGGCTCGTCTACGTACGTTGCTTCGTCACAAGCATTTGGGAAATAATTGTAAGGCACGTAGGATATTTGTAGCAGATGTCAAGTGGCGCCACCGATCGGCATCATTATAGGCTTTATCCTGTGAGTACCGCTATAGAACAGGTACATGCATACAAACGACACTTTCAGTGTTTACCAATGAGTGGTAGTTATATCGTTAAAAACAAACTTTGTAGAAGAAACACCTGTCTATGAAAGACATTTCTGTCGTTTTCCTTGAAGTGAGCATAGGGCTAAATATATTATAGAACGTTGTGCTCTACGCTTAAATTGAATATGCCTGATACACGAGACAAACATCATGCAACTTCTCATATATGTCATAACGTGTCTAACTTAATATGGATAAACATGACACATCGATGATATTCGGTGTCATATGAAAGTATTTATAATAGAACCGTGCGAAACAACTCATGGTATTATTGCGGCATATGTTATTATATATATATTATACTATATATATATATATCATAGGTTGATACATTATATAATTATATTATATTATATAATATCATAATTCTATATATATTATATATAATATATATATATAATATATATATAGTGTTGTGTGTGTGTGTGTGTGTGATGTGTGTCGTGTGTTGTGTGTGTGTGTGTGTGTGTGTGTTGTGTGTTGGTGTGTGCGGTGGTGCGTGAGGCGTGTGTGTATGTATGTATCGTATATTCATATTTCTCTCGTATACAACAACCTAGTTCTAGTGTAGAAGGGGATGCTCTGGATATTATTGATTAACATATGCATACAGATGTCTACCGTTCACGTGCGTTCATGTAGTTTTTAGTTAGTTGGCTTACACGCTTTAACCTAATCATCTCACAGCAAAAATCACTCTGCTCTAATCCTCACACGGTTGTTAGGTGAATTATAGATCTTACTTATATTATATATTATAATAATATTATATAGTATATATATATATATATTATAATCCATCATCGTTTTACATTCACAATCACCAACAAACCACGAATAAACCCTTTCGCTAACTGGGTGGCCTTCCTCACGTCTGTCTTATCTAGAGAAACAACCCCCTACGAACAGAGTAACAGTGTGTGCACTAATGGCTTTCACAATTACAAAGATGATCTCGATGATACTGCCCGATAGATTATAGCTCCACTTAGATGATGACCAGGTAATCATACCGACAGATATAGCATTCCAGAGCAGCCTGCCGCGAGGACAATGTACCTGCTGATGCGTCAATTAAACAATGCAGGCAACGCGGAAGACATGAACCGATGTGAAAGTAACGCCCCAGGCGCTGAGTACAATCAATATGATTACAGACTAGCTGTCTTTGCAGTTACCCGATTTTGAAAAATCAACGAGCAATGAGAGAATGACGCAGACGCAAAACACCAAGTAGTAGAATATGGGTAAATTTTAACATCAACTATTGCTGGCAGATAAATTTGGGCGAATGACAGACGCTCTCGTTTTCATCTTTACACATCGCTGGTCTGAAGGTCATGTCGGATAACGGAGAGCGAATCTAGATGATTCCAAACCAAAATTAATTATAACTGATTCAATACGCCAGCGTGGTCTACCTCGCTACGGTGGTTATAATTCCGCTTGTGAACTGGCTGAACACCAACGACACTCTGTGCGCACGTACGATCAGCTGCTATTTCCCGTTGATATAGTAGGATAGAGGCTATTGAGCTATAGGAGAAATTCCGCGCGCATACACACCAATAAGGCTGCCGATTCCTCTCAATCTGCGCGCAGGTTGTTTATAGCGTCAGGATATTGCCATTATGGGAAGCTTATTATCACTAACAGGAATGATTTGTTGGAAGCTGCACGATGGTTTAGTTATTGTTATGACGGCCTCACAAAGTTTTCAGTTACGTGGACGCTATGAATTTTCACAGTGAATGATCGTACTTATCTATCGACTGTTCTTTAACAGGTGTTTTGAATGGGGTATCAATATTGGAGGCTCTGCAGAGTTTCTGGACGAAATTCAGGAGAACAACGGATGTTTACTGAGTCACCTACGAGTCAGGGCTTGCAGTGGATCCGAAACCGGGTCAATCTTCAATCGTAGATCGATGTGTTCGCTGTAACGGTACGCCGACCGCACCCCACTTGCGAGACCCTCACCTGTTGTGGGTACCATAACATCACCCACGAACCCAACGACGAGGAGAATCAAGGCGACAGGTTCTTCCAGACCTGTGCCGACTGTCCGGCTGCTTACCCGTGGGTGGACATCCCAGCAGGCAAAGCCTAGATCACCGTTCACCAAACACATCGGAATACACCTATTGTACCCACATGCGCTTTACGGATATATTTTTATACCTATTTTTTTAAACTTGGTGTTCTGCTAGAAATTTTTATATAAAAAGAAGTTGATTATATTTTACTGCTCGCGCAAGCTTGTGACCAAAGCCGCCACCCCTATAGCTTCAGTGAAACCATGCATTATAGCGATGCCTGCATAGTTTTGACTCCCTTGATAAAGGGTAGCCTACATTATATAACTGGAGCATACATTATAACCAGCATTGCTCATGTATTGTTTACATAATGTCTATATGATACCAAACCTGCTTAATCATTATATTTAGCAGATATATTTAGGATACCTAAAGATTTTTAATTAGTCAAAGAGAGCAGCAGTAATTAGTTATCTCCTAGTTACTGCTCATTAATAGCCATATGTAGTGCTAATATGGTGTTGTTACTACATTTGATGTAAATAATATGTATTTATTCGCTATCAACATGCTAATGAGTACGAACGTTTTTAAATAAATGTCTTCTATTGGAAACTCAATGTCTACTTTGGGAAATGCATATCTGTTGTACATGCCAACCTACATTCCCATCACTAGATCACCTACCCAGCTAGCCCGACCAGGCTGTGCGACGGATTGTCTATATCGGTATTCTAACCCTAGCAATACCGTTTCTTGGAGCTACTACCCAGCTGACCACAATCAGCTTAGAGAAGATTTACGATAGAATATTTATGACATTTATCGACTGTCAAATCCTACAGTAAACCAGGGCTTATATGTCTATAGGATATATAGGTAGTTTGGCTCTATCGCCCTAAGCCGATCGCAGGTTGTCAAACGCTTGCTAGCGCCCATACATACAATCGTAACCCCTTATAAAGTAAAGCCGAAATCGACATAATCTCACCGTCTAGTGTAACTGTATAAGTCATAGTGTAACTGTCTGAGCAGCGGGAAAAATGTACATCATTATAAGGCGTAGTGAGTGAGGAGGATGAATGAGTGATTAAAGGGACAGTAGCCTCTAGGATTTTACTGCATACAACTGTACTTACTGCATAACAATTTGTCTATACCCACACGTATTTGTTACCAGATACCTAATTTAATTGTTATAATTAATTACACATCAACGCTACGAAATTTGAACGGCGCCATGACACCCGCGAACGTGCTGCCACCCTGAAAAAGTTACGTATTTGACAATTTATTTTGCACGTTACAGACCGAGGGCTAATCACAAAAGTGCAATTATATTTAGGCCCTATACCTAAATGCTATTTAACCGAACGATATTCATTTTAGGCCAAATTTATCCATATTATAACTGAAACTATATGTCGTTTATAAGATATTACAATCCTTTTGCTTTTAAATGAATAAATAAGAAACACCCTCGGTCTGTAGCCCTTGGCTGGAAAGTGGTTTTGCGCAACTTATCAGATCGTGCGCTTTGAGTGGCGCCACCGTCGTTGTAATCAAACTGTAGTCGTTAGTTTTAAAACATAAAAAAAATATTTCTAATGGTGATTAAACCATGAAACTTTTTATGTAGCGTAATTATAACATAAATTAGCTGAAAATAACCCTAGAACCTAGAGTTAACTCTCCTTTTAATCAATGATGCCTCAGCATGTCTTAGACATACAGATCTCCCGCTTATAGCACGTGAGCTTCATAGCGCAATAATCGTCTGCCGACTTCGTAGTCTTGTAACCACATTCATATCCAGACAATACACCGAGACAATAATGCGGTGCACCTGTACGATATATATATATATATATAAATATATATATATATATATATATATATATATAGTTCCACTAGACCTGCTCGCGCTTAAAGGCATTGTCTTGAAATTCTCTCAAATGTGAATTTTTTTGTTTATTATTAATTAACTCAATTAATTTTACATTCCGTTTCTTTTGGAAAAAATTATTCAACTCTAATTAATTATTTACATTCATAATAATTTAATTTTTTTTGGAGTCCAGTTGATACATATGGACCATTAATATGTTAATTCATTATTTTCTACGAGTTCTACCTTTTTCACATTTCTGACTTTTTATCTGAAAAATTTTATTTTTTAATGATGAATGTTATTTATGATTATGAATAATTGAGTATCGGATCCTACCACCAACATCTCAAACATCCTCAATTCTTAAGTTATTGCTTTTATCTTTGCCATTTCTGGATTTCGTAATCCTGAAAATTTATGACAATCTCCACGCGTCCATCAACTTTTTCAGCTTTAGGCTTATACCTGTACTCGATTACAGGGCGGTTCCGCGGCGCGCGGCGTGGCGGGTCTAATCAGCTCCATCAGCCCGAATCGTACACAAACGGCGACAGCAAACGCGACTAGCAAACCCACAAACCGGCACAAAACGGCGATACCATTCCAAAACAACACAGTTCGGTGATAAACCATAACTCGCGCCAAGGCCGTGCTGGCGGAGGTACTTACGAATAAAACTAGACAGGCGTACGCTATATACTAATATTATAATACATAATATACTATATTACTATATTCAATATATAATAAACGCTATTATTCTATCTCCAGTATCTATCCTAAATTAAATCCTATTGGATTGCATTTAATGGCGTTGTCTTTGCCTACAAATAATTATGTGTACAGATTCATAGTGGGCCGTATGAGATACCAACCGCCGCCAGCGCACCAACGTATCTCCGCCTATTGTTGGAGGTTCAACAGCTGTGGCGCACGTGATCGCCGCCACCCCTGCAATGATCAGGCCCCACCCACCCCATACTCCGTACAAATTAATGTTAGGATCCACAGTGCATCCCTCCTGGCTTCGTGTGCATCACGCTGTTAAATCACCGCAGAAGCGCGATAACAGAGAATCTAGCGCCCCAAATGACGGGGATGGGCGAGCCCGACAGTTGCCCGCGCGCAGACCCCGGACCCGCCTCACCCGTGACCCACGCGCGAAGATAACTATCGACCACCTGGGCTGACATCATCTTTAGTTGTTTACCGGTCGTGCACATTTTCGAGTCCGCGTTCAGAAAGACTAGCACTATCACCACCCAGTAGAACGGCTGACTCTTCTGACTTCCGATGCTTCGAATAAAGTAGGCGAATCGCTTTCTTCTGCCCTCTCGGATCGCTTGAACGACTCGTATTTGCCATTCTGCGGCGGTTTCTGGATGCTACGCTCCGTACCCCCTCCTCACAGTGGTTGGGCCAACTAACGAAGGAGCAGGCTCACCGTCCCATCCTCACCCGCGGAACTTAGGCGAGAAGTTATTCACGCAAATAGCGTTCCGCATCCCATTAAAGTGCAGCAGTCACAGAGTCGCCGAGTAAATCGGATCTAATTATTCCGTGCTCACCAAAATCGATTTCATACTTAGCGATGCGAATCGCCTGCGGGAACAAATCGCACCCCGAAATTACGATGTTTAAATCAACGAATGAAATAGTGATTGGATAACGGAAGTAAAGTAGAGACACTTCTACTAGCGTTATAAAACAAACGCGCAGAACTCAAGCGTTTGCACGCAGATACTGGATATGCTATGTATTAGATCACCGAGCTGGCCAACGTGGTAGGCTGGGCGCAGAACGACATTAGAAGTCTGTATAACAATCATAATTAACTGGAAAAGTAGGCCGTTTCATCAAGCCTTCCTCTACCTGCAGGTCTGAATGATTCAGTTCAAAACGCCAGCTTATTATTGACTGGGTCTTCTAAAATTTTATGTAATCTACGTATCTTACGTTATGTGCTCTCGGTACATTCGTTCTCTCTCGCTCATTGCATTTCCACTTCGACCCTCGATCCAAGAGAGAGAAGGAAGAAAGAGAGAAGGGGCGAGAGAGAGAGAGAGAGAGTAGCAGACCACTGAGAGAGAGAAGAGAGAGAGAGAGAGAGAGAGAGAGAGAGAGAGAGAGAAGAGAGAGAAAGAGAGAGAAAGAGAGAGAGAGCACGAGAGAGAGAGAGAGAGAGATATGCAGTATGCACGAAATGAACGAAGAGTATTTTAAGCAGTAGAGAGAGATAGAGAGGAGACGAGAGAGAAGATTGAGAGAGAGACGAGAGAGAGAGAGAGAGAAAGAAGCGAGAGAGAGAAAGAGAGAGAGAGAGAGAGAAAGAACGAGAGACGAGAGAGAGAAACGTTATTAGAGAGAGAGAGAGAGAGAGCGAGACGAGAGAGAGAGAGAGAGCCCAAGAGAGAGAGAGAGAGAGAAGAAAAAGAAAGAGAAGAGAGTAAGAGAGAGAGAGACGAGAGAGAGAGAACGAGAAAGAAGTGGTGTTATGTTGTTGCATGTTGTATATATTTGCTTGAGTAGCATACGTGTTGGTGTATGTCCTGTTTTCATTCATATAACACTACTGAAGTCTTGCACTATTAGTGTAGCGAAGCTCTATAGCAGCTTATTAATTCATGAGCAAAATAAAATTTAAATTTGTATACTCACAACTAAAATTCTTATTCAGAACGCAAGGCGGCGACTGCAATTATAAATATCAATTCGACTTAGCCACGATATTTGGCAACACAGGTAGTTACAATTTCACAAAACTAATTATTGTAATAAAGACAATGAGCCACATTTATATGCTGGCAGATGAACAGAAAATAGTGACTTGATGATACAGGAGGCATTAGCGAAACATTAACACTCCATGAGATTCAAGCATGGTCAGGATCAATTTACCATTAATTTTTTAACTAGCTATAGACGATTCTCCGCATGCTATCATGGCGCAGCGCGGCAAGCGAGAGAGTGATCGGTGCGGCTACTTAACACATCACGTGACAGACACGCTATTAATTCTCCTTTCTATATATATATATGTATTTTATATACTTCTATATTATCTTATTAGTATATACTCACATATTCACTTTTCTTATTATATTTCATCATCGTTAGAGAGAGATAGATAATTAGTTATTCTTAGATGGATAAATAGCTATAGTCTAGCACTTTATATATAGTATACGATAGATAGATAGAGATAGATAGATAGATAGATAGATAAGGATAAGATAGAGTAGATAGAGTAGATAGATCGATAGATACGATAGACTAGATAGATAGATAGATAGATAGATAGATAGAGTAGAGTAGATAGCATACGATAAGATAGATAGATATGATAGATAGATAGATAGATAGATAGATAGATAGATAATAGATAGATAGATAGATAGATAGATAGATAGATAGATAGATAGATTAGATATGATAGATATATAGATAGATAGATAAGATAGATAGATAGATAGATAGATAGATTAGATAGATAGATAGATAGATAGATAGTATAGATAGAATGATAGGACAATTACGGAAATTTTTTTAGATAGATAGATTGATGATGGATAGGATGGATGGATGGATGAATGGGAATGGATGGATGGATGGATGCGATGAATGGATGGATGGATGGATGGATGGAATGGATGGATGGATGGATCTCATGTGATTGGGATGGATGGATGGATGAGTGGATGGATGGATACGAAGTGGAATGGATGGATGGATGGATGGATGGATGGATGGATGATGGATGGATGGATGAATGGATATATAAGGATAAGATCAGATTTCTAGATAAATAGATAAAATAGATAGATAGATAGACTCAGATAAGAATAGATATACTATTCACTCACAATAGAAGATCAGGATAGATAGACTAGATAGATAGAGAGATTCAGATAGAATAGATAGATTAGAATAGACTAGAATATGATAGATTACCGCACTAGAGTTAGATATTCGATAGATATATCATAGCTACGATAAATAGATAAGATAGATACGACTAGATAGAGTAGACTAGCTAGATAGATTAGATAGCTAGCTAAATAGATTAGATAGATAGAATAGATAGACTAGATATTCTGATAGACTAGAAAGAAAGAGATCAGATGATAGATTGTATCTACGCGTAACTATTTGTCCAGTACAGCATGATAGCAACCTCTTTGTGAGGGGATCTGACTATACTTCTGAGCATTTTACGCGCATTTTATAACTCTATACTTTTCTGCACGCGATTGAGAGTATTTTGTGTCTATACGCTCCGATATAGCACGCGCCTAGGCTGGGCCAGGGATAGTTTGATGATGAAAAACACCGGGCTGAGTTATGTGTTGATGAACGCGTCCGAAGTAGAATCACAAGCACGCATGCGGCATATCCGTGCCCATGGCTGCTAACATCTGTGGCTTGCGTCAAATATTACGTACAAAGCTGTAAAAGACATGCGAATTCCCCAGCGCGCATCTCAAAGCTATGAATGACTGTCGTAAATGGGCAATAAACGCTCAACACGTAAAAGCTGGTTGCCATGGCGCAACCAGGCGATGAGGCATGGGAGGCCTGGTGGGGCACATTATTCGGCGGCCGCAGTAAGGCGATTACTGCATGTGCGTGAGCGCGAGGAATGTGCATTAGGCACATGTTGATTGGGGTTTGGCTACGCATGCGCAATATAGAAAACAATCTCCAACCCCACGTAAATCGCATAGTGAATGGCAGTGTTTTCTGGCGATAAGGGGGTGGGGGGGGGGGTTTATTAAGAGTCGTCCTAGCCTCTAATAACTTTAATCTTATCTTAATCTAAACTTAATTATAATTCCTATTTCCTTTCATTGTAAATTCCGAAATATTTCTTTTAACAAGTGCCTAAACTGCATCAGCGAGCAAGCCAAACAGTGTAAAGATATCTTGGGCCCTAGAACGATGCAGGACCCTTAGCCGTCGGAGTCAAAATCCCGTGAATAATATTACCGTCTATTAGACCAATTAAACACAAGGCAAATTTGGGCGCTTCTTCGCCTCACCAATTTGGAGATTCGTGAAGGCATCCACTTCGTCAGTATCGCCGCTGCTCTGCGGCTTGATGTTCTTGATTCTTCTGCGAGAGCACATCCTGCGCTGAGCGCGGAACAACGTACAGCAAAACAACGCTGGAACGTCGAGGTGTTGAATCAGTGAGTGTATAGAGCACGACGAGGCATGCCCACGAATATCACGTCGTCTGCTCACGATGTAACAAAGTGTCTGGAAGAAAAGACGCACGGGCGGTGATCGAACAGCAGGGAACACGAATCGCGGCGCGATGCAATGACGGTTAACGAGGGAGTACAGATCATTCAGACCGACGGACATGAACAAAACAGCTTATAACCAACAGCAAAAATAATGTCAAACAACACGCGTGCTCGAATCACGCGCTACACACACGCGGCACACCACAGCGCACATGCACACGCATACGCACACGCACACGCACACGCATCACGCACTGATGCACGCCATACGCAACACGCAGCGACCACACGCACACAGCACACGCACGACGGCACACGCACGGGACGAGCCAGCTCACACGCGCGCGCACACACACACACACACACACACACACACGGCACACAGGCACAAACACACACACACACACACACACACAAACACACACACAACATACACACATCACACACAACACCACGCGCGCGCACGGCACACGCTACACGCACCACAGCACGCGCGCGCACACACACACGCGCGCGAAGATACATACACACCATCATATATATTATAATATATATATATATATATATATTATATATATATATATAT
>NW_014577062.1:525093-534949 GCF_000485595.1 Priapulus caudatus | reverse complement strand
GTGGCAGAATAGCAGTCAAGCTAACGCGTGTGATAAACTAGGCTCTTATAACTAGGCTCTTATAACTGTGATAAACTAGGCTATTAGCAGCGTTATTCATATGTGCTTGTACATTTGAGCTGGTGGTCTTCGCGTATAACTACAGGTGTCACGCAAAACGATATAGTATATAATACATTGTCGTAGCGACTGCAATCGAGCATAAGACGTAAACAAACATATGCAAGACTCAATTCACAATATAGTGCTTGTTAAATTCTATTTCAGTCTATATAGTCTATATAGTCTATAATCTATTTAGTGATTTTAGTCGATATATCCTAGAGTTTATAGTGTATATAGTCTATAAAGTCTACATAGTCTATATTATGCACTCTTTGATGTAAAGGGATCGCGCGAATTAGCTACATAGCGCCCTTGTAATTATGATGAGGGCCGAAGCGATGCATGTGCGTGTGTACTCACGGGTTCGTTGGCGAGAGGGTTAAATCAGACACGATGAAGAACGATGTGTAAGGCAGCATCGGTTTCGGTCCGAACGGTTGGTCATCGTCGGCGGGGGCGGACTTGCCTTCCTCCATCTCTGCACGCGACCGGTCACGAAACGACAGAAATCGAATATCATTTCATGGAAAGGCTAGAAGCATTCCACTATCCAGGGAGTTAGCTACAGATAAAGCTAGCAGTCGCTCGGGCGAAATTCCCGTTGAAGGAAAATTACATTACACTCGGCCAAGGACACTAATAAGGTTGATTCTTGGAGATCAGAGAAATAAAGAGAGCTAGAGAGAAGAGAGATGAGAGAGAGAGAAGAGAGAGAGAGAGAGAGAGAAGAGAGAGAAAGAGAGAGAGTCACAGGACGAAGAGAGAGCAGAGAGGTACATGAGAGAGTCGAAGGTGAGGAGAGTAAACCTGAGAGTGAAAGAGAGATGCGAGAAGAGTAGAGAGAGTAGAAGAGAGATGAAGAGAGAGGCGAGAGAGTGTGTGTGTGTGTGTGTTGTGGTGTAGATGTGTCGCTGTAGTGTGTGTCGTGTGTGTTGTGTGTTGCGTGCGATGCGGCGTGTTGTTGTTATGTAATTAGTTGTGTGCGCTTGGCGAGTTGCAGTGTTTGTTTTGTTTGTTGTGTGTGCCGTGGCGTTGCGGTGTTTGTTTGGTTTTGTTTGTTTGTGGTTGTTTTGATTATGATTGTTTGTGTTGTGTGTGTGTGTGTGTGTGTGAGTGTGCGTGCTGCGTATTGCGATGAATAAAGTGATGTGTGTGTTGTTGTGTGTGTGTGGTAGTGTGTGTGTCGTGTGTGCGCGTGCGTGGTCTGTGGTGTGTGCGTGTGTGGCTTGCGTGAGTATGTGTGTACGCGAATAACCAACCAGTCACACGCTTATTGAGAATGCACCGTCGAAAGGCAGGTGTGTAATCATCACACACTACACAGATGATTAATTTCATTTCACTAATGAGATCTAGAACGCTGTACGTGATACGACGGCGCATCGATTCGCATGACTGTGACTGATCAATGATGTTTGGGAAATAAGCCAGTCGGACGTATAGAATATAACGTATCCAATAACACTGTCTACAGGAAATACTGATCGAGACTAACGGAGAAAATAGAAACTCCGCATAAATACTTATCAGTATGGGCAAACGTATACTGTATGACGCTTAAGGATATCATGGCAGAGACGGAACGGTATTCCGCATAAATTTAGAGTAATAATAATAAATAATCAATAATCGACAACTGGAAGCAAGTTTTGTGTAATGACTTACAAACCTGCTCAACTCGTCAGCGCGTGTCGCCACCTGGTGGCTTTTTATTCTCTAATAGCGATGGCAGTATCCTTTATTGTTGTTATCCTTCTTGTTATTTACTAGAAAAGCAGAAACATACGTGTTCTATCTATACTATAGCAAATAGAAACACGATATACGAAGTTAAGATAGTCATGTCAAACAATGCCTACGTTACCTGTTGTAACACCGAATGCTGTGTATTTCAGTGCAGGTTTTAGTCGTACTGGTCGTTACAAGACCTTTTTTCTAATTGTGCTTGATAAGCCAAAGGCTCAAGATATCCAAGGGGGTAAAATCGCATGTAATGTATGAGTGCGTAGATTCCAGAGAATCGATACTACATGTATCAAACTTGCTAAATTCACGCATATCAACTGTGGCAACTCAAATTGTAATTTAACAGAACATTTTCTCTGTCCGAAATGTAATGCACGCGCTTGAACATGTGGCATCAGGGATTACGTACAAATTAAAGGCATTTCCTCCGTTTGGATTCTTAGGCGTTCTGCCTTCCTGCGTACGGCGCGGACAAATCTGCACTCTGTGGAGGGTCTATGTTGCCGAAGGTTTGAAATCAGCAGCCGCCGCCTCTTCTGCCATCGCGCAATCTGCAAGTGTACTCATTCTCACGGCAAGAACTTCTCTGAACCAAACCGAAAAGATGACGTGTCGAATAATTAAACTAGAACGCTTAGTTACTATTCCTCGAACAAATTAAAATAAGTTGATTTTTTTCGAAATTTGCGTTTAGATAATTCGCTGCATCTTTTTTTTTTTGATCAAACAGCTGTACTTCGCGAGCTGCGTGCGTGTGTTTGTGTGTGTACATGTATATGTAAGTGCGTACGTGTAGCATGCGTGTGCGTGCGTTTGTGTGTGTAACAGTATAGTAAAGTGCGATACGTGATGGCGGCGAGGTGGGACACAAATGGTCTTTAGTGTCTATCATTAATCATGTTATATTTTGTCATACTCTCCCACCGCTGCCCTATGATTGGCTGAGAAAAAAAATACCATTATTTTTGTGTCGCCACTCGCCTGCTTATATACGTGTACATTGTAATGGGAGTTCATGACCGTTCGCGCGTTCCGTGTTGGAAGGTAATCCTACATACACGACTGATGGCTCAGCATGGTTAGTTTTTGATATTTTAATCTCAGTTAATTTAATGAGTTAAATACATATATATATAAGCGTACACATATAAAACTGCCGACAAGTTATACATAAACGACACAGGACTAAGTGTGAAGAAGCCGTGATGACCCACTTAGCATGTGACACGATGATTTATATTGCTTCTCTCGCGGTAGAGAAATTATGCACGAGTTTCTAGCTGGCTCGCACACGTTCGGTATACATTTGCCCGGTTTAACTGGCAACAGGATGCCCCGAAGTAAAATCTATTTTCGCTATGATCAATTCGCAATGTGCTCGTATGCGATGAGAAATTATTACATAACTGCCAAGCATTCAGTAGGATTCTCTGCTCAATTAGTATGACCTAACTAAAAGCGATAAACTATGACTAGGAACAACTCAACAATATGGAATAGTAACATGTTCAACACAATGAGAGTGTTTGGGATATCGTATGCAGCGCACAACGCGCCATTTTGTGCCAAACAACAGTGAACGTGTGTCGACAAATGAGTTCTCTAGAGGTGGGGTGAGGGCTGTTCTGTGTTCTCATCGCCATAACGATGAGTAATAGATGTGCGTGTCATGCTCATTGTTTCATTGCTAATGTAGTCATGCAATTCAATTCACGTGGCTGTTAGACTGGCGAACGTGACAATTTTATTGCTCTCGCAACCATTGACCGGCCCATATATATGGCATGCAGTGCAATGGCGACACCTGCCTGTGATTATGCCCTATATGAGAGAAAAACCTATTCGATGAATTAACGATTTGGTGTAACAACCTTGAAGGTTGTGTGCGCCACTCTGGTGAAATCACTCTAGGGGCTGACCGCCCCTAGGCTATGTGGGTGGTGCTAAGTGGCGAGATGCTTTTGCTAGTCTCGCTAACTCACCATTCTTTGGGGAAGACAAGCAACCTCCAATGTGCCTCATGGCAGTGGAACTGGCTTCAGACGAATCAAACAACAATAAGCAATTGCAAGCACTAAAACAATTCCTAGCAAGGTAGTGACGACTATAAGTAAGTAGACACTATCTTTTCTTTCCATTCCGGGAAGACACCGATAGACCTCATTGCAATGTAACAGGCTTTACACAAGCTATCAATAGTATGTAGTGGAGCGAATAACTAAGTAAACGGAAGAAAGTGACAAACTCATACAATATCATTAGCATTGCTACGCCTCAATAGGCCACCTCCTGCTATACCAGAAGCAACAGTCGCTCCTTGCAATAACGGCTCGTATGGCTATCGTAATAATTTTATAGATTCTTCTTCTCGTTTAAATCATTTTGTAATCAGATGGTACTTGCCATGGCTCTACATCTGTGGCATTGCGTCAATTTACGTACAAGCTGTAAAAACATCGAATTCCCGGCGCGCATCTCAAAACTATAATGATACTGTCGTAATGGGCAATAAACGCTCACACGAAAAGCTCGGTTGCCATGCCAACAGGCGATGCGGCAGGGAGGCTGGTGCACATTATTCGCGGCCGCAGTAAGCGATTACTGCATGTGCGTGCGCAGGGAATGGTCATTAGCACATGTTGATGGGGTTTGGCTCCATGCGCAATATAGAAAACATCCCAACCCCACGTAAATCGCATAGTGAAGCAGTGTTTTCTGCGATAAGGGGGTGGGGGGGAGGGTTAGAGTCGTCTATCCTCTTAATAATTTAATCTTACTTAATCTAACTTAATTATAATCCTATTTCTATTTCATTGTAATTCGAAATATTTCTTTTAACAATGCCTAAACTGCATCCAGCGAGGACCAAAAGTGTAAAGATATCTTGGGCCCTAGACGGAGCAGGACCCTTAGCGTCGGAGTTCAAATCCAGGTGAATAATATTCCGTCTATTAGACCCAAATTAAACCAAGGGCAAATTTGGGGTTCTCGCCTCACCAATTTGGAGATTCGTGAAGGCATCCTCCTCGTCAGTATCGCCGCTGCTCTGCGGCTTGATGTTCTTGATCTTCTGCGAGGCCATCCTGCGCTGAGCTGCGGAACACGTACAGAAAACAACGCTGGAACGTCGAGGTGTGAACAGTGAGGTGTATAGACACGACGAAGGCATGCACGAATATCACGTCGTCTGTCACATTAAAAATGTCTGAAAAAAGACGCGGGCGGGTGACGAACAGCAGCAACACGAATCCCAGCGTCGATGAATGACGGTTAACGAGGGAGTACAAGACATTCAACGACGACATGAACAACAGCTTATAACAACAGGCAAAATAATGTCAACACACACGCGTGCTCGGAATCACGCGCACACACACGCGCACACGCACACGCACATGCACACGCATACGCACACGCACACGCACACGCACACGCACATGCGCGTGCGTGTCTGTGGTGTGTGCGTGTGTGCTTGCGTGAGTATGTGTGTCGCGAATAACCAACCAGTCACACGCTTATTGAGAATGCACCGTCGAAAGCAGGTGTGTAATCATCACCACACTACAAGTGATTAATTCATTTCACGAATGGATCTAGAACCTGTACGTGATACGACCGCATCGATTCGCATGACTGTGACTGATCATGATGTTTGAAATCAGCCCAGTCGGACGTATAGAATATACGTATCAAATAACACATGTCTACGGAAATACTGATCGAGACTAACGAGAAAATAGAAACTCGCATAAATACTTATCAGTATGGCAAACGTATACTGTATGACGCTAGGATATCATGGCACAGACGGAACGGTATTCCGCATAAATTTAAAGTAATAATAATAAAATAACAATAATCGGACAACGGAGAAGTTTTGTGTAATGAACTTAACAAACCTGCATCAGACTCGTCAGCGCTGTCGCCACCTGGTGGCTTTTTATTCTCTAATGCGATGGCAGTATCCTTATTGTTGTTATCCTTCTTGTTATTACTAGAAACAAAACATACAGTGTTCTATCTATACCTATAGCAAATAGAACACAGATATACGGGACAGTTAAAGATAGGTCATGTCAAACAATGCCTACGTTACCTGTTGTAACACCAATGCTGTGTATTTCAGTGCAGGTTTAGTCGTACTCGGTTAACAAGACCTTTTTTCCTAATTGTGCTTGATAAGCCAAAGGCTCAAGATATCAAGGGGGTAAAATCCATGTAATGTATGGATCGTAGATTCCAGAGAATCAGATTACCACAATGTATCAACTTGCTAACATCACATATCACATGTGGCAACTCAAGGAATTGTAATTAACAGAACATTTTCTCTTCCGAAAATGTTACATGCACGCGATTGAACATTGGCAATCACGATTACGTACAAATTAAAGGCATTTCCTCCGTTTGGATTCTTAGCGTTCTCCTTCTGCGGTGACGGCGGACAAATCTGCACCTGTGGAGGGTCTATGTTGCCAAGGTTGAAATCAGCAGCCGCCGCCTCTTCTGCCATCTGCGCAATCTGCAAGTGTCAACATTCTCAACGGCAAGAACTTCTCTGATCAAACAGAAAAGATGACGTGTCGAGATAATTAAAATAGAACGCTTAGTACTAATTCCTCGACAATATAAGTTTGATTTTTCGAAAATTTGCGTTTAGTATTCGCTGATCTTGATCAACCAGCTGTATTCGCGAGCGCGTGCGTGTGTTTGTGTGTGTACATGTATATGTAAGTGCGTACGTGTACATGCGTGTGCGTGCGTTTGTGTGTGTACAAGTATACGTAAGTGCGTACGTGTATGGCAGGCGAGGTGGGACACAAATGGTATTTAGTGTCTATCAGTAAATCATTTAGTGTTTGTCAATAATTCCATGCCTATGATTGGCTGAGAAAAAATAATACCATTAGTTTTTGTGTCCCACCTCGCCTGCCATATACGTGTACATGTAATGGGAGTTCATGACCGTTCGCGGTTCCGTTGTTGGAAGGTAATCCTACATCACACGACTGATGCTCACATGGTTAGTTTTTGATATTTTATCTCAGTTAATTTTAATGAGTTAATTTCATTACTAATATTTGTTCTAATAGTACTTTATAGCCGTTTTGTCGTTTCGGCTTGTCTGTCTCATGAAATCTTAATTACCGTGTTTAATCAACTAATTGTAAGCTCGAGGGCACTTTAATTGTTTAACCGTTTCTGGTTTGCGGACACTGTATCTAGCCTTTACTCTATTTGCTCAGGATATTATGTTATACGCAAATTTTCAGAAGATGGCATGTTACACCCTTGTTCGCTTTGCTCTGCTGCTTTCTATATCGTTTTTCATTCACAATATTCTCTTCCTACTCTGCCCGTTTCTCTGCCACAGCGTACTTCACGGTTTTCCTCTCCTAATATCTTCCTTCTCGTTCACCCCATCTCACACCGTTTTCCGCTACATTTTCCTCACGCCATTCTTTTTCTTAATCATCTCCATCAGATTTATCTAACCATCTCTCTCTCAAATTTCCCCCGAGTTCTTCAGTTCATTCCCCTACTTGCACTATTCTCTACGCTCGCTTTTCTATCCACTATATGATTATATTATCTTTTTCCTAAAAAAAATTTTGAATTTTGCGACGGCTCAACGCCTCGTCATTCTCGTCCCACAATAACTTCTCGTATTTCTCCTACTCTTTCTAATTCACCCCGTGTCTCACCTTTTCCTTCTCCTTCTCCTCCAGATCCTGCTCTTCTTCAGCGGCAGTCAGCTCTTGAGCATTTGCTAGATTGTCAACGGCGATGGCGAGGAAAACGTTCAGGAGCGTGTAGTTACCTGTCGAACGAATGCAACCTTGTAGCACTGATTCCGTTCGCCTAGGCAGTCACCTTTGCACTGCAGTGTGCGCAAATTATTAGATGAAGAATAGAAATGAATACCATGTATACATTGCTTGCCATACCAGCCAAAACATGTAAACGCAAGCGTTTTTGGCAAATAACAGTTATTTGACAATTTGTTGCATACAAAATTTGTTATCTCAGTTGCTTGCGCAGTATGCGGGAATGAGCCTGATGCCTACCAAATAGTACGAGTACAATGAAGTAAAGTGACGCCAACATGCCCTTGTTCTCCACGCCACCCGTGGCTCGGATTCCATAGTACATCACCGTGTTCCAATCCTCTCCAGTCAGAATCTTTACGAAATTAATGAGAAGAAAACCAGTCGGTTATAACATCGTTTTTTTGTGTGAGTGAATAATAATATATTATTATCAATAGATCTATAATAGATCTAATCTTATACAATTAATCTAATTATAATCTATAGATTTAATAATAGATCTATTATTATTCACTCCGGATACTATAACATCACATTTAGATACCCCGATAGGAGCGAAACCAATAACTTATCAAAAATTAATTGATATACACGGCTTGCTCGGTGTATACGAAAATAATTTTTTACGCAGTTTTTCTATGATAGCGTCGCTTCTGCAACACGACTTAGCAATGATTATATCAGTATATTATTGTAACTTAGTAGTCGTTAAATAATAGTCATGAGATTGTAATCGCACAGACAACTATAAACCTGTCCAAATCGCTATAAAATTTATATGTGCTTTATATAGTCAATATAGCTCTAAGCTCGAAAGCAAATAAGTAATTAAATTCTCTGCGTAACGTGCCTGGAACACTGTGAGCAATGCTACTGGGAAAGTATCAAAGTTGCTTGCCGGCCGACCATGCGGAAAGTTAAATCTGCAAAATAGAAGTCATGAATTGTTAATATCACTAATGCACGCGCGTGTATACACACAAGCACGGGCAGATACACGCACAAACGTACACACAAAAGCGGCAGTATATTAACCAAGTTGCTAAACCATACACACCCTGCATTTACACTGATTTCCTAACATTCTTCGACTTCGCGAGCGATATATCTAAATCGAACGTGTATACATGTATACAAATATAAACTATAGATATACATATTCACGCAACATACCGGCCGCCAAAGAACTGCATTCCCAGCAAAGCGAAGATGACGATGAAGAGGAAGAGCAGGAAGAGTAGAGAGACGATGGAGCGCATCGAGCTGAGCAGCGAGATCACCAGGTTCCTCAGAGATGCCCAATACCTACAGCACACGCACACGCACGCACGCGCACACACGCACGCACGCACGCAGTTTAGTCTCGCCGCAGTGTTCGCTACGTATGCGACCGTATAACGATTTGTATGTAGGTTTGTGTATATAAAATATATATATAAAGATCTCATACTTTTCACATCGCCTGTTATTTTTTTACACAAAGCGGCGTAAATTTGTGCTTTTATCCTGTAAATAATCTCATAAGCCTCAGTGGCGCCACCACACAGGAAATTTACAGCGGAGTGCAAATATATATATATATATATATATACATATCAGGACCATCCGCAAAATGTCGAGAATTGAATTGTCAATATAATGGGTCGGGTTTTCCATGCATGCGTTCGTTTACACGTAAATCGCCATCTACGCTCGTCCGAAAGCCTCTGCTGGTATAACAGATAGCAGGCGAGGTATCAATGACATACATACCTCCTATATTTGTCATTATACGCTCCTGATATGTATATATATATATATATATATATTTGCACTCCGCTGTAAAATTTCCTGTGTGGTGGCGCCACTGAGGCCTTATGAGATTATTTACATGGATAAAAGCACAAATTTACGCCGCTTTTTTGTAAAAAAATAACAGCCGATGTGAAAAGTATGATATCTTTATATATATATTATATACACAAACCTACATACAAATCGTTATACGGTCGCATACGTAAGCGAACACTGCGCGAGACTAACGTGCGGTGCGTGCGTGCGTGTGTGCGCGTGCGTGAGCGTGTGCGTGTGCTGTAGGTATTGGGCATCTCTGAGGGAACTGGTGATCTCGCTGGCTCAGCTCGATGCGCTCCATCGTCTCTCTACTCTTCCTGCTCTTCTCTTCATCGTCATCT
>NW_014577062.1:520855-525068 GCF_000485595.1 Priapulus caudatus | reverse complement strand
ATATATATATATATACATATATATATATATATATTGCGAAACTCGCTCCGATACGTACTTTGTGACTTTAAATATCCTGAGCAGGCGGAGGGCTCGCAGAACGCTGATCCCGAACGAATCTTTATTGTTAATACACGACGTCCATATAACCTCGAATATACTACCTGTTATGACCTGTGGTGAAAGGCAAGATGAATAGGTTAGCTTCGGCACAGTGATTCTCCATTAAAACTCAAGATTTAGAGCATGTCATGTTTTTCTTTAGCTCTTGGTTGCAAATATCGTGCGCAGGCCATAAAAGATGTGTAGCGTATAAAAGATCAGATACTGCATTCTACCGCATCTATACATAGTTCATAGCAGCGGCCATAAAAATTGTAGATGTCGTTTGAATGTAAGTAATCCGTTGTTGTGAGAGAGATAATGAGTATGAACCCTGAAGGATCTATCAAACGAATATATATATATATATATAATAATTGTTTATGCAAAAATAATTACAACCACCATGGCCATAACTAATGTAAAATAATAATCATACATTAGTCCGCGTCGCGCGCGCGTCAGTGAATAAAGGAACGGGGATCGCCCGGTTAGACTCACCAAACAGTCAAACATGTTGAAAGACGATTGGAAGTAGATGCGAGGTCCGAGGCCATACATTTTCAGCATCATCTCGAACAGAAACAGGCCCAGAAACACCCATTCCGCCCATTCTGCAACACAAACGGTGCATAAAGTCGGTGAATGCATGAAGTAACTAGAGCAACTGGAGAGCACAGACCTCCGCCAAGGCAGCTGAATTCTCTCAATGTGAATTTTTTTTATTAATTAATCTCTCTCTCTCTCTCTCTCTCTCTCTCTCTCTCTCTTTCTCTCTCTCTCTCTCTCTCTCTCTCTCTCTCTTTCTCTTTCTCTTGCAATCACTATCTACTTCCTTTTTTGCTGCTATTCTACCGTTAATCTCTTTCACCCCCCTTTATCCTTATCCCTCATATTTTCGCTTCTCGCTCCTCGCTCCTCTCTTTCCCACGTGTCATATTTCTACCTTTCTCTCGCTTTAAAGTTTCTTTCGTTGTCGCTTTTTAGTTATTTCTCCCTCTCGCTGATTTCAGATATGAGATTAGCGCACGAAACACGAGGTTTCCTCATTTAAGCCCTGACCACAGCCGTTGACAGTTTAATGAATTCACCCGCACTGTGGCAAACACCCACGACAAAAACGGCATTTTAACAGCAAATGACGTTTTAAAATGTCGATTGAAAGTTGCAAGAACACACGTTCTCTCATCATCGGTAGAGCAAAGACGTTTGCAGCGGCTATGATAATGCCCTCCGTGTTTTGCAGTCCTCGCGCTTTTGAATAATACGCGGATTATCGCGTATTCATCGATGATGCACATGACAAACGTGATTATTAACGAGAGCGCTAGGAAAAATAGAGGTATGGCTTACACATTCAGACAAATAGAGGTATGGCTTACACATTCAGACAAATAGAGGTATGGCTTACACATTCAGACAAATAGAGGTATGGCTTACACATTCAGACAAATAGAGGTATGGCTTACACATTCAGACAAATAGAGGTATGGCTTACACATTCAGACAAATGTCCTTAAACACACGCAACAAGAAATATGATTTTTGCAGTGTACGTGCTCATGTTACTAGTGCTTTTAGCGTAACCTCTCGGTTTAGATTATAAACAATGTCGTGTCTATAATTGCAGTTGGAAACTTCCCGTATAACATTGGCGTAGTGTTTGGTCGGCCAATGTGTGGACATTTGGCGCGCGTCTTCTAAGTCCAGTTCTATTAAAAATTGTTCTGTTAGTGTAAAATATTTAAATGAATCGGTGTAGGTATTTATATTATATGGTGTCGCGTAAGGTTAGACAACGCAAGATAAATACACAATGCTTCGGTACGAAATACATCAATTTATATTCATATCTACATCTATGCCTTCTTCTGCATCTATATCTATATCTATATCTACATCTACATCTACTTCTACATCTACATCTACATCTACATCTACACCTACTTCTACATCTACATCTACATCTTCATCTTCATCTACATTCACATCTACATCTACTTCTACATCTACATCTACGTCTACATCTACATCTACATCTACATCTACATCTACATCTACATCTACATCTACGTCTACATCTACATCTACATCTACATCTACATCTACATCTACATCTACATCTACATCTACATCTTCATCTACATCTACATTACGATAATATATTATTTAGATTAGCTTAGAATTAGGTTTACTTTAGAATTTGTATCCACAGTGTTATCGACGACTATATATAAGTGTGTGTATGTGGGGGGAGGTCTATTTGAAATCGCAAAGCTAGACACCGATAGTTAGAAGCAGGAACAGCACAGCAATTCCGAAGAACATCAATTACTAAAATTACACGCAAAGCAGCTGGGGTTCGGAGAATACCATAGCTGGATCTGGCACCCTAAATCCGCAATAAGCTAGAGATAAATGCAGAACATCACATCATAACACGGCAGGGCGCACATAGGCCAAACGTCTATGTAGCTAGGCGTGCTGTATTCGTGACTTGCATACTTTTCATGCATGCCTGCCCGGTAGCCCGCAGCGATTTTAATAGCGACCAAGGCAGACCAAGAATATGCGAATCTGCTAAATGCATTTTCTGCAGCCGTAATGACGGAGCAACATGCGGGCCGTTCGTTTTGCACAGCTTCTTTATCAGCCACGAGCAGCAGTTTTGCTGCGACGCCGTAACCCGCTTAGGAAATTCTTTAGTCTAGTCGTGCCTGGCGCGTCTCCTCTTGTGTGAAAATTTTCAGTTAAACTGTGCCCACCGAGTACTTTCACTATTTCAGTAGCAGGCCGCCGTTTAATAAGAAAGTTGAATAGCGAGTCTCAGGGTCACGTATGGTGACAGTAGCATGCATGCGTTTAATAGGACCACTAGTCCACTACTAGGCCACGATCACCCATGCCAAATCCATGGCGGGACTCAAACTGCATGCAGTGCCCCTTCGTACACTCAGGATACCGCTGCCACAATGCTAGCACTATTTTTTAAAGTGGGCGGAGCTCCGGGGAAATCCAGCGAATGGAGATTTGTAAACAGCGTATGATTTGAAAGAGGTAACTGGGCGCACAATCCGCGTACTATTTCGTATCATTATTTTATCAAATTTTTCATGAAATAACGGTCCGATTTTTAATATCTTTGCAACTTTTATTAGTCCAAATGTTATTACATAGGATACGAATAACGTGACTGCTGTAAAACTTG
The DNA here is from genome assembly GCF_000485595.1 of Priapulus caudatus. Taxonomy (NCBI): domain Eukaryota; kingdom Metazoa; phylum Priapulida; class Priapulimorpha; order Priapulimorphida; family Priapulidae; genus Priapulus; species Priapulus caudatus. The sequence goes on along the minus strand of NW_014577062.1, from coordinate 521,758 downwards.
TAGTAAAAAAGCGTTACAAATTGTAACGGAAATCTGTCGTGGAGTTTGGGCGGGACTAGTTAACTACACGTAGAGCGAAGCTAACGTTGACTTGCTACTCACCCTGCATCAACTTCGTCCTGAGGTTTCTTCGAACAGCTGCAAGCAAAGCAAGAAGATACTAAACAACATGCAGAAAAGATAGAATGCAAGATGTAGCAAAATAGTTACACCATGTTTCGAACCCGACAATAAAGCTAGTAGAGCTTATACAACAATGCAGATCGCGCTTGGGAGGTTTAGGCGGTTCTAGAAGGCTTTCACGAATAACTTCTGCACGCGCATCCTTGTTTGTGTGTTAAATGAGCGAGGCATGCATATTCAAACGCGCATGAATGGGAAGATAGGGCTGCGTCAAATTTTTAATTTGCTTTGGCATAGAGGTTTTACACGGTCAGTCATCCACTGAGAAGTTCATATATTATTTTCCTCTCCTCCAGTCCTCCTAGCGGGCTCATGTGCCAACGTTCGGCTAATACCTACAGCAGATGATCGGTTGGCTCGCTGTTAGCCGAGTCCGAAAACGATCAGCAGATGTGTTTATTTTGATTGATATTGATTATTTTGATTTATATTTGATATTAAATGGACTTTTCTGCCATCTATTTGCACAGATCAGCAAAGACTGTGTACTGCGCGCACTGAACGTGCAAACAAAATGACTGACTGCGTGTTTCACTCGTTACGTCAAAATGAAACTCCGCGATTGCATTTCCGGCCGTTCGCCGAGTGTGCGCATGCGCTCGAGCTACGGCATAATTAAAATGGGCAACGGTGGTGTAAGTGTATGTGTGTGTGTGTGTGTGTGTGTGTGTGTGTGTGTGTGTGTGTGTGTGTGTGTGTGTGGCGTCGTGTGTGTGTGTA
>NW_014577062.1:517275-519775 GCF_000485595.1 Priapulus caudatus | reverse complement strand
TATCGCAACGTGTCCATTTGCATGAAGGCGCGTCCCCCGCCGTGACGGTGCTGCGGTGATCGCTGGCAGACGAGCAGAAGCATAACATGGGTTATTGTCGTGCGCCGACGCGGCGTTGCTTAGTTACCGGAAAACAAACCCCGGTGACGTCATCCGGGGCGTCATGGAAAGTGAGCATCGCCGCAATGCGCCACTGAATTGGAATCTGTTGCCAGTGTACGCACGATGCTCGATGAAATCGCGTGCGTTCACACGCAGTGCGATCTAACTGTCTTTCTAGCTTACTCTATCCTATGCATCATACCATATCTAACTAAAGTTCGACGTAATTTTTCCGAATGGGGGTCAGATGTGCCGGAACAGTTAAAATACAAGATGTACCTGCTAGTCGACTGTAAGAATGTTTTTACAGTGTTCCCGAGAATAGAAACATGAGCCATTTTAGGACGCAATCCGTTATTGATATCAAAGACATTATAGAACGGTGGCCGTTAGAAAAGCTTTCAGAGCCAGAATTGGGCGGAATAAAAATCGTACCGTACGTTGGTACTGTTATTAGTGATAGAAGAAACACCTTGCCTATAATTGTGACCAAAAGTTGCAAATAAAGACACACGTTTGTATAAATTCCAGTGCTTTAACGCGCTGAAACCGTAACGCAACTATCGTGAAAAAATAGCTACTTATCGGGCAATTCCATTATGAATTCAATCAATTCCATTATTAATTCAATCAATTTCATTTTTAAAGAAAGATAATACATTTTTCACGAAATGGTTGTTCAGTAACATGTGTACTCATTTATTTTAGTACAAAATGCGACTCGTTAATCCTTAATTTGAGAGATACATCGCATGAGTGACTTGACGAGCTAGAGCACGAGCTGGGACGCCTTAGTTGACAGGCACATCAGAGTAGATTACAATCATGTCTGCACGTTATTGCTTCTGACAGGAGATATGTGTCAACACATCAGGCTAAATTAAACTTTACCTGCGCGTTTCTCGGGGTTCTCATTTAGTGGCATGTATTTGATTATATTGATCTAGCGGAACTTATCATTATGATGTAGCGATTTACTAATACTGATCTAGATGTACTGAGTTTGTGTCACTGATCTATTAACGCCGATGCCATGATAGCAAACTTAGATAGTCGAGATTCTTATAGTAGAGTCATGTCGGTAACACTGTCTCTAGTAGAATATAGGGTATATAGTATCTATATGGACTATAAGCGAAAAAGGATCTAGAGTATCTAATCTAATACGACACTGTCCTACTGGTGTGCATCTCTTGCACACACACACACACACACACACACACACACACACACACACACACACACACACACACACACACACACACACACACACACATCGTTTATTATTGCAATGTAATATTTCTAATCAACCATATTTACTTATACAATGCGTGAGAGGTCACATCATAAGTACGCATATAGACACAGGTTAGAGTAAAGGGAAACGGCCTCTTTTTTATATAAGTGAACAGATTCAGATTGATATTATTAGCGTAAATAATTTTTTCTCTATGTTTGTCTTTTATGGTTTTCATCCATTATTTTGGCTATGATATTTATTTTAGCATGTGTGCCTAATTTGTGCACTGTACAATCTGTACAGTAAATTGCGCTAGGTAGGCATATAGACGAGTAATGCTGTCACGATGTCACATGTAGTAGCTGATGTAGCAGCCAATGATTTCAATCGATAACTCTGATGTGCAGTTGAGGGAATTGCCATTATGAAGTTAGATTTCCTCAATTGGATGTGATAATATAGCTTAAGCATAGGATATAGCATGCCACAATACAAGCAAATATAACCCCCGTTCACCTAATATATAATACACATACACGATCCACATATTCCGACTGAATACATAGGTTGACTGAGAACAAAGATTCAGTTACAATTCCAGGTAGAATCCATTATATACGAGCGTTGCGATGGAGAAACAATAATCTGCTATTGGCTATAAAAATGTGCAATATCCGTGACCGCTATCGTTGTACTTATGACAGCGGAATTACCCAGGATAGCTTAGAAGTGACACATTCCATTACGCGTTCTGCTGCTTTCTGATATCTCTAGTGGGATTACGTCTGGCGTGGAGGTCTTACTGACGTGCGGTGTCCGCTCAGAAAATAACTTGTTTGGATTTAGGCAATTTTGTAATTATTTTGATAATAGTGGATTCCTTTTTGCGTGGCGTCCGTCTCCGAATCGTTCTAATCAACAATGCGCAGACTCGCGTCAAGTCGGCGCGTAGGAAATTAGCACAGCAATGTGTGTGTGTTGTGTGCGTGTGTGTGTGTGTGTGTGTGTGTGTGTGTGTGTGTGTGTGTGTGTGTGTGTGTGTGTGTGTGTGTGTGTATATATATATACGTCGCCGTACCGTCCGGTCGGTCGGTGTCGTAGTACGTAGTAAGATGTGTGTGTAGTTACTTAGTCGACTATACGAGTAGTATTATTTAC
>NW_014577062.1:515511-517265 GCF_000485595.1 Priapulus caudatus | reverse complement strand
TACCGTTACGTTACGTAACTAACTAACGTACGTCGACGACACGCGTCGTACGTACGTACGGCGGTCGGTAAGTAAGTAGTACGACGACAGAGTGTGTGTGTGTGTTGTGTGTGTGTGTGTGTGTGTGTGTGTGTGTGTGTGTGTGTGTGTGTGTGTGTGTGTGTGTGTGTGTGTGTGTGTGTGTGTGTGTTGTGTACATATATAATCGCGCACCTCGGCGGTGTCGTGAGCTTAGGAAGAATGCATGTGCGTTATTTGCGATACATCGAGATATCTTTACTTTAGCGTTCAGGCAGCATTTACCCCTACCGATTTAACGTTGGGCATTGTTTATGTAAAGTAGCAGATGGGCACTATATAACAACCACCGGTACTTAATACCCGTACTGCTAATAGTGAGCTGTAAGTATAAACAGCATACGCATGCTTAATGTTATCACATCAGTCTCGATTCATAATCAATCCGAGGATCATCTGAGAATGATTGAATCCGAGAATCACAGAATTATTGAATCTGAGATGATAAATGATAGCCATAATATAGTACGTGAACAGTGTTCCTACTACAGCCAGTCAGACATGGACTGCCTGTTATTTTCCAGTACCTACCATTGAAATCCTTGGAATATCTATTAGTATTGCTGCTTACGCTTCACCAGCCTAACCTCACAAGGATTCAACGATATAAACTTGTTTACGCGGCATTCTATTATCTTATTTTTGACTTTTAAAAACCATGATCACTATCAGTATCCCTGAAACAATATATACATAGCTAGAATAATTATAGAAAAATACGAGTATGAATCTTGACGAAAAAATCTCTAAAGTTCACTTAGCACTGATTTGTTCACTCATCACACTATAGAAACTAGCATTCCTACTTGTCCCTTCCGGAGTAATACGTAACGGTAGCTGTTATATAGTGCCCAGCGGAGTAGCAATGCTTTCTCTCTCATGACGCATTCCTTAAATATATGAAGATCGGGAAAATGTTCCCTCCCTCATCATGTGGTTTTTCGGCATTCTTACGCCGACGTCGCCCGGGCTTTTATTTCCGCGAGCAAAATATCGAAATCAGGTTCTCCGGCTAAATGCGTCGCTGGTCGGAAATTTCCCTACTTAGAGGAATTCATCGGACACGAAATGAATTTCGTAGCCGCTATCTTGCGGAACAACGATGACGCGGGCCAAAGGTTTCGCAATGCACACATCGCGGCCGTCTGCTTCGCTTTCAGTAATGGAATCGGCAGAGCGCCATGTCAGTTTTCGAATACGAATCTGCCCAGCGTCTCCTCGATGGCCACGCTGATGCTTTTGCGGTTAGGAAACAATGACAGCTCAATGCACGACGTATTAAACGAAGTCGGCGAAATAGCACGATGCTATATCTCGCGAGTGATGAGACGAGAAGTCACGAGAGAGAGCAATCGCGAGTTTGTGCGCGCTAAGGAATGTTCGCGTCGCCAACAAAGAAACAGTGAAGCCATTACTGACTGAATCACTGTCAACAACGAACAGCGCCGGTATCCATCAGCTATAAACCGCGGTGTGCGACGGAGTGTATAGTAGTAGGCGTGCGCGCTGAGAAGAAATTATCATATTCTATTTTTGCATTGATTTAAGCACGCTCGGCTGCGTTGCTTTTTACATCGCCGACGCGCCACATCCAATATATATATATATATATATATATATATATATGTGTGTGTGTGTGTGTAGTGTGTGTGTGTGTGTGTGTGTGTGTGTGTGTG
>NW_014577062.1:511440-513168 GCF_000485595.1 Priapulus caudatus | reverse complement strand
TTCCAACGTTTTTGGATTCCCCCCCCCCCACCCACGTCCCGAATATCGTGACCGTACGTCGAGCGGTTAAGATTTGTGCCCAACTGTTGACGGACGGCCGGACGCACGCTTATGCGATTCTACAAGCTGCATCTGACTATGTCAGATGAGCTAAAAATATATAAAGAGCAGCGTAGGAGGAAACGTATAGGAGAACACAGCGACTGTGAGTATCTATGTTAATAAAAAAAAACAGGACGACGAAGATGAATAATGAGATAAAAAAACGCTTGAATAGAAAACCTTTTGGGATAGCAATAAGAATAAATTGCAAGGAAGGAAGAAAACCGGGGCTTTATATCGGGAACAAGAGAAGAAGAAATAAGATTAGAGCGGCTGATTAACGGCGAACACCCAGCCCTCTTCGCTCACAATCCACCAACTTAGATAATTGCGTTGGTTGAATTCATCGGTGTTCTCTGTAAGCCAACATTCAGTCACACACTAGCACTGCAGACCTTTCTACCTCGAAGCTAACGAGCTTGACGAGACCGACCACTTCCAATCTATACTTTCCGGATCCATGAAACGAAAGTAGCCGATAGTGGTGGCTTAAAGGACAATTGAAGTCAAATTTCATAACTTCTGTAACGTTTTTATACATAGAAATACATTCAATAACGTATTCAATTTCAAATCTGGCGCCCAATTAGTAATAAACACAATAGAAATAACTGAATAGTAATCTAGGTCATGTGACGTCATAGTTCCATGTTGATCGAGCGACGCCACGCTATAAACGCAAGTTGAGTGTTGTGTATAAGATGGAAACAGACGGCGATAATTTCAATGATTCTAGTGATTACTCAGATGATGATGATATTTATAGTGATTTACCAGTTGGATATAGGTTTGAGCCTGGATATACACCAGAAGAAATTGAGGAGAATAGTCTGAAAAAGCAACGCAGAGAGTCGGCACAAACTTCTCAAGAATCAGTACAGTCACAACATGGCGGAATGGAAGCTTCGGTACACGATAGGACTGTAGACAAATACTGCTGTTCTTGTGGTGTTTGTGAATTAATGGGTACGGCACCTGAATGTATAATATGCTGCCATGAGAATGAGAAGACCAGGGTTATTGTAGACCAGGTGAGTCATGCGAGTACACTGATCCCCGGGCTTATCCCGCTCGGTCAGAATCATGTATCTGTAGGGCCTACATGTACATGCATCTACGCACGGCAAGTCATGTACATATACCGTGAATGCATTATCCACACAGGTAATATGTATGTACATGAATATAAGTACATTTACAGGCTACATGTTTGTGTCTTGACATGATAAATAAGCATGAGAAATAACAAAAAACATCGAATATTTAACCACCGCACACACTATGTTTACATAATGACGTCGCTCAACATGGGGCTGTGACGTCACATGTTCTAGATTACTATTCAGTTGTGTGGTGTGTTTGTGTAGTGTTGTGTTGAGTCGTCGGAGTGGTGTTTGTGTGTGTGTTGTGAGTGTGATTGTGTTTGTGTGTGTGTGTGTGTTGTGTGTGTGTGTGAGTGTGTGTGTGTGTGTTGGTGTGTGTGTTTTGTGTTATGTGTGTGTGCGTAGTCGTTGTGTTGTGTCGATGTGTGTGTGTGTGTGTGTTGTGTGTGTCGCGCTTCGCGAACGCGCGGGGTGTTAGTGCGTGCGTGCCGCAGCGCGTATGGATGTGCGAGGTCTTTATCTC
>NW_014577062.1:506197-511108 GCF_000485595.1 Priapulus caudatus | reverse complement strand
CGCGCGCGCGCGCGCGCGTATCGCTATGATGCAGAGGTCCGAATTGATTATCACCAGCATCCTCGCCCCGGTCTGGGACAACGGTGACAACTCATGATTGCACAGGCTACACAACGCACGCGCTAATACCAAAATATTTCCTATATTTTCATGTATTTATAGTTTCAATACAGTCTCTTCACGAGTCTACAGTCGCTATTATTGATTCTACGCAATGGATTCCGAGCATCCGATTGTATTCTGCAAAGGACCTTAATTTATACGATCGCGTTGCGTGTATGGAACTTTTAAATATTATGTAGCGCGTACACATGGTGCGTCCGAGATAGTTATTAGCCGCGTTCCGATTGTTAGCGAACATTGTTAGTACCAGGGGTCCAGGAGGATGTGTTCACATTGCTGATGAAGCTGCCCAACACACAAAATGAGTTACATTCCCAACATTGCCACTTCATATGAGCACTATTATGATCTTACCTTCTATCTGTTTCTTCACTTCCTCTGTGGTTCTCTCCTCCGACAAGATCACCTCCTCTGAAAGTAAAAGAAGGTCGCACATCGTAGGTGTTAAGGTATATGGATGAACCTAGAGCGCATCTACATCGTTGTGTGCGAGATTAATCGTTGCACCTACCTTATCACACCACATCTAATCCGCTTATCAAAGCACTGTGATTATACATAATTATGGTTTCGGTTAAAATTTCAAACACCGTACAAAGTAACAACTTAATTCTTTCTTTCATCGTATTGCGCCATGCGTATTTCGTTTCGAATCGTTCGTTTCGTTCGTTTTATCTCTCCGACATTGACCGTGATAAATTTGGAGTTAAAACACAAAATGACCAGGGACCAATCCACGATCCGCTGGTCATCTTATACGTTCGTTTCGACATTGCGTATGCGAAAACTGAGGAAAAATTGAATTTTATTTGAGGTTTAGATGGGCTGACGGATCACAAATTACACATGCGTCTAAACAGAGAAATTGCTCCGACTTGTGATTGGAGGATAAAAATAGAATTCGTGACGTTTCGTTTTCATTTTGGCATTTAGCCTATGACTCGACTATAAGCGATACCGCGCGTACATATTTGCTAATTAATTAAGCTAATCGCCCTTCATTAAACTCAAGACTCACAGGGATCATTACTAAGACATGTGTCTATAATAGCTAGAATTTATAGCAATGCAACTCAAATCGTTCGCGCCATATGATAGTTAGTAGTTAGTACACTTTCCTACGGGCCATAGCCGCGCGTATATTAGCCTATGAGCGATACCGTGCGTGCATATTTGCTAATTAATTAGACTAATCGCACTTCAATAGACTCAAAATTTACAGAGATTAAGGCTAACACATGTGTCTATAATAGCTAGAATTTATAGAAATGTAACTCAAATCGTTCGAGCCATATGATAGTTAGTATACTTTCCTACTGGTCATAGCATAATAGCGTATGCGGCGGGTATGCAAAAGGAAAACGTGGCGTCACGAATTCTATTTTTATCTTCCAATCACAGGTCGGAGCAATTCCTCTGTTTAGACGCATGTAAAATTACGATCACAATACCCGAATATAGGCTGTTTGGTGCGGCGACGAAGTGGTGCAAAAGAAAATGCTTTAACATTGCGAAAACGGGGGTAGAATTTTTAAATGTTATGCGCGCAGAAACGCTCGCCACGTATCGATATACCAAGAGAACGGTACGGATATAGATACGGTAGTGGCAAAGATATTATTGTGTCGGTACATTACGCAACGAGTTTGAAACTCTCACCTGCTTTACAGATCCACTCTAGGTAGCCATTTAGATCTCGCTCTATCTGCTGCTGTCGACGCAGCTTGAGAAACGCCACTCGGTTCTCCACTCGCTCCCTCTCTTTCGCGAATTCCCTAAACGAGCAGAAAACAAAAACGTTGAAAGATGGCCACCATGCCGGGGACGGTCGGCATACACTCACGCTCATATAGGCATGTATAGCATAACGAATTCATGCAATCGTTATCGGTACAACCACACAGAGAGTAGTAACTAGGTTGGTTTCTGTTATACCTGCACCACTAACGTTCGCAATGCATGGTATTCAAAAAGCAAGAATATACACTGACGTTATGATATTACTATTATTATTATTATTATTATTATTGTTATTATTATTATTAATATTATTACGACTATTATTGTTGTTGTTGTGGTTGTTGTTGTCAACATGTTTTATTATGTTATGATTGTTACGCGACGTATTTAATGTATGCGCGCTGCGTGCCTGTACGACAGTATCTGTCCACTGTTAACGCTAGCCTACTTCATCGCAATTTTTTCTAAACGCTCCCACTTACGCTAAGTTAGTTCCCGTTGCTGCGTTTGGGAGGTACGCAACCGCGAATTCATCGTTTGAATCCAGCAATGTTTAGCGCGCTGTCGCCGCGGGCCCGCCGGCTATAGTTGGGACCTGCCTATGTATACGCGTGGCGGGAGAGTGCAGTAAGCTCGACATCGATTACTGTCATTATTATAGAGCCGCTGCTACTGCGCGACTTACAGTCTCTCAAATCGCCATTTGTGTCAATTGCTGTTGCGAGAAGACGGCGGCGGTGTGTTGCAACCGCCACGTCGGCGTGACGTCTTATCAAAAGGCTCGGACGTGCGCGCGCGCGGGGCCGTGTGTGCGATTGCTCGTTTTTTTGCAGAAGCGCGAATAGAACGCGCAAACGAATCTATCGCGCCGCGGGCCGCCGGGGGACACTGACGGCTCGTCGCGGTGTCTTCGTGCGTTCACGGCGGCGAGACAACACTCTCGCGCTTCCGTCGTGTTCCGCCAGGGTGCGCGCGTGCCGTGCGACCGCAGCCCTCGCTGTGACGTTGACCGGTGAAGGACGGAAGTGGACAGACGATATCGCGGCGAAGGACGTGAATGGACAGACGAGATCACGGTGAAGGACGGGAATGGACAGACGATATCGCGGCGAAGGACGGGAGTGGTCAGACGAGATCACGGTGAAGGACGGGATGCGTGTGCGTGTGCGTGTGCGTGTGCGTGTACGCGTACGCGTACGCGTGTGTGTGTGTGTGTGTGTGTGTGTGTGTGTGTGTGTGTGTGTGTGTGTGTGTGCGCGCGCGTGTGTGTCTGTGGCTGTGTGTGTTGCGTGGCTACTGTTCTTCAAGGCTATACAGTCTAGCAAGAGTAGATAATAACAAATATCTACTATAATAGATAGACTATATAATAGACTCTTGAGTCTAGTCATACATTGCACGCGGCACAGGGGTGAAGAGTCTAGATGTGCATTACTCAGGTGATAAGCGATCTGAAGTCGGTGTCTACTGATATTTGCGATGTAGTAACCCGTGTAAGAATGTCGAAAGCATTTATAATGTTTTACAGCTAGATTCGATGTCGGTCATTTAATATATTTCGGAAGTAATGGTTTGCACGATGACTTAACGGGTCATAATACCCCTTGACAAGCGCATCCCGTTGCGTGACTCATTACCGATATGAAATACGATATCAGATACTCATCATTACTTTGTGTCGATACCACGCACATATTCATTAGATGACCAGAAATCTGCCAATGGTGGAACCTTAAAGTGATGGAGATACATTTTTATTTGAATTTTCCATAGAAAACAATGCATAGTATCGTAGTATGCATCGCCTTACAGTTTCAGTTAGCCTCACGAACAGCCGGTAACTTTAGTTGGGTCGCAGATTACGTTGCCGGGTAAAAGCGTAAAACTAAGAGTGTTAGTTCGAAACTAAGCAGCGCATTATTGTATATGGAAACTTAGCAATGTCACCGTTTCGGAATAAAAACATGTAAGAACAAGTGCCGCGGAGCGACAGCGCTCATCTCACGTCTACTGCGGTGACTCTGTGGTGGAGTGGTGGGATTCTAGTGAACCCTGTTAGTCCCAAATGTGTTCACATACGCGCCGAAACAGTGGAAGGCACAGGGATGGTATCAGGAACCTTCTCGAAAGAATGTTCGTTGGGATCGTTATGAAAGTTGCCACGAGATGGCGCGTACGTTTAAGTGTCTTAATTAAGATTAAAGATGGAAGCTCCCATCTTACGTGGTAGCAACAACTATTTGCAAGACAGAATAGGTAAGCACTCATCCATTTACCAACGCAAGCCTACAGGCTCAAATAGAGAACTGCCACCTGTAACTAATTAACGCAGGCAAAAACTACACAGTACTATCACCACCACATGCACTGGCAGTGGCTACTGGCAGTGGCATAAGTTACATGTAACACACTAACAGTACAGAATGCCATAGAAATTATACGATTTAAGGAGCATAAACCTTCTTCAACCAAATTTAGCTTTTGAAATTTCACTGTGACATTGTAGCCTCATACGTCCAGGCATGTATAGATTCTACTAGCAAACCCGGCAGTCAAATTCTTTCTAACAGTAAACAAATCCATGTTTAACCCTCCTCTTGATGGTCAAAAGGTTATCCGACACTTACTCTTCGCATGTCCGCGGAAAGTACATTTCATGATCTTTTCAATAAAGCCGTAAAAATGGTAGGTCACCGCTGAAACAAAAAAGTTTTTCAATCGCTCCGTCAAACCATGTCTTCAGAAAATGCCTAAAATCTGCCCTGTGCCCCATTGACCTTTGATCCGTGACCTCCAATTTCGGCACAGTGATGGCTTTTCCTACCATGATGCTATACACCGACTATCACGAGCTTAGGTCGAGCCGTTTAGATTTGTGCCGCAATTTTGCATTTCCTCCTTATACCTTAAATTAAGGAGGAAATGTTCCCCCTTCTTTTACACCTCTTGACCTTTGACCTTTGACTTCCAGCTTCGACATCCCAACTCGTTTTCGGATTCCCCCCCCCCCACCCACGTCCCGAATATCGTGACCGTACGTCGAGCGGT
>NW_014577062.1:499189-506187 GCF_000485595.1 Priapulus caudatus | reverse complement strand
GGACGGTAGTGGACAGACGAGATCGTGGTGAAGGACGGGAGTGGGCAGACGAGATCACGGTGAAGGACGGGAGTGGGCAGACGAGATAACAGTGAAGGACGGTAGTGGACAGACGAGATCACGGTAAAGGACGGAAGTGGACAGGCGAGATCGTGGTGAAGGACGGTAGTGGACAGACGAGATCGTGGTGAAGGACGGGAGTGGGCAGACGAGATCACGGTGAAGGACGGGAGTGGACAGACGAGATCGCGGTGAAGGACGGGAGTGGGCAGACGAGATCACGGTGAAGGACGGGAGTGGGCAGACGAGATCACGGTGACGGACGGGAGTGGACAGAAGAGATCACGGTGAAGAACGGGAGTGGACAGACGAGATAACGGTGAAGGACGGTAGTGGACAGACGAGATCACGGTGAAGAACGGGAGTGGACAGACGAGATAACAGTGAAGGACGGTAGTGGACAGACGAGATCACGGTGAAGGACGGGAGTGGACAGACGAGATAACGGTGAAGGACGGTAGTGGACAGACGAGATCGCGGTGAAGAACGGGAGTGGACACACGAGATCGCGGTGAAGGACGGGAGTGGACAGACGAGATAACGGTGAAGGACGGTAGTGGACAGACGAGATAACGGTGAAGGACGGGAGTGGACAGACGAGATCGCGGTGAAGGACGGGAGTGGACAGACGAGATCACGGTGAAGGACGGGAGTGGACAGACGAGATCGCGGTGAAGAACGGGAGTGGACAGGCGAGATTGCTGCGGCAACATGTCGGCAGCTGTCAGGGCGTTTGGCGCGAGTAAGCAACGATTGGTGACTGGACATATGGTCTGTGGAGTGACTAGTGGACGATCGGTGACTGGACGCAGTGACTAGTGGACGATCGGTGACTGGACACAGTGACTAGTGGATGATCGGTGACCAGACAATGACTAATGGACAATCGGTGACCAGACAGTGACTAGTGGACGATTGGTGACTAGACAGCCACCAGCATTACGACTGCTTTCCTAGTGTTGCAAATCGTCACGCGGCTTCCCGCGATAAGCGAAATTCAGGCCTTTTATCTTCGTATACCGACTGACGACGATGCGGTGCGTCTCGCGAGCCGGCTGCGTCGGTGCTTACAAGAACCCCGAGGATTATTTCCTATAGCACGCACTCGTTCGCTGATATCGAATGTCCTGTCGTGAAAGCCGCGGCAGTATGTTGCATCACGGTTACTAGGTTTGTGACGGATGCTCTGGTAATGGTTTGCAGCGACCTCTAGGGGCTGCCCACGCTATTAGCTTATCACTCCAGGGAGAACGCTGACGGCTAGAACATCATCAGATCGAAGTAATAATATCGTTGTTGTGTGCGCACACATGCGCTCGGAGCCACGGCGGTGAGGTGGGGGGTGGGGGTGGGTAATTATGTACGAGTTGTGTACGGCTGGAAAGGTGTAGTTGTTGCGCAGTAAATGATTGCATGCGACACGGCAAATTAAACTGGCGCTAGAAGCCAATCGACATGTCATTCTCTGTATGTGTGAAACACTGACCACACGCGTATACCAACGCCTTCCGTCATATCGCATCATATTTACCACGCGGCACCTGCTCGTCTAAGCTACACTATAGACAAGGTCTGCCGTGCATTCAATACGGTCCTTTGATTTACGTGTAAATTATAGTTGATTTAATGCTCATTGCTGATTGGAGAGCAGCCAACATCTACGCAGTGTAGCGTTCATGCCCGAAACGTCCGTCCCATGATCAACGCCCCGACATTGAATGGCGCAAGTAGTCGCTCTTATCACTGAACCTGCAACACGGTAGTGATTTCCGTGTCCCTCACCCAGACGTCATCTGCAGCAGTATCCTGCATTCGTCGCCGTATTAATTTGCGCATCTCTCGTGTGGGGATCACCATCCTAACGGGTTCCGTATCCCTCGCCTAGGCGGAGCCACCGTAGGCATTTCTGAATCCATCATCTGAGCGGAACCACCGTATCGTAATCACTATCCCTTATAGCGTCACTGCCCATGAGCGTGAATTACAAGGGCTGCACTTTACAAGGGATATCTCTGTATATGATTGCCAGATTTTTCCAGCTACTGTTCCATCGCGGGATCCTAGTTGTCAGTGTGTTGGCATGTTCATCATTGTGCTCTTGCCGACTCGATCAATACGAGGCTGCAATGACCGATGCCAGCGCCTGTCGGTTGTTACCGTTAGCAATGCTCCTAAGCAGCTTCGATCAGCATTACACTATGGGCAATTACCATCATACAGCGCTTTCCATTTACAATGAGAGTGATTATATAAGAAATTACCATTGACAATTACCCACAGCTGTTATAATAAGCAGTTACTATAAGAAATTGCCATTGAAAATTACGATCACCTATTTGCTCTCGGTAATTACCGTAGAAACCTACAACGTTTACTCTCATAAGCTGCCCTCATCTGTCACCATTTATATATTAATGCCTGTTGTTGGGGGAACTATGACAGCATAGTGCCCCCAATAACAGGCATTAATGTTTTTAGTGCATCACATGACTTTGCAATCTACTCGGCAAATATGAAGTGAATAAGACAAAGTTTCTTAAACGAACAATTTCAATTTGTATTAGAACACAAACGTAAACATTGCAACTGGAATAAACATTGGAATAAAAGTATTGTCCTAGTATCGCAAGCGCACTGCGCACTGCGCACTATTGTTTCATACGCAAGCACACTGCGCACTGCGTCGCGCAAGCAATAGTGCCCGCTCAGGCGGGCACTATTGTTTCATAGTACCTGCGACGTTATCCAATGGAATTTCAACGATTTATCATGTGATGCACTAATAGCAGTTAAACAAATAAAGTTGTCATTCACCCCCACATAGTTTTACAATCAATTGTTTCCATCAGCATTTGCCATTGACACTTGCAAGTAGCAGATACTATCAGCCGTTAACGTGAATAGTTATCATGGCAATTTACCAACGGCAATTGCCAATAACTGTTGCCGCCCGCAGTTACCTTTAGAAATTGTCATGAGCCTTTTTCATAAATAGTTACTATAGGAAATTAACGTCACCAATTAACCACAACTGTTACTGTCAGTAGTAAGTGGACCATTAAATACCACCAGCTATTGGCAAGTACCATCGGCAATGTTCGCAAGAAGTTAATATATGCGAGGTTTATTTGCCACAAGAAATGGCAGGGTTTATTTAGAGTTACTGTCGGCGGGCGGTCATCGACATACAGGTACTGATTGTGTTGACCCCATCCGTCGTAATTAGCAATATAGGCTCTGTCGGCCGGAGTCGGCCATGCTTTCTAACAGCGGCTTACTAATCGTCTTCTCAAGCGGATAAACTGTGCTCAAGCCATTAGGAAGCGATGATGCGCGTTGGCAACGGCGTTGCACTCACTAATGTTCGCGATGTCGGAGTGCCGCCGATGATGATACAATCGTATAGGCGAAACATCACTCTTAGATTAGTCCGAGATTGGGAAGCGGGAACCAGCCACTAAACGTCACCTGTGCACGCAATTCGATACCGTGCCGAATCGCAAATGTATCCGTAAATTTGTATGCCTCATTGCTGCTATACATTGCACTATACTTAGTTGTTTTTACTCCGAATCTGGTTTTCGTGCGCTTATAAAGCTAGCGATCGAAGTGGCAAAAGCTTCATATGCAGCTTTCTCACAGGCGGAGCAGACTAAGAAAAAACACGAACTACCATTAGTTGTGGACAATTATCTGGCACATTGCAAAATACCCTGACGAACTGCTAACGAATATTCATTAATGGCTCCGCGTAGATAGTCACGTGTTGGTAATAAACGCTATGACGAGAACTGTTTCAGCCCTATTCAATAACCCCCCACACACCTTGCCGTACTCATCCGGCATCGCTGTCCTTCGAGAACAAAGACATACATCTTAAATGCGTCTTTCCGTTATGGCGCGCTGAGCGATATCAGGCTTCCGTCCACGCCCCGACTTCCTTCTGAGGCGATCTATATTAGCGCATGACGGCGCCACCGCTGCTACCGAGTCGACAAGAGTACGATTTAACCACAGCAATGGCAGCGACGAGGACCGCATTGAAAATGTCGAGAACGTTTGCGGCGCCAATACGTCGCGTCGCGTCGCGTCGCGTCGCGTTTGCGTCTCCGTCTGCGTCGCGTCGCTGCGAAATGTAATCCGACATGTAAATTCGATGAGCAATCTACATCCTCATATTGGAATTGGTCGTGAATCGTGGCGTTACAAACGGTGGCGCGCGCGTTAGCAGCCGATAACTACGACCTCTAACGAAAGATATCCGTCTAACACGACGGCTGCGATCGTCCTGAGGATGATTCCATTTTGCGAGGGGGGGGGGCTAAAGCAAATATTCTGATAAACGGGAGAATAAATTGCATAGGCAGCCGGTTGTAAGGATCAATAATATAACATAATATAACATGTTTGTATAGAAAAATAGACGCGATTTCGGAGCAATAAAGCGCTGCTATTCTTTCCGTTTATTGCTCATCATGCGAACCCGTCGATTCCGGCTGGCGGTTCAACGCGAGCGCTTATTGTACGGACCGTTTGTTTCCACGCGTGTGTTCGTATTGCCTAGACAAGGCACTACATTAGCATATGGACGCGGGGATGGCTCCCTCGCGACCCCTGTCGGCAACTATTTGTGAAGCTCTGGGAATCGGAACAGCTCTCTCTCTCCCTGTGTCTGAATAATGAATGATTATTTCTCCGTGTTACTGTTGCACAGTGTGCAGGCACGAGGATAACTCGTCCCGCGAGTTGCTATGTTCGTACACCACAAGTCCACGTATGTCTAGACACGTGCTGCTAATGTATGCAGCTCATAGTAGGTGGGGACCACTGGTGGGGACAGATGCCGTGCGCGTGCGCATGCGCGTGCGCATGCGCGTGCGTCACTGTCTATTTGCGAGAATGCTTTTGCGCGCGTGTATAAACAATAGAACGTTCCTGTGTTTGCTAATTTTCATAGCAACGGCTGGGGCTGACATAGACTGGGTTCCCAGTCGGTGAAAGTCATCATAACGTTCTAAAAATACGGTAATAAATGTCTGAAATCGTCTCTGTACTTTTTTGGAAAATTTTACCCCAACCACCAAACCACCCAACCAACACAACGTGTGGTTGAGAATCTTTCAATCTCGCACCCAGAGTGCTTTGCGCTCCCGTTGCTATTTGTAGTTAACACTACGCGGCGTATGTGGCGTGTAACTTTCCACAGACTAGAACCTAGCCTGGGGTTGACATTACACCGACATTCTCCGCCGAGCGTTTGAGGACGCTGGCGGATACGCAATTACGTTGTTATCATTCGAGCCTTTTGAACTAACGGAGCGACAACGTTTAAATATGAAGCATAAAATTAGCAGCGTATAGGACACGTTGAGATTATGTCGAGGGGCCGGCGGTGAGACATCGCGACCACTTGTTGTACTTACATCCGATCAGAACCCTGACATGTAATCCGTGTAGGCGATTATACGTGATGTGACGCGGAGGAATTACTGCCTTCACAATAATATCGCTAGCGCGCACTGTATCGCGTACAGTGAGTTTACCGCGTCTGTCGCTGCCAGTCGCAATGTTCAGTTTTGTGACTGGCAACTCACGCTCGCGGAACAAATGGTGGATGAACGGATGGCATTCTGCACTTACCCACTAAGTACACCGAGGACTAGATTCAGCATGAAGAATGAGCCAAGAATTATCAATACTACATAGTACATCCAGTTGAACCTACTTCCTAGAGAATCATCTGTCTGCAAAAGAATAACAAATTTAAAATTAGCATCGATTTCTTTTTTTCTAATTCCAACCATATTGCTCTGCTTGTATATCTCTGGCTATTATAATTATTTTCAGATACGAGTATATTAATAATACATATACATGCATGAATGCTCAAGCAGCGCGTATGCATACAACTCGGCATATACACACAACCATGCACGCACATACACCGACGCGCACACCCGCATGCACGCATTTACGCACGCACTTGTCAGCCGCACGTTCACGTACAGATGCTCGCGCATACACGCACGCACACGCGTACAGTTGGTTCTTGTACAACCTCATAGAAGCCTTTCAAATTGTCCCAACATATTTCGGAAGATATCGTAGGCGACGTCAAATCGCGTGGCTATTTTTTACAGATACAGCACCAAGAGAGAATGACAAACTGTTTTCGATGTAGAAACGACAAGGGGTTGTCATTCACTAAGTAGGTTTCGCTATATATCAAGAGAAACGCCGCAAGATATACAAACTACGACGTCGACACAAATGCGTGCAAAATGCGTTAAAAAATCAATCTAGGCTTTTGGACGCAGAATCCCCCGCCAAGCGTGGTTCTTAGTAGGCCTAAGTCGTTTATCACGAAGAAATAGATCAAGAACCACCAATCATTTTATGACGCAGACCACTGGGTAAATTTATTTCGGTTGCTATGGAAACGAGCAATGTTTCCCGATCGTAGAGCGACCGGCTAACAGGCTTCGCAGTCCCACAGCGCGGCAAGATGAGAAGGCCGCAGTACGTAATCGCGTTCTTACAGACACAGCTAGCTCTGGGTTGTAGAACACCAAGCTCTCTGCTCTATCTCGTTCAGGAGACACCGCAACTCCTTTCGGCGATCCCTTCACTCACTCCCTTTCCATTTCTTAACTAGCTACCTCTCTCCTTCGCTCTCTTTCTCTCTATCTCTCTCTCTCTCTCTCTCTCTCTCTCTCTCTCTTTCTTTCTCTCTCCCCCTCTCTCTCTCTCTCTCTCTCTCTCTCTCTCTCTCTCTCTCTCTCTCTTCCTTTTTCTCTCCCCCTCTCTCTCTCTCTCTCTCTCTCTCTCTCTCTTTCTTTCTCTCTCTCCCTCTCTCTCTCTCTCTCTCTCTCTCTCTCTCTCTCTCTCTCTCTCTTCCTTTTTCTCTCCCCCTCTCTCTCTCTCTCTCTCTCTCTCTC
>NW_014577062.1:491667-498842 GCF_000485595.1 Priapulus caudatus | reverse complement strand
CTCTCTCTCTCTCTCTCTCTCTCTCTCTCTCTCTCTCTCTCTCTCTATCTGCCCCTCTCACACACACTACTCAATTTATCACTATATCTTCTCCCCCTCTCTCTCTGTCTCCCCTATCCATCACTATCTCGCACTCGCTCTGCTGCATCTCTCTCGTTCTATTTTCCCCCCACCTTTCTACCTACCTCTCTTTTCCAAACTCGTTCTCTTCTTTCTTCCTCCATCGCTCTCAATCTTTATTTCCTCCTATATACTTCGCTCACTCTCTCTCTTTCTTTCTCTCTCTCTCTCTCTTTCTCTCTCTCTCTCTCTCTCTCTCTCTCTCGCTCCCTATCTATAGATCTCTTTATACATCTATATATCTATCTATCATTTCCCTATCTTTCTTTCTTCTTTCTCTTTTACTCTTTAACTTTACTCACTCGTTCACGATCTTTCTCCGTGTCACTCTTTTATTACATTACTCGCTCTCTCACTCTACTATTTCTCTATCTTTCACCCCTTCTCGTTTTTATTCATTCACAACACTATAAAAAGACTAAAAGATCTCGTTACTTTAATTTAACTTCCTAAATTAACGACAAAATATTTATTTCCACCCCGTACATACTTACCTCCGTGAATCCCTACCAACATACATCTCTACCCTGTGAATACCTACACCGTTTAACCATATCCCAATACATCCCTATCGCCGTAAATCCCTGCGCTGCACTGCGTCTACTTGTTTTCTGGCTTCACCCACCCACTGATAACGCCGGTGTCCGTGGCTGAGTATCAACGATAAGAAATGCGCGCATGCAGATACATCGCAATCTCGTACGCAAACGCGTGTAAAAGCCTGATGTTCATGTTAAGGCCCCGTGCCGCTACCAGTTATCGGCGGGCTTGCTTTTGGGGGGTGGGGTGAGATAGGGGTGTGCGTGTTAGCTCTCAGGCGGATCGATAGCAACGGGACTGTCGTCAGGCGTACTGCGGAGACCATGGAATCGTGCTAGCTTAACAACCGCAGCAGCGCGTAAAGCCAACGTCAATGGGGGACAGTTCAAAATCCCTCAAAATTAACTCGACGACAGACTGGTAGATTCGGGGAGAGTGAGGACTTACGTACTGAGCTCGCTCAAATCATTATTAAATAGATAATGAGACCACCCACAGCCACTATGTACCACCAAGAATCGATCTTGGGGTGAGCTGCGATATTAAACAAATCCTATTCCTGCATGGGGCTGGCCATGTTTGCGTTATGCAATGCATTATTTTCTCTAAAATAATAGCAAATTTTTATTACAACTGTACTATTGCTACCCAAGACACTTTGCATTTTCGTTGGTGTGGTTTAAACGGTGCAGGTTCCTTCCGCCTTTATCGCCTTGAACTAGCCAGGAATTAGCTGGATGCACGGACTAGGAGTTTGCTCGAGAGGTCCCAGCAAAATACACACCCTACGCACATATACACACGCACATACAGAGACGCACAAACACGCACACATATACGAACGCACACATGCATTCATTAGCCATCTTCGACATGCGGGCAATAACGGATGTAGAGAACTCACGTAATATAAAACGTCAGTCCAACCCTCCATGGTGATGCACTGAAACACGGTCAACATAGCAAAACCTATGTTGTTAAAGTTCGTGATCCCGTAATTCGGACCGATCCAGTCCATGTCACATTTGGAGTAGTTTCCGCACACGCGACCACCTCTGGGCGTGTCCAGATCGTCAGCGCATGGGGTGGGCTCGGTCTTCTCACCCTCCGTCTCGATTTCACCTGCATCAAAGATATAAAGTGTCGTAAGTTTTGGTTGCACGTTTACTTTCGCAACACGTCACAACGCAGTTCCACTTTGAATACTAGAGTAGGGCTTATAGAGCGACTACATGCTGATATAGGAAAACAGTTGAAATACGACTGGGTGTGGGTGAGTATGACTTAATGTAATAATAACACGTGGCTGATTTATAGCTATACAGTCCATGTATCTCGTGTGGTTAGAAGATAAAAAGACAAGAATTTGATGGATTGACTGATTTATTAATTGATTGATTGAATGATTAATTGATTGAATAATTGATTTATTTATTTATTGATTGATTTATGGGTGGATGGATGCGTGAAGAGGTGGTTGAATAAATTGATGCGTGAAGGGGTGGTTGAATGGATGGATGGATGGATGGGTAGATGGATGGATGGATGCGTAATAATGAAGATAAAGGGAGGTGGATGGGATGGATGGATGGATGGATGGCAGGCTGGATGGGTTAGATGGATGGATGGATGATGAATGGATAGATGGCATGGGTGGGGATGATGAAGGGATAAAATGGTAATAAATAGATAATAAATGAATGGATGGAATGAGGGATGGATATGGATATGCGCGTTGGATAAATAAACTTTATTTTAAATTTGAGCTACAAATTTAAATAATTAGGCAGAAAATGGACAAGCATGGGGCGCGTGCCCTTCTATGGTTAGAAGAAAACCCCAAACAGTTGCTTCGTATGTCTCAGTGAATTGACAGGAGGCGGAGGACGTGAGGAATTGGCCGCATGTGTAGCAAGCGTCTTCCCAGTTATTCGTTTTTATTCATCCAGAAGCTTAGACAGGTAGGCGGCGGTCGACAACAGTCTTTGGACCTTAATTGATTCGTCAAAAAGAAGGATAGGTCGTCGTTGATATTGGGCTGAAACTTTAGGGCATCATTCGGGGAAAAAAAAGTAAATAGCACATTGTTAACGGTTAGGCGGTCCGTGCAACTGTGAGCCCATATTGTGCATTCACTTACGTTACTATTAATTCTACAGGTGAAGGTTACAAAGCACCACGATAAGAACTCTAGGCCAATAATGGCGAATTACTGGACAATCGGAAACCAGCACCTAAATAATCCGATCTGACAACAGTTGGCGCATTCGCGCGGACGATCGACTTCAGCAACACCTGTAGCGCCTGAAAAACACAACCTCAACTTTAGCACTTCTTTGAAACATTTAATTGCTCGCGTGTGATTCAAAATACGATGAACTAAAATCTGCTTGTTAGAATATGCTTCCTTTCCAAGATGCCATCTCAACATTGTCCTGATAGGGTGTGAAGGTCCACTTCTAGCGCAAGCGCCAACCCTTAGCGTCAAGCGAACATATGCCACCACAGGCTGAGCCAAGGTTGACCATCATTATTGAAAATTGTAAACATATGGAGGCTTAACCTCTACATGTATCGGAAAGACATCATCACATCTCATGTGTCATTTGGGGTGGACTATTCACCGGGAACAACTAAATTTATACGGCGGCAATAAAGGGTTAATCTAAAGAGTAAGGGACGATCAATCGTTCTAAAGGTGTTTGAAACATATCCTCGTCTCTTTCTGAAGATAGTCAAAGGAAATAAGTATTGAAGCATTCCGAAATCCATCTATTCATTATTGAAAAATAATAACTTACCATGTCTATTGCGAGAGGGCAGGTGCCCAGCACTTTCTCGTTGTAAAGGAATTTTTTGACATTGACAACCCAAAAAATGATTGCCTGCAAACCGCCTATTCCCGAAGTACTAGTTAAAATTGTAAGAGAAGAATAAATGAAATATGCGGTATTTTAGATAACGCCACTCATCTGGTGCGCTTTAATGATCACTTCGTGCGCATTAACATTAAGCTTGCAGTATATTAGTGCCTCTGCGAGAGCCACGCCTCGCGTGTTACAGATTCGTAATTGAACAGACAGCATTGCTGGCGGCATTAAAAAACTAGAAATGCTGCGAATAAATGAGTACACACATAATCACGTTAACTAATACTACTATGCTGCGAGAAAATAAACAAGCAGACGCATCGAAGCAGACACATCATAGACACTAGCCCAAAGACATATAGGCATGAGGGAGAGAAAGGGATATCGAGAGAAAGAGCGGGCAGTTGACCAGAAGAAGGTGCGGAAGTGAGAGAGAGAGAGAGAGAGAGAGGAGAAGCAGAGAGAAGAGAGAGACGCGAGAGAGAGGAGAGAGAATAGAGAGAGCGCGCAGAGCAGATGAGAGAGAGAGGAGCGAGAGAGAGAGAGACGACGAGAGAGAGACGCTGAAGAGAGAGAGAGACGAGAAAGAGAGAGAGAGCGAGGACGAGAGAGAGAGAGAGAGCAGAGAGAGCAGTGTTGTGTGTGTGGGTGCAGTGTGTGAAGAGAGAGAGAGCTGATAAAAGATATATATATTATATATAATATATATATATATATAGAGCGAGGAGCAGAAAAAGATACTATAGATAGATAAGATAGATGCCCAAGCTGGAATCGGACGGACGGATGGATGGATGGCTGGTGGAGGATGTGTTGATTCGATGGATATACGGATATTTGGTTGAGAGAAACTGGGACAATAGAGCATGAAAATAGAAGGTGAGGGGTGGCATGGGTGACGGCCTCCGTGGATGAATAGATGGATGTCGTGGATGGACGGATGGGTAGATGGATAGATGGATGGGTGGGTTGACGGATGGGTGGATGGATAGATGGATGGATTGAATGTCAGTTGGACATTAGATTTTAAAGTTGGGCATTCGCACCTGTCCTTGAACCCCATATTTTTACGCTAGATGGCACTGTGCCACTGTGCATGGTATGGGCCCTGAAGTGGCTTTATTTATTTGGTAAATATTTATTGATGTATTGATATAAAACGAGTCATTGTTCAAACAGCAATTGCAGCTTGGTGGTTGTTAATTAATGGTAACATATTGAGGGAGACAGGCGGACAGGCACACAGACAGGTGCGCCTATATAACAAGCCAAATAATATTTGTGTATTCTATAACGATTACAACCAGACCGCCTTAACAATACATTGAATTAACGAGGTTAACCTATATCTTAAACTTCTATACGGAGAGCATAACAATACAAATAATAGCCGTTCAATAATACCAGAAGTAGATAATAGGGTAGATAATAGGGTAGTTCCCTATTATCTACTTCTGATAATACTTGAGTATTCAGATTTGTTATACGTGCTGGTGCAATGCAACACCGGAATATTAACATTGGTCGTATAATATTTGAAAAAAACTTAACACTTCGTTGTTTGATAAAAATAAATGCGATGTATAACAACTCCTAGCATTTAATTCAGGTATGTAGAATATTTACCTATAAATATGTATGTTACCCTCCTACACGTATAATTTCTTGCAACTTCAGATTGCCTACTTTATCGGTGATATAGCAACATATCAGTAATCTGCCAATGTAGTCAACTATATGATCTGTCCATTCATTTTTAGTCTGCCTATTGACATGTGGTTAGTCTGGCTTCATCTGTCTGTCTGCGTAACTTTGGTCTGGCTACTCATCTATGATGTGTCTACTCAGCTTGAGTCTGCCTAATCACTTGTGGCCTTCTCACGCAACCACAATATGTCTACTCACCTTCCGTCTGTCTATTCACCTGTGATTTGGCTGGCTTTTTTTAATCATTCTGCGATCTTCTAGACAGCTCTATGAACAAGTTGCCTTCGGTAAACAGCTAGCTACTTATCTGGGCATTTACACAGCACAATGACGGGCTTATATGCCTGACACGTAATGAGGATATACCGAGAAAAGAGAGGCGGAAGCGAGAGCGTGTGTGTGTGTGTGTGTGTGTGTGTGTGTGTGTGTGTGTTGATGGATGGGTGGATGGATGAAGGGATAAATGGATAAATAGATAATAAATGGATGGATGGATGAAGGGATGGATGGATGGGTGGATAAACTTTAAATTTGAGCTACAAATTTAAATAATTAGGCAGAAATGGACCAGCATGGGCGCGTGCCCTCTAGTGGTAAAAGAACCCAACAATTGTTCGTATGTCGTGAATGCGTGATAATTGGCCGCATGTGTAGCAAGCGTCTTCCAGTTATTCGTTTTTATCATCAGAAGCTAGACAGGTAGGGTGACAACGTCTTTGGACCTTATTTTTGTCAAAGAAGGATAGGTCGTCGTTGATTTGGTGAAATGTTAGGGCATATTCGGTGGAAAAATAAATAGCACATTGTTAACGTTTAGGGTCCGTGCAACTGTGAGCCATAATTGTTGTCACTTACCGTTACTATTTCTACAGGTGAAGTTGAAAGCACCACTGAAGAACTCTAGGCCAATAATGGCGAATATGACAATGGCAAACAGCACCAATAATCCGATCTGCAACAGTGGCGCCATTGCGCGGATGATCGACTTCAGCACGACCTGTAGGCCTGAAAAACACAACTCAACTTTAGCACTTCTTGAAACATTAATGCTCGCGTGTGATATGAAAATACGATGAACTAAATCTGCTGTTGAATTTGTTCCTTTCAAATGCCATCTCAACATTGTCTGACTAGGGTGAAGGTCACTCTAGCGCAAGCGCAACCCTAGCGCAAGCGAACATATGCCACCACATGTGAGCATAGCGTTGACATATTATTGAAAATGTAAACATATGGAGCATAACTCTACATGTATCGGAAAGAATCATCACATCAAGTGTCATTGGGGTGGAACTATTCACGGGAACAACTAAATATACCGGCGGCAATAAAGGTTAATCTAAAGTAAGGACGATCATGTTCTAAAGGTGTTGGAAACTATGTCTCTTTTGAGATAGTCAAGGAAAAGTGATGAAGCATTCTGAAATCCATCTTTCATTATGAAAAATAATAATATACCATGTCTACTGCGAGGTCCCAGCACTTTCTCGTGTAAAGAATGACAATGACAACCAAAAAATGATTGCAAACCTGCCTATTCCCGAAGTACTAGTAAAATTGTAAGAGAAGAATAAATGAAATATGGTTATTTTAGATAACGCACTCATTTGCGTTATTGAGTGCGCATTAACATTGCTTGCATATAGTCCTCTGGGCAGCCACGCGCCTACAGTCCGTATTGAACAGACAGCCTTCTGCGCGCATTAAAAAACTAGAAATGCGAATATGAGTACACATATCACGGTTACTAATACTACTATGCTGCCGAGAAATAACAAGCAGCGCATCGAAGCAGACATATCATATAACACTAGCAAAGAGCTATAGCAAGAGGGGAGAGAAAGGGAGAGAGAAAGAGGGGGCAGTGACAGAAGAAGGGGAGGTGAGAGAGAGAGAGAGAGAGAGAGAGAGAGAGAGAGAGAGAGAGAGAGAGAGAGA
>NW_014577062.1:470533-487062 GCF_000485595.1 Priapulus caudatus | reverse complement strand
TGGCTGAACATCATGATGCTGCTTGTGCCCTTGTTTACAGCAAGTATTGAATGGCCTTGAATTCAGCTGAAAGACTGGAGCATCTCAAGGAGTGGCCAAGAAAACCGTTGACGATAGCGTGGCATAGATTCGAAATGCTAATTAAACGCGAATGTATGCTTCAGTGCATACTGTTGAGTTGTTTCACATGCGTGCATCTGCCTCCAATCGAGGACAAATGGGATCGTACTCTGTGTCCACGAGATATGTTTCCGTCTTGTAGTTCACTTCCAGTCGAGTTTCTGGATGGCTTTGTCTTCAACTCATGGCATGTCTGCGATGTAACGATGGCAGAGCGCCTTGTATTTTATTCGATCCATGGCGAAGAATGAACTTGCTTAGGTGCCTGCCGACCAGCTTGAAGAGTGGAGAACGAGATCTGGAATTCGTGGATGCTTCACAAAGTTGCAAGATGCGTTTTCACACGGCGGTGGATGTAGTCATCAAAGACTTAACAATTTGCATTTGAGCGATTTCTGCGCTTCCCACTTTTTAGCTGTTGAATGACGTCGTCGTTAGTGCAGGTTTGTAGTAGATCGTCATTGGTTCTTGCTCAACGTCTTTCGGATTTGAGGCTTCTGTCAGCTGCCTGATATTGCACAAAGCTCTTCTGGACATTATCTGGCCTGCTTCTACGCCAAAATCGCTTTAAAGGTCTGGGCTTTTCTGTGAAGAACTGTTCCAGGACAAGTTCATATAGAGCCATATAAGTGTGGATAGTGTGCACGAAGAGTTCTCTTGTAGTGAGGCGCACTTGAGCGATCTTGTCTGGTTGTGGGCAGAGCCGTATACGTCAGCCCTCAATCACAGAGCATCATCTATCGCCTGAGGTTTCTATGGGACGTTCCAGAGCTCTCAGCGCAGCCATCACAGCATGTAGCTTCACACCCTAGTCTGGGGACAACTGCTTCTTTCAGATCAAGTCTTGCAATCCAGTAACTGCACTGCCTTCTCGTACAAGCTGCGCATGTCGATACGAAATGCACTGTCGCGGGTATTCTCACAACGCACAACGTCTTCAATTCGGATGCTTGCCAGAATCACAGTCAGCATGGTAGGCACTCATTGTGACACTTCTGCAGCCGAGTAGGTAGTGGGCCCAGTGGGTCAACATTGGCTACCCTGACACGAGTGATTTGAACCCTAGCCCAACTGGGATGTGGCTCTGTTCTCCACTTCTCTGTTGATTCTAGATAGAGCCAGAAGCTATGACGCAACTAAGGTGCGGCAGCTTTTATATGTTGCAGAAACGGCATATATGCCTATATATTAATGATTTTTGTTTTGTTTCATATAACAATAATGTTTCCTGAAAAAATACCAAGTGTTACAGTAAGAAGTCTGGTTATGTCACCAATCGGATTCCTCTGTCCTGAAAACATAGGATGGCATATTTAAAAAGTTTTAGGAGT
The DNA here is from genome assembly GCF_000485595.1 of Priapulus caudatus. Lineage (NCBI taxonomy): Eukaryota > Metazoa > Priapulida > Priapulimorpha > Priapulimorphida > Priapulidae > Priapulus > Priapulus caudatus. Next base: position 485,611 of record NW_014577062.1, on the reverse strand, counting down.
GATTAGAGGAGAAAATACGGCCAAATATTATTTTATAGCGGCGGGCCATTTTGAAAATCCAAAATGGCGGTCCATGCCGGTACTCCGCAAATGTAAACATTGTTTTCGGATTCCTCATGCTATTGACTTCCAAAAATGTATAGGTTGCTAGATCTACCATATTCGGTAGACGAAAAAACATAGTGAACCTGACTATAAGGCGGTCTGGTTGTAATCGTTATAGAATACACAAATATTATTTGGCTGTTAGATAGGCGCACCTGTCTGTGTGCCTGTCCGCCTGTCTCCCTCAATATTTACCATTAATTAACAACCACAAGCTGCAATTGCTGTTTGAACAATGACTCGTTTTATATCAATACATCAATAAATATTTACCAAATAAAAAGCCACTTCAGGGCCCATACCATGCACAGTGGCACAGTGCCATCTAGCGTAAAAATATGGGGTTCAAGGACAGGTGCGAATGCCCAACTTTAAAATCTAATGTCAACTGACATTCAATCCATCCATCTATCCATCCACCCCATCCGTCAACCCACCATCCATCTATCCATCTACCCATCCGTCCATCCACCCATCCATCTATTCATCCACCCATCCACCCATCCAGCCAGCCAGCCAACCAATAATCCGTATATCCATCAATCAACACATCCATCCACCCACCCATCCATCCATCCGTCCGTCGATCCATGCATCTATCTATCTATCTATATATCTTTTTCTCTCTCGCTCTATATATATATATATATATATATATATATATATATATATCTTTATCACTCTCTTTCTCTCACACACTCACACACACACACACACACACTCTCTCTCTCTCTCTCTCTCTCTCTCTCTCTTCTCTCTCTCTCTCTTCTCACTACTACTACTACCACACACACACACACACACACACACACACACACACACACACACACACACACACACACACACACACACACACACACACACACACACACACACACACACACACAAACAAACACACACACTCTTAAAGGAATGCGGCGGAGAGCATAAATGGTGATACGAGGCTAATATGTATCTCCAACATAGCAGCGCGGTTGATCTTCCATGCAACATAGCGCGCACTCATATTTCATTGGACAATTAGTGGCGATGTATCGTCGGAAAATGTTGAGTGTTATCGAATCGCACGGGCCGAGTGCGTCTCTTGTTTGAACGGAAACATGAGGATAAATAAGCGTAGCCTATACGCGTAATTGATCAACGACGAGCGTTTTTTGTTTCGGAGTAGTTTTGGTTTTACGTGTTTGCCATTGATAAGCAAACACCGCAGTGGAACGCTCTTGTCACAAACCCGCACGCCCGCGTGTCAAATAATGTTTGTTTCGTTGTTGTGGTAGAATAGAGAGCGCGTGTCTCGAATAGCCGCCGCAGGTTTTTCCCGTAAGCACACACTCGCGCCTGTGTTCAACGGTACGTGATAATTTCGTACTGAATTGTAAAGACTGAATTGTAAAATAAACTGTGCACATATGCCGTTCACTGAAAATCGCACGAATACATCCCGAGTACAAGACGGAAGATGTAAGTCGATCTGCAGATAATGCAATGGTCCATGGCTTATGCGCTACACTAAGCTAGTGTGTGGCTAGCCGGGGGTGGCTAGTTGTTATAATGTCATCGTGCATGCATCGCACTAAATCCGCAAGACCGGTGATGCGCATCCGCGATACCGCGCGACAACAATGACGCCATGACGGTGATGACGTCACGGACGACGATGTCAAGATATTACAACGTCGAGACGAGGATGGTGTCCCCATATAAAGATGACATCATGCATGAGACGTTATAAGTTAATGATGACGTCACGTGACAATCGCGGTATAACTATGACGTCACGTGACAATCGCGGTATAACTATGACGCTACGAAGCGTCAGCAAATAAGACGACGCTGACGCGAGATGATGATAATGTCATGAGACGACGGTGAGGCTGCTTGTTGACATCGTCTCGCTGGTGCCGCGTGTCTAGCTGATGCGATGTCGCGTCGCCGCCACGCCGCGGTCTATGGGGGATCGGATGGTCGTCGACCGCACGCTGCCCGAATGTCACGCGACGGTCAGTTACTCACGATCGCGTCGCGTTGCGGGCGGGCCGACGGCGAGTGGCGATAAAATCTACAATATTCACTTTGCTCGCAGCATCGCGCGCTCTAGGTTTTGGCTATGCTAATGTACATACAAATGGCGCTCGTGCGTCGGTTGCCGTAGACTGCCGAGTTAATTTTCTACGGCCGTTCTCATACGTTCGATCTGGTCGCGGCCATGCCGTAGTCTATGGGGGATTGGTTGGTCGTCGACCGCCCGCCGCTCAAATGTCACGCGAGGGTCAGTTGCTCGTGATCGTTCCCAAGAAATACTCTCCATCAAAAGGTTTTCGTTGGTTGATTGCATTAACGGGGACATATACGCTTCCGCTGCGCAGCCCTCGTTGCTGCCCATGCGATATACTACCGATGTCTGTATCATTGTTCTTAACCGACGCCGCATTAGTATAACTGATATTCACTTCAACGTACGTGCCGCGTCAGCCTTGACGCGGCTACTTTAGTTCATGTTTGCCACGGCTAATGTTACATCTGCTGAGCGTGCTCGCATCGCATGTAGGGTACAATTCGTAACATGTCAGACCGTCTAAACTCTTGACGGCGCGTGGTGTTGCAATGCATGCTGGTTAGACGAGCTTCAATGTTACTAGCGAAGTAGAAAACGCAGCACCGGCGATATATGGCGCGAAATCACGCGGTTTATGCCACGTAATGCAAGCATTCGCTACAGCGTTCCACGAGTGTGAGCAGTTGTAAACCAAACAATCGCTTTCCTGAAAGTTTCCGCAGCCGATTACACCGCCCCTATGGCTGTGGTGTTCTCCTCCCGGCTCCGTCTGCTTCATCATCCCTGACGCCTCATAAATGCTAGTTTGACCGTCGCTAATTCTCCGGATATAAACGCCACCTCCAACACTACCTGGATTGATTTCCAAATCACATCTACTCAAAACTCTAATTCGAAATTAATTTTACGTGTTGTCCCTTCCATCTATTAACTATTGCTTTCTCTTCGTGATCAATGCGTTATTAATTATCCACACCTCGTATTCGGCTTTGGAGATCGTTACAAATCTCCTATTCAACCGTTTTGTCATCATCGACGTCCTTCTAATTCCAGAGTCCCCCTGATCTCATATTTCTCGAAGTTCTTAGGATCATCCCCTTCTATTTAATATTGGTGTTCTTGCCATTCTCCCCTTCCACCTAATTCTGGTGTCATGCCTTTCCTGACTTCAGCGCCTACCTAGTTTTTGTTTTCATTTCAGCAGCTTTGAGCCGAGTTCACTCCGCGGACAGCGCCTCTGTAACCTAATAACGACGCTTCATTCTGCGACCATAGCATCTCACCTAATTGCAGCCTTTCTTCTCCGATCAACATCTACGATGCAACACCGAAATTTCTTCCACGCCGCCTACTTAATTTCAGCGTTACATCCACCAGCAAGCAGCGCCTAATTCACGCCATCCGTACACGTCCGAACACGGCTAATCATATTTCCTCTCGTTTTAATTCTGATCAATACTACAAATTAAATATTGATTTCTGTCAAGTTATACACGCGTCGTACAGACATTTCTCGGAGCCAGTATATTATAAAGGAACGACAATATCCGGTGTGGATATGCAGTTATTTCGGATGAGGATGCCGATGCATTGTTATTGAGTGATGAGTTCAATGACGTGTTAATCTGTATATCACGGTCGTCTTAGACTGCGTGAGAATAAAAAAATACGATGCCGACGACTGTCAATAAGTGTTACAATCAAGACGCTGATATGATTCGCTATTCCTAACATGGTTTTTTTTTATGATTCATTTACACAGGAAATTCTATTTCTAATGGAATTATTTATTTTCGTTGACCGTCCGGGCTGGAGGATGGGCAATCTAAGCCGTACAATCGTCTAATCGTAAATGATTGCTCTGCTAGTTTAGTGTGTTGCTCTCACAACGTGGAGTGTGGCGCTGCAAACACCGTGTATTTCGGTCAAAATAACTTCATGATCTGTTTCGGCTGCAAACGGCAAAAATCATCACGGTCGTGAGATAAAATTGGAAATCCTCGTTATGTTTTGTGTTAATATTCTAACCGTTCATATTCCGACAGGCGTGGCGATTTTACCACGCCTCCTACGAAAACGGCTGCTAATGTAATTCGAAAATGCTTATCAAGCATACGCCAGTATTCGTCGACATCTATATGCGCACCAGAGCGTTGATATAACGCGGGCAGCTATAACAACGGGTGTCGGTGACTGTTAATCGCTCTACAACACGCGCTCTTGAATTTGACGTGTGGCAGTATTTTTCTCAAGAGCCGTGACTGTACAGCGCCCCTTAATAGCGCACCACGGCGCACCCTCGCCATGCAGACGTCGCACATTTACACCATGGTCGCGTGTGTCGCCTCGAATAGCATGCCACGTCAGAAATCTTACGATCATCTCCAGAGCGAATGGCAGTTCGAAAACGAATGACGAACAATGGTCTTAGTTCGTGAATAGCCCATACCAGTTTAAACTATATACTACCTTATATCACCATCTAAGAATATAGTTGCATCTACTTAATAGTCGGAGTTTTCATACTTACTAGGCACGCCCGAAATGAGCTTAAGGGGGCGTAACACCCTGATCGCTCTGAGGATTCGGAGGTCGAACCCGCTTCCTTCCGTACCGCCCGTGCCGACTACCATCGTTACTATGCTGAAACGGCCAACAAGAGAAATATCCGTCATTATCAAGTGATGTTAGAAACACAAACACAAGCAAAACCAGCGCTTCAGCAAACAAACTCGTGAAGAGACAGGTAAATAGCGACTATATATATATATATATATATATATATATATAGTTAAATAGATAGATAGTAGACAAACAGATAGATAGATTAGGTGGATAGATGATGGATGGATGGATGGCATGGATGGATGAATTGAGATAGCATGGATATGGATGGATGGATGATGGATGGGATGGATGGATGAGATGGTGGATGGATGGATGGCATGGTATGGATGGATGGATGATGTGGATGATGGATGTATGAATGGATGGATGATGATGGATGATGGATGAATGGTGGAGGATGGATGGATGAATGATGGTAGGATGGATGGGGATGGATGGTCGATGGATGGATGGAATGGATGATGGGAGGGATGGATGGATGGATGGATGGATGGATGGATGGATGATGGATGGATGATGGTATGAATGATGATGGATGGATGATGGATGGATGGATAGATGGATGAATAGATGTATGCAGGATAATGGATGGATGGATGAATTTATGGATGGATAGATTAGATGAATGGATTGGATGGATGGATGGCATGGAGTGGAATGGATGGATTGGATGGATGGATGGATGATGTATGGATGGATGGATGGATGGTATGGATGGATGGATTGATGGATGGATGGATGGATGGATGATGATGGATGGCCATGGATGGATGGATGATGGATAGATGGATGGATGAATAGATGGATGGATGGATAGATGATGATGCATGACATGGATGGATGGATGGATGGATGAATTGGATGGATGGTAATGGATGGATGGATGGAGGATGGGATGATGGATGGATGGTGGATGGATGAGATTGGATGGATGGATGGATGGGATGGGATGGATGGATGGATGGTATGGATGGATGATGGATGGTGCCATGGATGGATGGATGGAATGGATGGTATGGATGAGGATGTGGATGGATGGATGATGGATATGGATGGATGGATAAATGGATGGGTGGGTGGGTGGATGGATTGGATCGGATGCGCATGGATGGATGGATGGATGGATGATGGATGGATGGTATGATGATGATGGATGGATGGATGGAGGGATGGATGGTATGGATGGCCATGCGTATGGCATGGATGGTATGGATGGATGGATGGATGGATGGATGGATGGATGGATGGATGGATGGATAGATGGATGGATGGATGGATGGATGGATGGATGGATGGATGGATGGATGGATGGATGGATGGATGGATGGATGGATGGATGGATGGATGGATGGATGGATGGATGGATGGATGGATGGATGGATGGATGGATAGATGGATGGATGGATAAATGGATGGGTGGGTGGACGGATGGGTGGGTAGATAGATGGATTCATGGATGAACAGACAGACAGACACACAGACACACAGACACACACACACACAGACCACCACAAGTGGTTAGCATGCACGTTGTGATTTCTCTAAATAATTAGTTTATGATTTCATGATTACAAAATTGTGGAAGCGTCTAATCATATTTACCTATTAGTGATGATCTGTGCGTTTTAATGATGAACCGAATAATGACGCAAAAGATCAACTAATAAAAATTAATGTTAAAATCTTTGTTCGTATAATTACTGCTGATGAAGAAGCATTGATTTCTATTAGGTTACATAATGCTAACTAGAGCCAATATATAGTAAATAAGCCCTTTATACTTTCCTGATTCAATCTATTAACAGTAATGATATTGATACTGCTTGCATAGAAAGTGTTAACTAATAACAAAAACGTCAAACTAACCCCTAGTTTTTATTCAGACGTTAACGTTGATTTTATGTATACAATACATAGTTCTTAGGGTTTGACATTGAAATAAACGTCGGCATTTTTAGAGGCAATACCTCATTACCTGCATCATTACCTGGATCAGAATCATTACCTGGTAATACTTTCCGCAAACCCAGAAATATTTTTTACAAAAAAGGCTTTTAACTGTAATAACCAAAATTTGGTTGGCAAACTCGAAAACTCGCGTATTAATTAGCATAAATGTCCATTTCTACTTTCGCTAAAGGTCGGGACGGTTATAGAAATGCATTGATTGGTAAACACTTTCACACGCACACAGTACTCTATATATAAGTTATACGAATAGTTTATCCTGTAGTAAATGTCAGACGCTTTCACAGATATACGTTTTTTCCACTCGGTTCAGTTTTTGTTATTTTTCAATTGAAGCAGCGGAACGGGTTAATAGCTGCGCGTGAACTTAGAGTCGTGGCAGTCAATATCATAGCAACACGTCTCGTTCGTCATAATCGTCAACATCGGAGACGTAATGTATGTAATTACATCGCCAAAAGTTGGGAATGAAACTTTCAATCGAAAAGTTGCCTCTCAGTAGAAACTATTGTTTTCCATGAGGTGGGGACACTCAGTCGCGCTTCTTCTTTTCCGTTTTTTTTTGTGGGGAAGCCGAGGCTATATCCTGTACAAGTGTTACCAGAAACGCCTGTCAGTACATGTGCTACATTGTACTAGCTACTTGTCTTTTCGCTAACGTTTCACCTGCCCTTTCATATACGCTTTATTTGACGCAGTGTCGACTATATCAATTGGCCACTGTTGTTAACTCATTATCGACACTAAGTTGGGTAATTACTCTGGAAATTACACTCAACGGGTTGAGTTTTACAACGGGGGCATAAGGAGGAGCATCGCTTTTACCTGCGAGTAACAACAGCGTTTATATTGATGCTTGCAGTTTGATTATGGCTGCATCAGTGCAAAACACATGCGCCTAGCCTCATCGAAATATGTCTTGCATGTCCCCTGCACGCGTCCTAGTTGTTGCGTGTTAGTTGTCACTTCTGTCGTGATAAGGAGCGCGACAAGTGAAAGCTACTGTACATGAGGATGGCTTCATGAACAGCCTACAGTACGCCATCTCCGACTGCGCTGCGAGCCTGCGGCGGATTAAATGTCAGAAGCCAAGGGGAACTAAATAACACCGTATATATATGCATAAAGAGCGACAGAATGAAAGAGCGTGACAGTCAGACAGAGGAGAGATTGTGTATAGTGTGTATTGTGTGTGTGTGTGTGTGTGTGTGTGTGTGTGTGTGTGTGTGTGTGTGTGTGTGTGTGCGTGCGTGCGTTCGTGTGTGTATGCGTGCGTGCGTGCATGCGTGCGTGCGTGCGAGCGTGCGTGCGTGCGCGTGTGTGTGTAGACAATAGAGAGAACGAGAAAAAGAGAGAACGCCAAGGAGCGATTGATCAGTAAAACGAGGATTGAGGAAAAATGGCGAAGGACACTGAGGCTCAGAGGAGTGTGTCGGAGAATGAAGAGATTTATAACGTTGATTCAACATAGCTGCGTGTGCGTGCATTCACGTACGAGTATGTGATTATCCGTTGTAAGAGTCTCGCATACAACAGGTTAAGCACGCCTAAGTAGATAAATACATATATGTATGAAAGTAATACGTATAACAGTATACGCAGGTGTTTACTTACCCTACTACTACAACTATGAAATCCATTATATTCCAAATGTTTCGAAGGTAGGATCCTTTGTGGACTATGAATCCTAATGCTACGATTTTTAGCACAGCTTCTGAACAAAATATTGCTATAAAGTAGATCTCGGTTTTTTCCTGTAAAAGACAAAAAGCTATACTTAGATATATCATTTATATCATACTAAACCATATTAATGAAGCAATAGTATTATTGCCGAATGTTTTCTCTCTCGTTCATACAATATAATATAAGGAGAAATAATTTATAATATCAATTATATATACGCTATCTCTTGCGCGCGCTCTCTCTCTCTCTCTCTCTCTCTCTCTCTCTCTCTCTCTCTCTCTCTCTCTCTCTCTCTCTATCTCTCTTTTTCTCTCTCTCTCTCTCACTCTTTCTCCCTCTCTCTTTCTCTCTCTCTCTCTCTCTCTTTCTCGCTCTCTGTCTTTTTCTTTCGATGTCTCTCTCTCTCGCTCGCTCTCTCTGTCTCTCTCTCTCTCTCTCTCTGTTTCTCATTTGTTTTATTTCGTCCTTTTTATTCTTTTACATTATTTTTCCCATTATGGATTTTATTTCTCTAGGGGAATATAATAATGACTGTATGTATATATAGATGGAGAGAGAGAGAGAGAGAGATGTCTTGATTGTAATTCCCGTATCTATTATTGATTCAGACGTGACGTGATTCTGTCGACACAAAATTCCCACAAAACCTTTACAGCTTAGAGCTAGCGAGTATATACATATATGCTGCATGAGAATTGGTTAAGGCGTCCGATACGTAGTAAGCGGCGATACGCGGTTGACTAGCCACAGCGTACTAACAAATATCCGCGATCGAAGATTCCCAAACATGCGCGAGTATGGGAGAGCATAGCGGCGAGTGTTGATAGTAAACAGAACAGCGCGCTGTGGCTGCAGCGCATGCGCACGTGCGCGCGCGCTCTCTCTCGCTCTCTCTCTCTCTCTCTCTCTCTCTCTCCGTGCTCGCCATCTCATCGCTGTGAGCTATTTGCTTAAAAGGTTCCCTGATTAAACACAGTCCCAGTGCGCGCCTGCCGCGCGATGACATGCCCGAATATATTTTAACAGTGCGGCTGTGACAGCTTTACAGCACGATTACAAATTGATTGCGTAAAATGTCGGCGGCGTGTGCGCATTAGCCAGATGAAGTCCAGTGTGCGTCTGCTGGCGAATTTTTGTTTTGCAAATAGTTCCGTATAGTGAGCGCCGAAATGTAAGAGCCAAATGCCACGCGTCCGCAACTGTTTTATTGTAAAATAAAAGGGAAGAAGATATGATGATGATCAGAAAAGAAGTTATTCGCGAGCCGAGTGACTTGCGCTCAAGTAAATTTTATTAGCATTAAAAACAGGACGAGTCGATCCACTGCACCGGGTATAGTACAGACATTAGTTTTATGGCCTGCTAATTGGTTTCATAATAGGCGACGCGGAGGAAAAGCAGAGATAGAACAACGATAGCGGATAAGGGGTAACAGCGCGATAACGGACATTACGCGCTTCAGTCATTTATCACTCGCGCCCTCGCCTCATTTATTGCTATCGTCATCGTTTCCGCCACCGACGCTAATTACGCGCGCGAGCGTATACCGCGCATGCGCGAGAACGTTCCAGAGCAACTCAGGGCGAGACGTACCAGTTGTATGGACAGCGGTGTTTTGTCTCCCTCCGGTAGATGTTCCTCGAGGGCTAGCACCACACAGTTGGCAAAGATGGTCATCAGAACGGCGTACTCGAACGGCGTGAGGGATCAGGTTAAGGAACACGAAACGACAATGTACTGATCAATCTGCATAAACACCGTATATATATATGCGCTACTGTGCGTAATGTAGGCCTATCTCATCTCTTTCCACGAAACGCCATTTTGTCCCACTGTACATCACATAATTTTTTTTTAATTAGTTACATTTCCGCTGCGTAATACCATATGTAAGCGCTTCTTCCTTTTTTTAACAAGCCACCTCGCCGTGAAAAATCATTGAACGATCGTGCGTCTAGTCCTATAACTATAATGTTTGGAGGGGGTTGGCTGACGCACATGCGTATATATGCCAGTAATACACTTTCATTGCAAACCAACCGCTTCTTCACTCACATTTTACACTCCTTCATGCTTATTTGTGCAATCCCGAATACGACAACTGCTGTTTTTATATAAAAATATAATATCGTAGTGGTAAACTCGATCATCTCTTACCTCTCATTGCAGACAGCGTTCCCAAGAAACGCGCAGCACATTTGGGCAATAAATCACTGGAAAATGCAATTAAACAACCAGCTGCATTTTACGGGAACGTGACGTTTAAAACTATAAAACGAGACTGTCAAGTCTATATTTGTTTAAAGAGAACTCGAAACCCAATCTTCACCAAGACTGCAAGAGAATGACAGCTGTTTGAAACACTGTTTGACAACATATTACAATATTGGGTCAGTACCATTAACTGAGAAGGCATATTCATATTCCTATTAAAGGGGATACGGTATTATGCAAGACGACATTTATAACGTACGATGGCGAAAGTACTGTGACAGAGAACAGGTGGAATAGAGGATTTGCCATTACAGGATTTTTTCAGATATACGTACAAAACTGAAAACAATCTATTGGCGGATATGCTACGTATTACGCCAACTTGAAAATTAATTAGAGTTTAGACTTTTATAGTATATAAAATAGTAGTTTAGTATGTAACAACGCGGTCGCATTTTCATTGTCGTGACAATAAATTTGTAAATGATACCACATGTATCCCTACGGTGAATCTGTTTCTGTAACACATGTGGCTCTGGACTGGTACCTCGTCAACACATATAAACAAAGGCAACACAGATACTATTCACAAAGTATGGAGACAGGGTGCTAGTCTGTAAGATTTTCTCGCATAATGCGAGAGTCACATTACATAAACAAGAAGCAAAGTTAAATCAAATTTCAAACATTGGATATATCTGTTAAAATAACGATCAACGAGTGATGTACGAGTGACACTAATCGTTAGGCAAGCAATACTGTAATTTGCAACAGTCGTGAAAATATGAGAGTGGTTTGCGAAAATACTCGGAATACTGACTTTAACACACCATTCTATAGTAGCTCCAGGTGTAACGGTGTCAGTCATCTCCGAATATGACTCATGTGACTTAAGTGCCAGACTAAGTCAATTTCGTATGTACCTACTTTGACTCTAGAGGCGATGTAAGGCAGTCACGTGTGTAACTCATATGACTGTTATAGTATAGTGTAAGTAGTAGGCTGTGCGCGTTATTTTCCAGCTTTGCTTGGACGGTAGGTGGGGTGGAGTCTCGGACATGGGGCGTGGATAGATTGTACATGTTATAACTAACAGCCGAGTGGATTGTGATTGTACATATTTGCTCGCCACCCTCGCGAGAGCACAGCCGGCTAATAACAGCGACGTTTCCACTCGCGTATTGATTGGCACGAAGAGAAGCACTCCGCATACCTAGCACCCCTCCCCTGCAGCATTCACAGCCTCCGAAACCTCGGCACCCTCCACGGCCGCCACATGTCTAACATCTCTTCGACGGCCTCATTCACGTCTAACAATCTCCGCATCCTCCACGCAGCCTCCACATCTTCGACCACCTCAGCATCATTCGCAGTCTCGGTAGCTGTCGTCGACCCTGCCTCGTCGACCCACAGCCCGCTCATTCTCTGCATTGGCAGGAAACGTACGTTTGGCCAGCCTCCTGGGGATGACTGAATTCGCCGCTGTGCAACTTATTGGTCGTAAATTAATCGCTCAGCTGGAATTTAGAGGCAAACAGTCACGCGTTGCATTGCACCTCGTCCGTAGGCAATAACTGCCTTCCTCTGAAAGGAAGGGGCGTATTGCTATGTATGCCCAGCGCCCGCAGTCGATGGCATTGCAGCAGTGTACACTCGTCTCATCCCTCCGCGTAGGGAGGAGGGGGGTCTGCCTGTCCTATCATCATGCGGTGCCATGATTGTCGACGGGATTCATTAGATTTTCTCTCTTCGTGTTTATATTGCATCACCCCTTGCGTCATCGCCCATCGCAATGGCGAACGACGATGTCGCGCTAAGTGCGTCACACGCCCTCGAGAGAACCCTTGCACCCGAACCAGGTATGCGATTGTTTATTAATGACATACCTGCGTAGCGCTCCACGCCGGTCCGCCTTTCAGTCTGTCAGTAGAATAGGCGACCAGCAGACCGCATTACACGCTCTTGCACGTCGCTAAATAATGCACCGGGTGGTCAGAAGACCACCACGATCCGTGATCGTAACATATATTAATAAAAGATAGCTCAAATACCATAGACAATAGGTCGTTTGTCGTAGAAGTGGCATTGTTCCTAATGCATTGACCACCGTTTGCGATTCATTGGTGCGTGTGTGTGTGTGTGTGTGTGTTTGTATGTTGTTGTTGCTGTGTGGTGTGTGTGTGAGTGCATTCTTGCCGTCGCGTGCGTGTCGGTGCGTTTATGTGTGGTGTCGTTTTGTCGTAAATATTTCCGAGCGCTGCGGCCTATTCGTGTTAATATGCCACCGCACGAAGTTGGGGATGCCGTGTCTGAGATCAACCTATCACGCCGCGAATATGGCACGGTATATGCACGAACACCGCAAGAAAGCTGGCCGTGCTGGCATCCCACAGTCTCGACTACCAGAGTTTGCATGGCGAAACGTAAAATGAAACGATGTAATAATCGTTAGAACTGTTAACAAAAGAGCTAGGATCGACGCGTAACGACGGCATGATGTAAAATAAACTCTGAAGCGCCGTCACCGAGAGCCAGCGACGGACGAAAATCAAGCCGACAATCATCGGTAATCGCCGGGAGAGATAAAAACGCCGCTTCGTGAATGGCGATGCGACTAAATTTGCTCGCGTCTGATGAGGCAACCGGGCGTACGCGCCTACTGAACGCTTAGCTGCGCTTCTCGTTGCTGCACATTTGCCGCAGCGGATACGATAGCTTTGGTGGAACATTCGATTGTCCCCGTTCTTCCGCAATATCTCAGTCATTCATTTCAACGGCGCGTCTACCTTTCGCTTTCGGCAACGTAGACTCTCGCCAGGCGTCAGGTGCGTCTTATGCAGTCTTCTCTTAGAATACTCGCCGATATGTCATATCCAATAGCCAAAGCCAGCAAACATGATAGCTGTGTTACGCAAACATAACCGCCCTGGCGATACATCGCCCGTTATGCGGCCGGGTGCAATCTGTCCTGGGGCGGTTGCAACGACGTCGGAGCGATCGGTCCACCTTACTTGTCTCTAAAGCATATTTGCTTATTAATTGTTTACGACGTAACTAATTTTTGTCTTTGCTCTCCTCTATCTCTCTCTCTCCCTCAGCTCTCTCTCTTCTCTCTCCTTCTCTCTCTCGCTCTCCTCTCTCTCACTCTCTCGCCCATCGTCTTCTCTCTCTCTCTCCTCTCTTCTCTCCTCTCTCTCTCTTTCCTCGCGCACTCATCATCATCATCTCTCCTCAGTCATTCCTCTCCTCTCTCTCCGCCGCTCGCCTCTCTTTCGTCCTCTCATTTCTCTCTCTTCTCTCTTCTCTCGCGGTCTTCTCTCTCTCTCTGCTTCTTTCTCGTCTCTCTTTCTCTCTCTCTCTCTCTCTCTCTCTCTCTCTCTCTCCCTTGCGCATAATCTTGGTTTGAGCGAGCATGCCAGTGATGTGGAGAAAGGATAGCGGGGAGGGTGGGCGGAAGAAGCAGAAATAATCGATATGCGCTCGAGCGGCAAAGAAAGGTTGTGTGCGCGAGATAGCGATGAAAAGGGGAGAACCCGGAGAGAGAGAAAGAGTCCGAACCAAAAAACCAACCGAGAGTCAAATAGCGAGAGCCACATGGAAAATGAGAAAGAGAGTGTTACAGTGTTGACAATAAAAATAGGGAGGAGCATGTAAACGAGCGAGCCATAGTACGACAGCATGGTAGAGTCAAAAATAAAAAAGGAAGGCGAAAAAGAGGATCGAGAGCGTGATGTGGATGAAGAGAGGAGAAGTGATGGCAAGGGTGATGCTGTGGGGATGTTGAGAGGAGGAGAAAGCGTGCGATTAATTCCACCGAGACAGCGACACAAACAGCAACATTTCTCCAGCCACGTATACTCTTATGATTGCACTCGACGGCGAATGCTGTGAGCAAAGATTGTGATGCGTGCCCCACGGGAAGCACGCATCAACGCGCGGGTTTCCGGCGACTGTACTTCTATGTACACGTCAGAAACACGGCGCCTAGCTTACGCCACAGGCAGAATAAGTCACGCAGTCTACGAACCTCTGGTATCGGCGAGTTTCTGCAGCGAGCATTGTACACACACCGAAATACGATCTCGGCGCAAGCAAGAGAGAACGCAGCAGCGCACATGACAGCCATCATGTGCTGAAATATGTTCTATTTAACTGAAATAATAAGAAAGAAATTCAATATGAGAAAGAGTACGTAGGCGCTGAGGAACGCAAGCGGTATTGTGAATGTCATGGCGTGATGACGGGGAATTAGCCTTGCGTGCGGCGCGAACGTGCAGCTCCAAATATGCAGCTCGCGCATGACATACAGAAAATTCATGCTAATATATAAGTAAGTTCTCCGCGCGCCATAAAATAATACGCACGCACGCACACACGCATGCCTGCACGCACGCTCGCACGCACGCACGCACGCACACACG
>NW_014577062.1:449147-470508 GCF_000485595.1 Priapulus caudatus | reverse complement strand
CGTCAGTGTTGATTCTATTCTGTGTGTGTGTGTGTGTGTGTGTGTGTGTGTGTGTGTGTGTGTTGCGCGCGCGCGCGCGTTTATGTGTGTGAGTGTAGTCCGCGCATGCGTGTGCATGCGTAACTTTCTCTCGCACTCTATCATGCTTTGTACGTTGAAAGTGTGATTACATGAAAGGATTACTCCAAATTTTTAATACGGTAGGAAATAATGAAATGTGCGTATGTGTGATGTTCGAACCGACTTTTCTTGCTGCAGCTTCGCACTTTCGAATTAACATTTAATGTGAATTAAAACGTGAAACGTCGCAGCTATTAAGAAACTATATGCATGTGAAGCTATTAGAATCTTTGTAACAGCAGCCCTGTTCTTCTCGAATGATTCAGATAATCTTTACAATAATGGACTATTTATAGTGTCATTTAAGTAGGTTTAATACTACAAGGCAGACATTGTACCTACATGAACTGTATCTCGAAAATTATAAGCATACTGCAACTGAAAATTTATTAAATTTTTCTCGGGGTCACTGTCTCTCGATAAAACTTCCCACATCATATCGAAATGCTTCAGATAAGGTTTGCAATGAAAGTTGTACAGGAATTATTTGTCAGGGTGAAGACTGCGGTTATGATTATAACTAGTAATTTCCCTTCCTCGAACTGTGGCTAATCGCCCTGCATGCATTGGATATTGAATCTGAACGAGAGACAACTCGACAACTCAACCTCAGTTGCCCACTACGATCGCTTCAGGCACGCAGACACAGACAGAATAACCGATATATTGTCATAAATTACAATTACAGCATAAACAGACTAGTAGATGCTGCGTATATTTTCACACGCACCGTTTTACAATATCACTATACTATAAATATATATATATATATATAATAGATACACTATAATCCTATCTCTATTGTGAAGTTCGAGAACTTTCTGAAAATCTGAGCTGATCTACGAAAGGACAAATATTACTATTAATCCACATGACACCTCTTACAGCAATTCGCCAGATACGATTATATTACGAATAGATCCTATTTATACAGATTATTCCGGAACTTGGTGAGACTTCAAGGAAACTTGACTACGTTATGGCTTAACGTATGGGTCGGCAACATTGCGGCGATTCCACGAATCTCTTAAGCTGGTTAGCGTTTGTTCTCTACATTGTGTATTGCTAGAGTTTGTGAGAAACTCCCAATTATTTAATTTTTGTGTTGAACGCATCGTTGCTCCCATTATTTTAATTGAGACACCGTTGGGCTTTTGCGGCTTACTGTAGTAATCTCACGTTAACAGATATATAAGTATCGATAAGTAACACCAACAATTTCTTTCGATAGACAATCACATACTGACTTGCTTAGCCTGCAGACGCGACCACCTTGAACGAAATACGTCTAACCTTGAAAAAGCACAAGGTTAATCCTTCTTACAGCAACAATAATGCTCGTGAATGCGTTGCTGCATCTTAGTATCTGCATAAAAATCTTAGTTCGAACAATACCTTGGACGTCGGTTTACATGTGCATATCGTCGTTTTATTGTGATAATGGCGCCGTTAGTAGATGGCGCTAGTGTACTTCTTAATGGTTATTAAACGCGTAATGATTATGTGAGGAACGTTGGCTAATTTAAGAAAATATTGTAGACTGATCGTATACCAGCAGTAGCCTATGCGGTATATGGCAGCGCTGAAAGCATAATATAATATATAATGATTAACTGTGCTAATATTGACACACACGGCAGCCACGAGGTAGGAAAGGGTTGCGACTGTCATGGCGTCAACTTCATTATCGCAGCATGGCTGCAACCGTGGTCGATAGCTTCACTATTTAAACATAGTGTCTTGTTTGTATTCTTCGTGCGCATGTATAGCCGACACCGCGATGCGCATGCGAGCCAGCCTAACATTTGTACATACTCACACTTTCACGTCGCTGCGCAAATAAGAAAATTTGCTAGTTGATTACGGCGCATGACTGGCGACGCGTTCAATCTTTTCGAGTTAAAATTTAGATGGCAGCAAAATCACGTAGTGCCCCCAGCGAGCAGGCACGAGATAAGCTCTCAGCGAATATCACTGCGCGTACGCGTGCATCGCGAGTCGTTCGTCATCTAACAGGGGCCATCTATTGGGGGTCGTCATCTAGCAGGGGCCATCTATTGGGGGTCGTCATCTAACAGGGGCCATCTATTGGGGGTCGTCATCTAGCAGGGGCCATCTATTGGGGGTCGTCATCTAACAGGGACCATCTATTGTATATATTGTGGCGTGCTAGTGCAATAGCTAATTGGAATCACTAGTTTTTACTTTTCTAAAAACAATCTTCAAACATTCAACACCGCCGGTATTCAGGCAAAACACAATATGTAGCGCCTGACGTGGCGTCTATCAGTCATCTTCAAGAGGAATTGTTAGAAGCGCGCAATGCGCGGTGATGCGTGGGTTGTGAGCAGGCTATACATATATATATATATAGTCTGTGTGTGCGATGTCTAGGGGGTGCATTGCTTGTTCTGTGCCCCCGGCGTGGTATACGGTGGACTACGTAGTCTCGTCTGCTTCATTCGAGCCATCTGACCAACACCAATTAATTAATTAATTAATGCATGAACGCGTGCATAAGATTGATCGGAATTCACCAACCAAATTATGCCTACTGATATGTAATACATGGAATAGGTTTTTGTGGATAACATTGTACGGATCAGCTTCGTTCGATATAAGCTTACATGAACTAACCTTGTATAGAATATATATATAAGTCTATTTTGAATATATGCTCACGTGGAATAGGGTCGCATAGACTAATTTTAGATATTGTCTCAAAAATCCATATAAATTAATCAATGCATAGCAATATGATAGAGTGAAGCCAACACTACGTTTTCATTATGAAATTCACTAATTAAAATCTCAAGTGAAACTCTTGGAAGCTTAAGTACTGTTTCTTTCTCATGTACATACAACAGGATGCTGTAAAAAGTTTTAGCGTAATAATGTAATGAAATTGACCTTATGGCCGTCATTCCACGTGCTCCACGTAAGCAGATTCATGCAATCACTGGGCCACATATCAAATTACTTTCGCAATAGTTATAGGAAACATTATATAGTTCATGGTTAATATAATGTTTTATGCTTCTAATCTCTGCAATATATAGTACTATCTCCGCCATATTCATCACTTTACAGGGGTCTCATAGCTCCTACTCATCAACGAACGTTCCACGCACACCCATGCCTAGGTAATTGCAAGTACGCGAAAGTTCATGCATGCGCGTGTGACGATGCTTAAGCGCTACGAGCTAACTCATGTAATGTAGTAGTCAATAGTCATATATATATATATATCAGGAGTAGATAAAGGGTAATCTCCCTTTATCTACTCCTGATATATATATATATATATAACATATAATGAACACTGATCGCCTGTCTCTATACGCACTACAACAATTGGTTGGGTGGGGTGGTGGTGGTGGTGGTTTCCGGTATAAACACAAGGAAAAACACTCAATGAACAGCAAATTCTCCAGTCTGAACTCAGAGAACAACACCCAGTGAACGTCTACGTTTTCCGGGCTGAACATACATCAGGGAACAACACTATAGTTGAACATCGTGGGTATTTGTACTGCGGCACCATCAATCAATCAGTCGGTGTTGTGAAGCAGCAGATGTGCCGCTGCTTAGCAACGATCGTTGCTGCAGACGCAGCGAGTTAAGCAGAGAGACAGAGAGAGAGAGAGAGAGAGAGAGAGAGAGAGAGAGAGAGAGAGAGAGAGAGAGAGAGAGAGAGAGAGAGAGAGAGAGAGAGAGAGAGAGAGAGAGAGAGACTCCCTGCATAGAAGTGGACGACCCCAATAGATGGTCCCTGCTAGATGACGTACCCCAATAGATGACCCCTGCTAGATGACGGCCCCAATAGATAGTCCCTGCTAGATGACGGATCCCAATAGATGGTCCCTGCCTAGATGACACCTCCTAGGAGAATGACCCCTGCTAGATGACGACCCCAAAGATAGTCCCTGCTAGGATGACGACCCCAATAGATGGTCCTCTGCTAGATGACGACCCCCAATAGATCGACCCCTGCCTAGATGACGACCCAATAGAGAGTCTCCGCTGCCTAGATGACGACCCCAATAGAATAGTCCCTGCTAGATGACGACCCCCAATAAGATGCACCCTAATAGATGACGACCCCAATCAGCATAGTCCCTGACCTAGATGCACGCACCCCAATAGATGGTCCCTGCTAGATGACGACACTTAATAGATGGCTCCTGCCGAGATGACGCTCCTCCAAGAGCATGGCCCTGCTAGATGGACGACCCCCGAATAGATGGTCCTGCCTAGATGACGCACCCCCAGAGATTGACTCCTGTAGATGACCAAATTAGAGGTCCCGCTAGATGAGCGACCCCAATAGATGCGTCCCTGCGAGATGACGACCCCAATAGATAGTCCCTGCTAGATGACGACCCCAATAGATGCTCCCGCTAGATGACGCCTCCTAATAGATGCCTCTCGCCTAGATCGCACCCACAAAGATTGCGTTCCCTGCTAGCATGGACGCGACCCCTAAAAGCATGCCTCTGCTAGATGACGGAACCCCCAATAGAGGGCCGCTGTTAGATGATGACTCCCAATAGAGGGTCCCTGTTAGATGACGCCCCCCCAATAGATGTCCCTGCTAGATGGACGCCTTCCCACATAGATGGGCCCCTAGCCTAGATTGACCGACCCCCAATAGATGGCCTCGCTAAAGATGACGACCCCCAATAGAATGCCCTACTAGATGACGACCCCCAATAGATGCCCCTGCTAGATGACGACCTCCAATACAGGCCCCTACTAGATGACGACCCCAATAGATGGCCCCCTGTTAGATGATGACCCAATAGATGGCCCTTGCCTAGATGGACGACCCCCAATAGATCGGCCCCTGTTAGATTTGATGACCCCCAATAGAGTGGCCCCTGCTAGATGGGACGACCCCAATAGAGGTCCCTGTAGATGACGACCCCCAATAAATTGTCACGGTTAGAATGGACGACCCCCAATAGATGGCCCCGTTAGGATGATGACCCCCAATAGATGGCCCCTGCTAGATGACGACCCCAATAGATGGCCCTGCTAGATGACACCTCCAATGATGGCGCCCCTGCTAGATGACGACCCCCAATAGATGGCCCCTGTTACCGATGACGACCCTTAATAGATGCGTCCCGTTAGATGACGACCCCAAAGAGGCCCTGTTAGATTACACCCCCAATTAGAGGCCCCTGCTTAGGGATGACGACTCCCATAGATGGTCCCACTGTTAGATGCGACCTTCAATAGATTGGTCCCTGTTAGATGACGACCCCCAATAGATGGCCCCTGCCCTAGCATTGACGACCCCAATAGATGGCCCCTTTAGATGACGAACGACTCGCCGACTTGCCACGCGTACGCGCAGTGATATTCGCTGAGAGCTTATCTCGTGCCCTGCTCGCTGGGGCACGACGTGTTTGCTGCCATCTAAAATTTTTAACTCGAAAAGATTGCAACGCGTCGCCAGTCATGCCCGTGCAACTAGCAATTTTCTTATTTGCGCAAGGCGACGTGAAGTGTGAGTATGTACAAATGTTAGCGCGCTGGTTCGCATGCGCATCGCGGTCGGCTATACAGCGCACGAAGAATAACAAACAAGACACTATGTTTTAAATAGTGAAGCTATCGACCACGGTTGCAGCCCATGCCTGCCGATAATGAAGTTGACGCCATGACAGCTCGCACCCTTCCTACCTACGTGGCTGCCGTGTGTGTGCAATATTAGCCACAGTAATCCTTATATATTATATTATGCTTTCAGCGCCTGCCATATACCGCATAGGCTACTGCTGTATAGCGATCAGTCTTACAATATTTTCTTAAATTAGCCAACGTTCCTCACATAATCATACGCGTTTAATAAACATTAAGAAGTACACTAGCGCCATCTACTAACGGCGCCCATTCATGACAAATAAAACGACCATATGCAAAAAACGTAAACTGACGTCCAGGATTGTTCGAACTAAGATTTTTATGCAGATACTAAGATGCCAGCAACGCATTCACGCAGCCATTATTGTTGCCCTGGGAAGAAGCGATTAACCTTGTGCTTTTTCAAGCCGTTAGGACGTAGTTCGTTCAAGATGATCGCGTCTGCAGGCTAAAGCAAGTCAGTTAATGTCGATGTCTATCGAAAGAAATTTTGGTGTACTTATCGATAACTTAATTATCGTTAACGATCTCCTCCCTTTTCTTTTTTTTCCTTCTCTTCTCCTTCATTTCTTCTCCTCTTTTTCTCCTCTCTACCTCCCTTTCTCTCGTTCTCCCTTTTTCTTTTTCTTCCTTCTCTTCTTTCTTTCTCTCTTTTCCTTCTCTTTGTCTTTGTTCTTCCCTTTTTTCTCTTCTTTTCTTTTTTTCTTTGTGTTGAGACGAGCATTCTGCCCCATATTTCTATACTAGCGAAATCTGCCAATCTAAACTAACTAAAAAAGTAAAGTATCAGCAGACAACAAGAACTTCAACGCAGTCGAATTTACTAATGATCTAAACACCAAAATTACAAACTTTAATTTTCATACTGCTGACCGCAGATAGGCACTTGACAAAATAGTTTCAAATATACAAAGAAACCGTTGATACCCCACGCCCCTACAGAGCCTATCACGTAAAGAAAAACAACTTCACTCAAGACGTGGATTTATCTAGTGGATATCTAAAGTCCATCAATAACAAGGGAAAAACATGTTTGTAACTCACCATCTTCACGGCTAGCCACTCTCTGCAGAAACTCTACAAACAATATTTAATACTCAAATCCGCTAAATCACTAAAAGACCTTGCCTAGAAAGAAATGACTACCACAACAACTTCTTCAAACACAAAGCTAACTTACAGAAGACATGGAACACTATCAATAAATAGTTAATGTTAAAAATAAAACACAGTACCATGCCAGACAAACTCTGAACAGATGACAACACATCTACTACAGACACGACTGCAATCATGCCAAGCATTTAACTCTTACTTACCAAATGGTAGGCCGGAAATGGCAAAAAAAATTCAAAAATACACGAAGGAATCACTCAAATTTCTTCCCCTTTCTAATCACAGAAGTTCTTTTTAAACTCATTGATTGAAGAGATTCTAGAATATCATAAATAACCTGCGAATCCAGGAAAGCCGCAGGACCTACAATATTCCTAATAAATTTAGCAAGGATTCTTAAAAACCCAGCGTTGCTCCCATGCATTATGTGTGATATTTTTAATGACTGCGTCGCTAACAAGAGGTGTTATTCCCTAATATATTAAAAATTTTGCTAAAATTTAATACCTAGTCTACAAAGCGACTCCAAACACCCTTTCAAACTATTCGCCCCCATATCTCTATTATCACCCTTTCAAAAAATTTGAAAAAATTAATTTATGACAGCACTCTACAAGTTTCTAGTCAAATGTGAGTATATTCTCTACCTTTCAAGTTGGATTTAGAAAAAATCATTCAACCACACTGGCAATTCTGAATTGTTATGATACTCTCCTTTAAATCAATAGATGAAGACAAATATTCGAGTGATCTTTCTTATTTGTCAAAGGCTTTTGATTTACTGTCAGCATAATATACTGCTTTCTAAACTCGAACACTATGGTGTGAGACAGTCCCAACCTAAAGAACTATTGCACAAGCCTCATTCTCTCAAATCGTAAACAATATGTCACAATTTAATGACTCATATTCGATCTTGAATATATCGCTTCGGTGTTCACAGCGGATCAACTCTCTGAACCCCTACTTTTTCTAATTTTATCTGTAAATGACCGTCCCCTTTAGCCTTCAAATTTTAGCTTCCAGATTATTTGCTGTGATACGAATCTTTTTATGTCAAGTTCAAATTTACTTAACTAAATAATGTAAAATCGCAGAAATTGAACATGTCAAGAAGAAGTGGCTAGATGCCTATATATTATCTCTAAATTGTGAAAAGACTAAATACATGATTCTCAGTAACAAAAAATGTAATTATGACATGTTTAGAATTAATTATAACTTCAAGCTACAACTGATAATAATATAAAATACCTGGGTGTCATTTTGCACACTAAATTAAATGGGATTTCAAGTTAAATTTACAAGCCACTTAAACTGGCTAAATCTGCGGGAATTAGCATCAAAACTACCAGACACTACGTAAATGTCAGTACGGCTAAAGATGATTTACTTTTGCCTAGTTTACCCTTACCTTTATATATGGAACCCTAAGTTGGGAGTCAGCGAACAAAACCCACCCTTTCAACAATCAACTCGCGTCCACAATAGAGATTATCAAATACATGAGTTTTGCCTGAATGAGAGCACACGTACCCCTTATTCTCTAAACAGGTCTCCTAAAACTTAATATATTCATAAACTAGAACTAGCCCAAATTTTATGATAAGTTTACTTGCAACGAACTGCCTGACCTTTTCCGCCCAACTATTTGATTAGAATCTCTTCATGTACACTCCACTATAGAAGACTTTCAACAGCAATGTTCCTATCACTCCAAGCGTTTAACACTTCTCTTGCGCAATAAAATCTCTAAAGTTTGTAGGTCAAAACTCTGGCAGTAAATACCCGTACAATATAAAAAACCCTACCCTTCTCAAGGTTCAAAATCCATTATAAAATAGTTTTATTACAACACTACGGTGTAACACCTAGTTGGA
Source organism: Priapulus caudatus (assembly GCF_000485595.1). Taxonomy (NCBI): domain Eukaryota; kingdom Metazoa; phylum Priapulida; class Priapulimorpha; order Priapulimorphida; family Priapulidae; genus Priapulus; species Priapulus caudatus. The sequence goes on along the minus strand of NW_014577062.1, from coordinate 461,740 downwards.
TCCTTTCACTGATTTGTTACTTATATTATTATATAAACATAAAATGCGTTAACGATTTAACGATAAACATCTTAAATCGTACAAAAATTGTTTTTTGAGCTGTCTCATATCATTAGCTAGACTGAGTCACCTAGTTATTTGTACAGGACTGTGATTGTGTTATTGGCTCTCAGTAATTAAAGTTATCAGTTTTCACTGATGTTATTATATTGTTATATAATTTTTATATTAATATTTTATTTAATTTTTTTTGTCAACGGTATGTTTTTCACTAACCTACTTATTTCTGTACGCAAACCTTCGTGCTACATATATGATTCCTTATATGAATTTAATAAAATGCATCTACTGTGATAATTTCGCTTATGCTTACATATGTGAAAAAGTCTTTTGTTTGTTTGCTTACGCAATCTTGCTTCGTTCCTGCTATTGTTTTGTTGTTATTAATTGATCAATTTATGTTGAGTTGTTGAGTTTTAACTTGACGATCTTGCATAATCCTAAAGTCGACGTATATCGTTCTTGCTCATCTATATTCATTGTATATTTGTCATACATATTTGTTTCCTGTACACTTTTCTCCTTTTATTTATAACGCTTGCTTTACGCTTCGGAATTTGCCATAACGTGTTCTCTACTCTAATTGCTGCCTTATATGAATCTTCATTACCATTTTGATTTTTTGTTTTATTTATTTCGTTCGATAATTAACAAAGCATACATTACAGTCGATAACAGCATAATATAAAACAAAATCAGGAGTAGAAAATTATCGAGGATGAAACACAAAAAGCTGTGGCTAACACACTATTCCCATTGGGTCAACATAAACATTGTACATACTAAAACTATAGCAATATACCCACGATCCCCCAAAATGTCACAGTGATACAGTACAAAAACATTGATAGGACAGATGAAAAAAAAAAAAATTCAGCATATTATGTACAAGTAAAGTGATTAAGGTAAGGTTGGAGCAGTTATATAAAAAAAGAAAAAAAAGAAATGGAAAGCTTTCTGCAGTGATACATACAAAACAGTGCTATATCCAGTACACGAAGAAAAAATATAAACGAGAAAAAAACCTCAGCCATATTCTGTACAATAAAGATGATACGGTAAAGTTAGCAGGTAGAAATGATGTTCCTGAGCTGGAATACAGTGACAAAAGCAGCTGCGCTCAGAACAACATGATATCAAAAACTAAAAACATGACAAAAAAATCAACTTCCTATCTACATATGTACAATCTAGTTATCCTTTTAGCACCATCATTTAATTCGACAACTCGGTTCATACACCATTATATCCACTATTACAAACATAAACATATTCGCACGACACTCACAATAGATATAAAACGAATTGAAAAGTTGCAATATGTTTTGCAGTAATGTAATTTGCTATTGCATATCTTACAACATGTGTAAGAAAATAGATAAAGAAAAAAAATCCGTATAACCTGTGCAGGCAAAGTGCACTTTACCATCATCGACACCCATACGTACATCATTATATACATATTGCCATACATACATACACCCACACTCATATTTATATAATTAATATAATTACTATGTAGATTATTGATGTTATTCAGCGGCTGCTTACGTTTAACTACTCTTGGCGTGGCAGATAGTAGACTTAAAGAACAGTAGCCTCTATGTCTTAGGGTTATGTTTCAGCTAATTTGGTTATAATTGCCGCTACATAAAAGTTTCATGGTCAATCACCATTAGAAATATTTTTTTTTATGTTTTAAAATAACGAGCACAGTCTGATTCAACGGACGGTGGCGCCACTCAAAGCGCACGATCTGAAAGTTGCGCAAAACCACTTTTCCAGCCAAGGGCTACAACGAGGGTATTTCTTATTTATTCATTGTAAAAGCAAAAGGATTGCTGAATCTTATAAGACGAATATAGTTTCACTTATAATATGGATAAATTTGCCCTAAAAATGAAATATCGTTCGGTTAAATAAGCATTTAGTATAAATATAATTGCACTTTTGTGCATTAGCCCTCGAGTCATTACCTGCAAAATAAAAATGCAAATACGCAAAACTGTTTTCAGGTGGCAGCACGTCGCGGTGTCATGGCGCCGTTCAATTGTGTCTGCGTTGATTGCTAAATAATTAATTAAGTATCTGGTGACAAATTCATGTGTGAGTATAGACGATTTGTATACAGTAAAGTACAGTTGTATGCCATAAAATCCTAGAGGCCTACTGTCCCGTTAGTGTCCTTCGCCACTCCCGTGCTTAAACTGATTAAAATTGACTTCTACATGTTAATTATCCTTTTAAACGTGTTACTCTGTATTATGAAGTCTTATGCACAAAGAAACTGTTTCTTAATCTTCAAATCAATCTTCAATCTTCGATGCAGCATAGATATAGAAACAGAATATTTTGTGATTCTATATCTAGGATGGCAGCCACCTACTAATTAAAATGTCATCTTCGGAAACTTTCGGGTTTTAAGGGGCGGATACACCATTCAGCCGCCGCAATGTTACAAGTGTACACATTTTAGTAAGCCGGCATATGAGCAAAACACGGGAAGCGCCTAGATTTTTGATTCAGGCCGAGTTTTAAGGATTCTCCATCCATGAACAAAAAATAAAAACAAGAAACCTCGCTGGTGAGTAATAAAAATTGAGTTTTCTTGTTATATTTAAATATTTATCTATTCATCTGTTGAAGCGTTTCGTTTCTCATTCAATAGTCTCATTGTCTGGTGTATATCAAAAAAGACGAGGCGCTAAATCGGTCTCGCACTCGACCCGGTTCTTCATGCGGAAACGCCCAAGGATAGAGAACATGGCGTACACATATAAAACCACTAACTACTCACAACGGTCTATACCCTTTAATCACTCGACCCTAACACAAGTGCAGCCACATCACTAGACCGAATACCATTCTTGTCCCATATAATCTCATCTTTTTTTACATTTGTTAGGGTTATATTGGGCGTTCTTCGACAGAACGTGTTCATTGAAATTTCGTGAGATATGCATGCGAAATGCTAGCATCCAATAAATTTCGTCCTCTCCGATTAGTTATATTGTTTATCATAGATACTTCTGTGTGAAATTTCTAAGGAGCTACCTAAAAGCAGTTATCAGTAAGTAACGATAAAACAACCCAATGCTAGCAAATTTTTCTCTGACATGCTATATAAACATGACATACCGACACAACCTATTACTGACTATGCTATTTATCACCTGGCAGCACGCCTGTTACATAAAAATCAATAACGTAAAGATACCTAACGACGCTTAATACATTGAATCCATTCTATCTCTGAAAACAAGTCTAACAAAGAATGATTCATAGCTCCTACTGCATGTTATCCTCCTCTTAATATCGAACGAATATATTAAATGAGACCCATCTCACGAACATAAAAAACCACGCAAGGGAGAATGCTCTGTCTCGCCATCTTACACACAAAACAGTACTCATAGAACTCAATCATTGAAGAAACCAACATACTCCGCACAACTCACAAGTCTTCTGCTAATCAGATTGACGCCTGGGACCGTCAGTTAGTAAAACGATCTGTCCTTCTCGGCTATCCACTGTTGAAAGTTTCTATTTGTTCATAATGTGCGCCACGTATTAATGTAGGAGAATTTTGCACGAATCAGATAAGACAATACATGTAGAAAACAAAACTAGACGCTTCTATGACCATTCGCTCATAAATGCGACATATATTTAAAGCGGCTGTATGGAATGATGTATGTCGAGAACGTGTCGAAACGTTGCGGCTAACTCTAAGCAATGACAACAAGGATATTCTTTTAATAGAACTATCGAGAGTTAATCGACGACGCGAGACCATCTTAGCTCCCGTATGCCCGGGGCCAAATGAATGGCAAGCGACTCTGAGACAGCATAATTGTGACGTATTGATCCAGGATGCTTATTAAGCGGCTCAATGCAAATAGGCAGTTTGCTTAGATTCGATCACTTGTGTGAACACACAGAGCAGCCACGATGTAGCGAAGTTTGCGCGTAGAGATAGTGTGGCTTCAATGCTCGTGATGTTTCTATTATAGAGAATCAAAATACAACGGTTCATATTATAATACGAGCCAGCAGTGCAACTATGCACAAAACACTGACAAGTATTTTTCGAGATAATAGTGCCATTGGCTACTAGTTAAGCATTAAGTAGTAGCGATCGTGTCTTTTTTCTTATCGGTATTTCTTTTGATCTTGTGTTAGTCGCTCACAGTATAAAACGACACCGCGGCGCCCCATGCGCATGCGAAACCAGACCTAACAGTTAAATAGTAAAAAGGTTGTCCGTTGTTTACACATCTTCAGCACCATTGTCTCGAGCAGTTATTCCACAGTTGTCTATGGAAGCCGCTATTGCCTGGCGCCATATAAAAAATAACTAGAAAATTTAATATGAGAAAATTCTATATATGCATGCACAGATCTTGACTTGTCTAGCGATGTAATGTGCGCTCGCCGCTATCTGGGCGCACGCGTTCAATCTTTTCGAAGTTAAAATTTTTAAGATGGCGCGCCGGCGCCGCCCAGCCAAAATCACGTAGTGCCCTCTAAGCGTCCGAGCACGCAACAGGCAGAGAATACAAGCGCTCAGCGAATATTCATGTGACTAACCTGTACCGCACTGTGCGGCTGAGATCTGGCGACATCGCGAGTCGGTTCGTCATCTGACAAAGCGAGGCGCGTGCACATTCCGTATCTGTCAGTCACCGCTTGCTTGGAAAATATTTGTCTGCAAATTTTTAGTTTGGTTGGGCATTGGCTAGGCTGAAATCGTCATCTACGCAAGGGCCATCTAAGTGAGCGCAGTCTGAGGGCGTGACGGGGATACTATTCATCCCGTACACCCAAAAATGGAGTCACACATACCATATATCTCGTGAATCGGTGGTTTGTCAATCATGACGTCGAACATCTTAGCGCCGGAAACGCAACCTATTGGTATATCTCCCGTTGTTCACACCAACTAATTGACTTATCGATGCGGACACATTCTCATTCTCTAGGTGCAGGAGTGTAACTTCGAATATCTTATACTAGCGCGGATGACTACAGATCCTAATGGATGTTGAGGTCGTCGATCTAACAGGCGACCATGAAATGTCACTTCCGAGCCTCGGTCACTCACCATCTGAGTTAAAAGTCAATAGATCGTCTCTAAACAAAAGTGAGTGCCAGATCTTAATTGGATGGCGCGGCGGTCGCGATACCTATCTAGATGGCGGCCGCAACATCCATTGAGAAGGTCGTCACTCAGACAGGAGGGCTACACCTCGTAATGGGAGGTAAGTTCTGTCAATCGTATGACGGGGCGCTATGTACCAAAATTGTGCAATGAGAGAGACAGGAAGCATTTCTATCTAGGATTCGTTAATCAATACGTTGCACCCATTGGCCGCGCGCCGGCGTATTAGGTCGTCATCGTAAACAAGGCCGACACAATCTTAGTAGTATATTCTTGAGTTGTGCGTGCGTCATCTAACAGGGGCACTACACAGACATATCTATCATAGCGTGCTATTTTATGGGTCGTTCATACTAGCCAGGGGCCATCTTATTAGCGCGATAGATAAATGATTAAGAGGTTCAGTTGATACATCAAGCTTAAACGATCCAGCGACTCAGCAGATTCTAGTTTGATATATTCGCGGTCGTTCATCTCGCATAAACAAGTACTGTCTCTAATTCAGAAGTGCCTACTCCAGAACGGAGGTGCGTGGTCCATCCTCAACAGGGTGATCTATCAGAGGTGAGGTATACGTCAGCTCCTAGTAGGGCCATCTATGGAGGTCTCATCTAGCAGGGGCCATCTATTGGGGTCGTCATCTAGTAGGGGGGACCATCTACTCTGCTAGACCCTACTGGGCGGTCTGTCGTCATGGGCTATGCCGCGCTGAGCAGTAGCCGTACTTGGGGCCGAGATGTCTCAGTGCTCACCGAGTGACGCCACTCATCTTCAGGGGTAAGCGGCTCATCGGAAGAGATCAAGCGAGAAACCACACCTCCTCATTTGTCGAGCACATGCGTTCACTTTCTTAACACCATGGCGATCTCAATCTATTGCGTGATCATGTGGTTAGTACACTTCCACTCATTCACTAATCCCAGCAGCCAGTCTATTGGGTTACTTCTAATCAGTAAATCTATGCAATGTGTAGGCTATCCTAATACTCAGCCGCCCTTGCTCTTACTCTTGCATAAAATTCGGTGACCGACCATCTTATTAGCGAGAACGATACTCAGTCATCCTATCAGCAGGGACGAGTTCAAGTGTATCAGTCAGTCATCATCAGCTCCTAGGCACAGGCTACATACTTAAATTTGCGGAGGGAGATCATGCAGCGTTAGTCTACATGTGTAAAAGCCTCACTCTGATTGGTCTGTTGTTGTGAAAGGGCACTAATTTACTTACAAGTGTGTACAATGAAGGCTCGTCATCTAGCAGGGCCATCTATTTGTTATCTGTGCCATAAGAAACCAATTAGCTAGTGTTCAAGACTAATCTATTGCGGGGTTGCGTCATCTATACATGGAAGTCACGATTGAAGTGAATATACACACATCATCTATTGGGAGTAGCAAGGTAAAGCCATGTAGAGAGGTCAAATATCTGATGACGAGGTTATCATATTCACTGGGGGTCGGCTCTCATATCAGAGCGCAGAGCGGGCCATATCCTATGTGGCAAGGGAGGCGTGATCTAGCAGGAGGACCGATCTCTATGGTAAGGGTCGTGCATCTAGCAGGACCATCTCCCCTTGGGGTCAGTCATCTAGCAGGGACTATCTATTGGGCCCGGCCTCGCCCGTCGTCATCTATTTAGGGTCATCTATTGGGGGTCGTACATCTAGCAGGGACTATCTATTGGGCGTCGTCATTCTACCAGGGACTACCTATTGCGTCGTCACTAGCAGGGGTCATTCATTGGGGTCGTCACTCTAGCAGGCACCATCTATTGGGGTCGTCATCTAGCAGGGACTATCTATTGGGTCAGTCATCTAGCAGGGGTCATCTATTCAGCGAGGTGTCAATCTAGCAGCGACCATCTATTGGGATCGTCACCTAGCAGGACGATCTATTGGCGGGTCGTAATCTAGCAGGGCGTCATCTATTGGCGGTCGTCATCTAGCAGGACTATCTATTGGGTCGTCATCTAGCAGGGACTATCTATTGGGTCGTCATCTAGCTAGGGGTCATCTATTGGGCGTCGTCACTCTAGCAGGGACCATCGTATTGGGGCGTCCGTCATCTAGCAGCGGTCAAATCTATTCTGCGGGTCCGTCATCTAGCAGGGGTCATCTATTGGGGGTCGTGCGTCGCCGGTCGTGCTGTCTTCGTAACGGAAAGTTGTCAACTGAAGAAAACAATCAAACAATTCGGAATGCATTTGCATTTCTGCAGGATACCACAGGCTATATCTGCTGTATTGCTACATTGCTATTGCAATTATTATGTCCCCCATCCGCTTGGAAGTCGTACGCGTCGGTCTAGCATGCGCACCCAAACTACGCCTCCCTGCACTCGCCAACCTTTTGCTTCCTACTAGTCCTCCTCCCCTACTATTCACCATCACCTCATTACCCCCCCCCCATGACCCCATCTTACTCATCATTGCCCTCAAAGCTTTTCTCTTCCTGGCTCTCCCCCTAAATTCTGTATTCTTGTCTCGCAATATATCGCCTAACCGTACGATTACTCACTGACCTCGCGTGGCCACACTGCTCCCTATCCCCATATATTACCTCACGATCACTTCCCGCACGTCTTGGTTCCTCTCCTTTTGCATCCTCACGTCCTGACCATCTTACGCATTCACTTAATATACCTCTTCGTCCCTCTAACATCTGCAACTCTCTACAATGTGGCATGATAACACAGCTTCCACCACATACATATTTAGTTCCCTCTCATAGTCAATACCGCTGTACTTCGACGTTCTCGCCCCATTACTCCGGCCTGGATGCATCATCTACCTATAATTATAGGATATAATAGATCATATATATACCCGCACATTTCCTAGCTTGTTTACGCAACCATTACTCAGCAGGCGTCTACCTGGTCACTTTTATAATGCCTACTACTAAGATTTCTTTCGCTTTACCCTTCGTTGTATACGACCTTAACTCGCCCCGCTCCCTGTAGCACTCTTCTTCCGCCATAATTCACTTTGTGCTAGGGCCTCTTACTAAGTTGCCTCTTCACTCACGCTTATCGGATGGCACTAACGGCTATGGTGGGCTTCCCGAGATACAAGGTGGGATGGCTCGTCGGGATTAGCGCTCCTACTGAATAATTGCCTGCTCAACAAGTCAAGCACAAACCAAACACGCATTGTTTTAAAAACACTACAAAAAAAGCGTAAATCCATTAATCCAAACTTTATCTGTACGATATGCACAGGCCGCCACCTCGCCTCTACATAAAAACGCAGTCCACACACCTCAAGCAGAAAATGTAACATCTTGATCAACGGACACATTCCCTCCTATATGCCTATTTTGATCACAGCCATGAACATTTCTCTCCGCAATCATGGACACATGGCAATATAATATATGCATGTGAAACCTGCCAAGTTATTCCGCGACACTCTCACGGCATAAACCAAGCCTCAGAAATTCGTCAGCCAGGAACGGATGCGAACAACTTCTACGTGCGTGCTAATGGCAAGTACAGTGCATCAAGCACGCAGAACATAGGCAAGAGTAACGCCACCTCGTTCTAGAAATCGTAAATCTACCCATCGATCAGAACATTATTGAACAGAAAACCGTGACGCCTAAAACCCGACCCTCCTTAATCTCTATAGTTGCGAACGCTCTATTAGTTTGTTGTTTGTTGTTTTGTTGTTGTTACTTAACATAAGCGTTCTGGTGCCATTTCGTTGCTTTAGAAACCAACGATTAACATACTATGTAGCAGCCGCTAACTGGATGCCAGATTAGTGATATACCCCCCAAAACGTTTGAAAGGCTTCAAAAACATTTAAAAAAACTAATAATAGAATGCAGCCAATTAAGTGCAACTATTTAACAGCATAGCCTGAGAACAAAATAAGGAATGTTTGGAATAATAGTGAATAAAGAATCGGTTGACAAAACTTTCGTATCGTTCTATTTTTGTTTAGCTTCCACATATTATATACACGGATAGGACAAACAAAACTAGCTCCAAATGCACATCAAACAGTGACATTGCTTTGGCAGAAACATGACATTAAACGGGACGAAAGAATCTAACAAAAGCAGAGAAGTAAGAGACCGCTAGTTGTTTAAGTACTCCCCTTAACCAAATTTTCACAGCATGCCCCGTGCGCAGTGATCTTAATTCGATAAACAGATAACACTTCCCTGCCATGCCATCAATCTATTATTTAGCTGTTATTCACAAAAGTACTTGTATGTGTCAAGCCTAGGTCTTTGCGTGCCTCACATGGCCATCGTTACACAGTTGCCCCGATCTGCTCCTGCCATCCTATAGGTTCTGGGTCGATCCAGTCCCTACGGTCACTCTGGCCGTGTCAAACCAGCATATCGGCGGCATTACGAAATCCAAAAAAACACCGAGCGAAGCTACGATGGTCGAATCGTGCTGTTTTGTGCTTTGCAATGGTTAAGCCGCTGTAACGCAATCGCCAGCAGTACAACGAGGCGTATGTGGCAGGCTCTGCCGTGAAGGCGCACCGCTGGACAGCACTGCATTTACCCGCCCAGCGATACTGCCATGGCTGCAGTTCATGGGGGCGATTCGAAGAAGCCTCGTCAGCAGGAAGACTCTACACTGCACATGCTAGATGCTTTCGGTATAAACGCTGTCTCCGTTTTGACATTAAAGTCTTAATCCTGATAAACGATCGAAGAGCCATGGCTGACGACGCATGCAGCGACGCACCCGCCCACGCCCGACGACGCACCGCCGACACGCACGGTCGACGACGCGATGCGCGGCCGACGCATGCGGACCGACGCACGCCCCGCCCCCACGACCAAACGACGCACGGCCGACGACGCACGTCCGGAAGACGCACGCCAACGCACGCACGACGACGAGCACGCCTGACGACGCACGCCGAAGCACGCACGCACTGACGCGCATGACTAATGACGCCATAGTACTTTACGCGCTTCTTATGCAGAACAGATTCCGGTTCAAAAGAGATGTGATTGAAAACATCTCGCAAAAGAGTTCAAATGCACACACACTCATCCAGTATTTCCTCATTAGCGCCCATATCCCTTGCAGATTAAGAAATTAACATTTAACAGTTTTTCAACCGTTTCTCGAAAATCTAATACAATTATCACTTACATTGCGTCAACCGAACATATAGATAAAACTGCTTAACCTTCTTAACGCACCGAAACCCCGATGTAAACAGTCTTCTTAATATACACTTTAGGAGTATCAGCCACTAAACGAGGTGAGACCACAGGCTCGGTTATAGATATACTGACAGCCTCAGCTTTATTCGCCATGCCCGCACTTGTTACTATGTGGAAGCATTTTTTGATTTGCTCACTTGCGGAAAGAGGAAGCCGACGTCGCGCGATGTACGTGCACATAGCGCGGACGACCCTATCTACTGCCAGTCATGGGATTGAACACTCTCATTAGAAAACACGAACATGATAGATACGCAAACAAATTTTCGCGTTTCCGCGTTGCGCTATCTTGCGCGCCCTAATAGTTAATTTACCGCACACCTCTTGTGTAAAGCGCGCGGACGTCAGTTAATCAATCGCGCGGCACACAGGAAAACTATTGCCGCGCATTAGTTTGAAAAGTTTAAGCAGCGTAACACGTCGATACATCGATACTTTGAGAGAAACGGAACAGCGACGATGTCGTTTAATTACCAGAACCGCCACGCGTGGATCTGACTGCTTATTGTTACGTGTGTCTGTGCGCTGCTGCATAATTAGAATAGATGGTCGCACGAAAATAGCCATCCAACGCACACGCGTAAAGTAGTCGTCGTTGTTAGCGTGCCCACCGAATACAGTTAGAAGCTTACGTCACAGGCACGTCTTCTTACTCTCTTGGGAAAGCAGTTAGCTATGAAACAGCAACCTAACAAGTCTACAAGTGTTTTAGCATTTTTGTTTCGTCATTTACCGAATCTATAGAGAGACATCCTAGTAATTAACGAATCGGGTTTATATATACTGTCTCTGTAAACGCGCTATGAAGCCAAGAAAAATGTGAGAAACTGTCAAGCATGGCGTAAGAAACGGCGCCAAGGACAGATAGTACTAGGAGAATGGCGCGCGACGTGAACGAAAGAGCGACGAGAGAGATAGAAGAAGCGAAAATCGGAACAAAACGGTAAAAAGCCAGTCCCACGCTTAAGTGTAAAGAGCGTAATGAAAAACCAAGGTCATGTGGACTACGCACGAGCGAATCATAGAGGAAATGTCGTAGGAAAATCACGGCTTCGATGTATCACGTTGATTGTTTGTTTATACGTTTGTATGTTGGGCCGAGAGCGAATTCAGCAACGGAGAGAGACACGACACGAGAAAGCCAGAGCAGAGTGAAAGAAATAAAGATAAGAAAGAAAAGAACTGAAGCCTAAACGACGAGAGCAGCATTGGGCATGACGAAGTAATGATAAGCCAAAGAGTCACAGGGAGTGGGCAAAATGACACCGTTGACAGAGAGATCATGCCACGGTGACGAGATTGGAGCGAGAGAGATCACACTATACACTACAAAATGAGGCGCAGAGAAAGAGGCGCGCCGAAGAGAAGGATCTTTACCACACAAGAGCAAACCAAAGAACAAACATGGCTTGTGCCTTACTGTTTGCATATTCTTTCTGACGATTCGGGTGCGTTTTTCGCGACTTTGTAGCTTAGAAAGAGCAACACCATATATACTTTTGTAAATAAATCAAATACATAAACTATATATATATACCATATTCATGGCGTCTTCATGGATTTATCCCCTATAACTGCCACATGCTTTTCTCATTATTTAACAAAGTGCTTGAGCCTGGCAACCTAACTTCTATCCCAACCAATTCCTACCCATGTCTACGTACACTGTCTCTACGAGCCACCATGTTCAAAAGTTGACAGACTCATCACCTAGTGGGGCGAATACTTAACAAATTTGTATTTATTTTTGCTGCCCCGAGTCGCCGATTTATCAGAATTTGATTATCTCAGCTTAGGAGAGCACTACCAAGCTTCAATAACCACTTCTAACGAATAATCTCAGAAATAATCGAATTCTTATAGTCGACCGCCAGCATGTGGTTTTTTAAAAGACCCCCAGAAATCTTTAGCAATAATATTCCAAAAGGATAATGCAAAAATTCTTTGTTGCCCACGCCCCTTTTTACACCCCCCCCCCCCCCCCCCCCCCCGCAGCGATGCATTTTGCGATTAGACTATCTCACGAATTATAACAAAAAAACAATGAACTTCTTTTCGTTCGATTCCCAATTACAACTCCTCACAAGAATATAACAAATGATTTACAATCTATATGGCGACCAGAATTATTCGGAGTTCTACCACATCACGTGCCCTCTCCATCTACATCCC
>NW_014577062.1:439476-449122 GCF_000485595.1 Priapulus caudatus | reverse complement strand
TCATCTATTGGGGGTCGTCATCTAGCAGGGTCATCTATTGGGGTCGTCATCTAGCAGGGGTCATCTATTGGGGGTCGTGCGTCGCCGGTCGTGTGTTCGTAACGGAAAGTTGTCAACTGAACGAAAACAACAACAATCGTGAATGCATTTGATTTCTGCAGATTACCACAGGCTATATTGCTGTATTGCTACATTGCTATTCCAATTATTGATGTCATGCTTGGAAGTCGTACGGTCGGTCTAGATGCGACCAAACTACGCTCCCTGCACTTCTCTCAACCCTTTTGCTTTACTAGTCTCCTCCCCTACTATTCACCATCACCTCATTACCATGACCCCATCTTACTCATCATTGCTCAAAGCTTTTCTCTTCCTGGCTCTCCTCCCTAAATTCTGTATTCTTGTCTCGCATATATCGCTAACCTACGTATCACTGATCGCGTGGCCACCTGCTCTCCCTATCCCCATATATTACCTCACGATACTTCCCGCACGTCTTGGTCCTTTCATCCTCACGTTCCTGACCACTTACTGCATTCACTTAATATACATCTTCGTCCCTACATCTGCAACTCTCTACAGATGTGGATGAATAACACAGCTTCCACCACTACATTATTTAGTTCTCTGATAGTCAATAACCGTGTACTTCGACGTTCTCGCCCATTACTCGTGCCTGGGCATGCATATATATATATATATATATATATATATATATATTCCGCACCATTTCCTAGCTTGTTTACGAAACCATTACTCAGCAGCGTCTACTGGTCACTTTTTATAATCCTACTACTAAGATGCTAGGCTTCGTTGTATACGACTAATTCGCCGTCCCTGTACACTCTTCTCGCCATAATGCACTTTTGGCTATCGCCTTTTACTAATTGCTCTTCACCTACGCTATCGGATGACACAACGGAGGTGGCTTCCCGGTAGGATATTCTATAGATGGGCTCGCGGGATTAGCGCTCCTACTGAATAATTGCCTTGCTCAACAAGTAAACAACCAAACTCATTGTTTTAAAAACACTACTAAGAAATTTTTAAATCATTAATCCAAACATTTATCTGTGCGATATTGCACAGGCCGCACCTCGCCTCTATAAAAACGCAGTCCAACAAAACTCAAGGCAAAAATGTAACATTTGATCAACGGACACATTCCCTCCTATAGCTATTTGATCACAGCCATGACATTTTCTCTCCGCAATCATGGCACATGGCATATAATAATATATGCATGTTGAAACCTGCAGTTATTCCGCCGACACTCTCACGGGATAAACCAGCCTCAGAAATTCGTCAGCAGGAGCGGATTGGAACAACGTTCTGACGTGCGTGTAATGGGCAATACAGTGATCAAGGACGCAGAAATAGTCAAGAGTAACGCACCTCGGTCTAGAAATCTGTAATCTACATCGATCAGAATGAAGTTTACATTTATTGAACAGAAACCGTGACCGCTAACCTCGACCTTCCTTAATCTCTATAGTGTAACGCTCTATTAGTTTTGTTGTTGTTGTTTTGTTGTTGTTACTTACATTAAGGTTTGGTGCATTTCGTTGCTTGTAGAAACCAAGATTAATACTATGTAGCAGTGTAATGGATGCCATGATTGTGATATACCCCCCAAAACGTTTGATGGCTTCAAAAACATTAAAAAAAACTAATAATAGAATGCAGAATTAAGTGCTAATATTTAACAGCATAGCTGAGAACAAAATAAGGAATTGTTGGGATAATAGGAATAAAGAATCGGTTGACAAAATTTCGTATGTTCGTATTTTTGTGTTAGTTCCACTTATTATATACACGGATAGGGAGAAACAAACTAGTCAAATGAATCAAAACAGTTGCATTGCTTTGGGAACATGACATTAAACGGGACGAAGAATAAAAAGAGAGAAGTAAGAGAGCTAGTTGTTTAATTACTGTTAACCAAATATTTTCACAGCATGCCCGTGCTGCAGTTGATCTTATTCGATAAAACGATAACACTCCCTGCCATGCCATCAATCTATTATTTAGCTGTTATTCGCAAAAGTACTTGTATGTGTCAAGCCTAGGTCTTTGCGTGCCTACATGGCATGAACACAAGCGTGCCCCCGATCTGCTGCTGTCATCCTATAGGTTTCTGGGTCGTCCAGTCCCTAGGGTCACTTGGCCGTGTCACCAGCATATCGGGGCATTACGAAATGGGAGCACGATGTCGAATCGTGTGTTTTGTGTTTGAATGGTAAGCCTGTAACGCAATCAGCAGCAGTACACGAGGCGTGTGGCAGGCTCTGCTGTGAGGCGCACTCTGGACAGATACATTACCCGGCCAGCGTACTGCATGGCTGCATGTTCTGGGGGCGACTCGAAGGAAGCCCCGTCAACAGGAAGACTCTAACTCACATTTAGATGCTTTCGGTATAAACGCTGTCTCCGTCTTGACAGTAAGTTTAACCTATAACGACGAAGACGCATGGCTGACGACGCATGAGCGACGACGCATGGCTGACGACGCATGACCGACGACGCACGACCAACGACGCACGGCCGACGACGCACGCCCGAAGACGCACGGCCAACGACGCACGACGACGATGCACGCCCGACGACGCACGCCGAAGACGCACGACTGACGACGCATGACTAATGACGCATAGTTCTTTTACGCAGCTTCTTATGCAGAAAGATTCGGTAAAATGAGATGTGATTGAAAACATCTCGAAAAGAGTTTAAATTGCAACACAATCATCCAGTATTTCCATTATCGGCCCATAATTTCCTCTTGCAATTAAAAGAAATTAAATTTAACAGTTTTTTTTAAACCGTTTCTCGAAAATTAATAAATTATACTTACATTGGTCAACTGACATATAGATAAACTGCTTAACCTTCTTAACGCACCGAACGCCGATGTAAACAGTCTTCTTTAATTAGTTACACTTGGATATAGCACTAAAACGAGTGGACCACAGGCTCAGGTTATAGATATACTGACAGCCTCACTGTTATGTCGCATGCCCGCACTGTTACTTGTGGAAGCAATTTTGATTTGTGCACTTGCGGAAGAGAAGCCGACGTCGGCCGATGTACGTGCAACATAGCGCGACGACGTATCTACTGCCAGTCATGGGATTGAACACTTTCATTAGAAAACACGAACATGATAGAACGTAAACAATTTTCGCGTTTTCCGTGTTGCGCTATCTTCCGCTGCCCCTAATTAGTTAATTTACGCAACCTCTTGTGTAAAAGCGCGCTGACGTCAGTTAATCATCGCGGGCACGAAGGAACTATGCGCGCATAGTTGAAAGTTTAAGCAGCGTAAACGCCGATAATCGATAGCTTTGAGAAACGAACAACGGCGATGTCGTTTAATTACAGAACCGCACGGTGTACTGTTATTGTTAGTGTTATCTGTGCGTGCTGCATAATAAATAGATGGTCCAGAAAATACCATCCAACGCACACGCGTAAAGTAGTCTGTCGTTGTTAGCGTGCCAGAATACAGTTAGAAGCTACGTCACAGGCACGTCTTTATCTTCTTGGGAAAGCAGTTAGCTATGAACAGCAACATAACAAGTCTACAATGTGTTTTAGTCTATTTTTGTTCGCTCATTTACCGAATTCTATAGAGAGAATCTGAGTAAATAAGATCTGTGTTATATATACTGTCTCTGTAAACGGCATGAAGCAGAAAAATGTGAGAAACTCAGCATGGGTAAGAAACGGGAAGGACAGATAGTATAGGAGAATGGGCGCGAGTGAAGGAAAGAGCGAGAGAGAGATAAGAGGAAGGAAAATCGAACAAAACGGAAAACCAGTCGCTCTAGCTTAATGTAAAGGAGGTAATGAAGAAAGGTCATGTGGACTACGCACGACGAATCATAAAGGAAATGTCGTGGTGAAAAATACGGTGATGTATACGTTTATTTGTTTGTTTATAAGTTTGTGATGTTGGGGAGAGCGGATTCAGCAACGGAGAGAGACACGCAGAGAAAGAGAGAGAGTGAAAGAAATAAGGAAAGAAAAAAAAAACGAGAGCGTAAACGAGAGAGCCGCATTGGGCATGACGAAGAATGATAAGCAAAGAGTCACACGGAGTGGGAAGAATGACACGTTGGAAGAGAGATCTCCAGGTGACGAGATTGGAGCGAGAGAGATCAACATATACATACAAAATGAGCGAGAGAAAGAGCGCGCGAAGAGAAGATCTTTACACAAAGAAACCAAAGAACAAACATGGCTTGTGCTGTACTGTTTGATATTTTTCTGAGATGCGGTTTTCGCGACTTCTAGCGTTAGAAGAATATATATATATATACTTGTAAATCTATAAATATAAATATATATATATATATATATATATCATGCGTTTCATGGATATATCCCTATAATCCACTGCTTTTTGCCATAAAAGTGCTTGACCTGGAACTAACTTCTATCCAACCAATTCCTTTACCATGTTCTAGTACAATGTCTCTAGACGCACCATTTAAATGTTGAAGACTCTACCTAGTGGGGGGAATACTTAAAAATTTGATTTATTTTCTGCCGATTCGCCGATTTATCAGAAATTGATATCTCAGCTTAGGAAGCACCTACAGAGCTCAATAACCACTTTAAAATGATCAGAATAATCGAATTATGTCAGACGCAGCATGGTTTAAAAGACCCAAAATCTTTACTTTTCCAGAAAATCGAGAAAAAAAAACATTTTTCATCCCTGTAGTAGTTTACAACCGACATCACTACATTTTGATCCGAGTAGTTTAAAACCGTAAGCATGAGCTGCTGCTGAAGCTGATATTGCTACTTGGAAACTTCCATACCCAGGGCAGTTTTCTGGGAAGCATGGGCTATGTCATGAAGAACAGTGGGTTAGCCCAGGCAACTGTGTATGGGGAGGAGCCAGTAAAGAAGATACTGAATGGGAAGTAATACGAGAGAGCTATCAGGGCTCACGGCACATCGTTGTTGAAAAAGATGCTGATAGAACAGGTGGATGAAAAAAAACACATATGCTGTTGAAGCTGCCTCTGAGTATCTATCATCCCTCAGGGAAAACAATAAATCAGCATTTGACCCAAAAGCATTAAAGGATGCACCGGTTGTTGCTAACCTCATGGAAGTACCCCAGAAGGTAAAAGATGCAGTCTCTACTTCGGGTACAAACCAGCTGTATCTCACGTACATAGACTAAAAGCTGATGCTCCCCTACCTGGCTGCAACATGGCACAGAGCATACACCAAGTGTGTGTACTGGTTCATCGAGGAGATGGAGAACCTCGATGATTGGACTGTGTAAACATTCAAGAAGGGTCACTTTGTGGTTAGAAGGAGTGACAGGCCCTATGCTGGTGTTTCCGTGGATCTAGCGATCGAACAATCATTGATAACAACACTGAAAGGTAATAGCGGGTTAACTCGAGAGAGGGGTTTTAACGAGCTCAACTATCTAATCTGGGTTTTCTCCCGTCCTGTGGTAGGTACAATCGACACCAAAGTAAGAAAGATGATGGGGGTTGACTTACGAACTACGGAACAAAGCTCAGTCAAGGTGAAGCAAGAAGGAAGTACTCGGTTGAAGCACAATGTAAACCACATGACTCTCATCGAGAACTACTTCTCAGACAGATGTTTGTTTGATCCGAATGTCAAGCACACACATGTGATGAATCTCGCAACTGGTCTTGTAGCTCCAAAGGAAGTGAATGCTCACAAAGCTTACGATGTTAGGTTGCTCATTCTTGAGTCAATGGTAGGACAAAATCCTCTAACTCTAACCATCAAGAAAACATCTTTGGCTGTTCAAATACCTTCAAAAAGTATGGTCAATGTTGCTGACTCTACTATGAGTATAAACGCCGATCCCCAACTGTTTTTTTCAGCGTGCTCTCAACTTCACATCATTTGAAGAAATCAATACAACACTAGAGGAGTGCTTGGAGTACGAGTTATTCTCGTTATCGATGCCCCTTTTTGATGTTAATGTCTACATGAGAAGATCGACAACAAAGGCTTAGCAACGTATCTTGTAGAAGAGTGTACACTTGACGTTGAAGTCGAAGTTACTCTAGTGATGTTGCTAGGATCGTATTGGATGGTGGTGCCCTTCTACACCTTGCTGGATGGACAAAGAAAGAAACGTTCCAGACAATAATAGATGGATATCACTCCTTCATCCGGAACATGTTTGGTGACTCTCGGATCCACATTGTGTTTGACGGGTATCTCCAAAGCTCAACAAAGGATCATTGCCACCAGAGAAGACAGCCAGTAGAAGCACTACTCTTCGAGTTCTCCCTCGCAAAGAAGCTTCTCTGCAAAAAAGCAGGTATTCCCGTCCAATGCATGAAACAAGCAGAACTTCGTGAATGCTCTTGCGAAATCATTGGAAGATAGTGCTGCAAAACACGAAGTGTTTCATAGTCTTGAGGATGCCGACTTGGATATCGTACTGAAGGCTATTACAGAAGTGGAACTTGGTAATACTGTTCTGGTAGGTGACGACACGGATCTGCTAGTGTTACTTGTTCATTACTTCAAAGCAGTGATGGATAAAACACCCAACAACATCTACATGTTCCGCCCGTCTTCAAATAGCTGTGTCGATATAAGAAAAGTGATAGACAAATGGCCTGATGCCTTGATCGAGCAGATATTGTTCATTCATGCCGCTTCAGGCTGTGACACCGTCTCATCACTTGCCGGCATCGGAAAGACGAAACTTGTAAAGGCAATTGTCAAAGACAACAGTGTATTGGAATGTAGCGTATTCTACGAGGAGCACCTTGATTTTGATGTCCTGGAGCATATGGGGAGTTACATTTTGTCCTACCTATATCACTCCAAAGGTGATCACGATTCACTCGAGGATCTTAGACTTTGGTAAGTACGTAATTTACAGTACTGAGTAAACACTTTGCTTTAAGATTGGTTTATGACTGAAATATATTATGTTCAATTGAACAGTCTTAGTATTATAAATGAAATTGCTAAAACATTTACAATAATTAAATCTAATTATCTTAATCATGATTAATTTCAGGATTTACAGGAGAAAGTTGAATGGGAAGAAGGCTATTCAGTTAAAGAACCGTCCTCCTACGTCTGCTACTGCTTATCAGCATATTCTGAGAATTTACCTTCAGGTGAGGGATAGGTCCAGTTCTATTTTTTTGCTTTAGAAAAATAGATGGTCGATTTAACTTAATAACGTCGTTAAATATCTTTTAATCCCAAAAGCAACACGATTTTTTATCAAGTCCGGCAATGGCTCGGGAACAGCCTTGAGCCAGAAGAATAAGGTTGAGAGAAATGTGGCGGGAAGCTCGTACCTGTGCAAGGTCATTTAGACATCTGCCCGGAAGTTATCAAGAAGATATTTTCTTGTGCCGACAAGAAAGGCTGTAGAAACAACCAATGTAGCTGCAGAAAACATGGGTTATTGTATCCTCCGAACGAAGTTCGTGGGGATACTATGGGTTTGGCATTGTCGCGCCGCCGCCGCCGCCGATATTGACGCCAGAGCCCGAAATCGGTGTGCGCGAGGCGCGTACTCCATCTTGTGTGTGTGTGGTGGCGGTGGTGTGTGTGTGTGTCTGTGTCTGTCGTGTTAAGTGTAGTGTGTGTTGTGTGTGCTGTGTGTGGTGTGTGCTGTGCTGCTGTGTGTGTCGTGTTGTGTGTGTGTGTGCTGTGGTGTGTTGATGTGCTGCGCGTGCGTCGCGTGTCTGTGATACGAGGGAAAATACGTGGTTCATCGGTGGCATTCGCGGCCATCATGCATCGCATCAATTTGGCAAGAGCGCATTAATTCGACTAGGTTGTTCACAAAGCCATGAAATCTCTGCGCGTGTCAAGTGTGGCCGGACCCGCGGTAGACGGCCTCATTAATCTGAAGGAGTGTCGTTAGTTGTATCAGGACTACAGATATGTCAACCGAACAATAATGTGATCTCCTCAGCACCAAGGTCTACCGCGCCCGCCAGGACTTCCCGCTACTCACAAATAGTGTGACGGCCATAACCCCGCGCTAACCTCAACCCTAAGGCCGCTAACCCTAAACCCAACCCTAATCCTAAACATACTACCTCCATATAAAAATATAAACATAGATTACACAACACGCTAAAACTACCTCGGGTACGATATCTGTAAGTACGCTGATTAACGACAACGACGCCCATCTGCACTAGTAAATCAAACCGCTTTATTTTGACTCTTTGGATCTGTGAACTAAAATTTCTATTCAAACAATTCTTCATCCAAGTGAGTTCTCGGTATAGGTCTCTAGAAACACCATTTAACAAGCTTACAGACTCTACGCTGGTGGGAGCGAATACTTAAAATTGATTATATTTCTGCCGATCTCAGCTTAGAAGCACCTAACTGTACCTCAATAACGCACTATCAAAAATAACGTAAGAATATGTCGATTCCTATTGTCAGACGCCCGCACTGTTTAATAATACCCACAATAACCTTTTCGTTTTTCGAGAACAATCGAAAAAAAGCCAACATTTTTATATCCTCGCGCGAGTAAGCATAGATTTCCACCTGAATTTCACATATATGCAAAGTGTCAATAATCGATCTATAATATAAAGACAATTCGAAGTCATCCATTTGAACTCAACCGATAATGATGATGATTGTATGAAAGTACAGTTAAGTGTAAGAGCTAGATTAAGCTAAAGCATGATTCATACTTAGATTTCACTCTGTTCCACTTCAAGATTAGAAAAATTCTTCTAGAATCCCAAACACTTTAAAACACTAGAAAAAATAGACCAGAAATAGTGCAAAACGGAGTCTAATATCAGAGAGCGAGTCACAGATTATAATGTTCATTTCAATCAAACTCGGAGAAATTCAATTAATTTTCCTCGATCTGAGATTCCAAACATTTTCATACATTATCGTCATCGCAATCTGGTCTCTTCTTCGTCTAACACCAGTACTAGTTCTCCGCAGCATTCGTCATCAGCAGTCACATAGAGTCAGTACAGACACTTGTAATGCAGTACCACAGTTTGTCCGGCGCTAGTCAATTAGCGGGCGGAATTAGGAGAGCGGAAGGAAAATATGATCAAGGTAAAAGTAAAGATGAAATAAGGTCGCAGTGACCTGGCTGCAGTTTTTACCCGATCATCGCATGATCTTCATTTGAGCATGAACGGCGTTATGGAGCTAGGAAGCGAAAGCACGCCAATGCGTTTTTGTGTGGGCGAGCCTCGCATCGTTGCCCTGCCTAACGACATTTTTGTGGAAATATTGTAGAAACTGTACTTTGTGTTGTTTTTACCCAGATTGTCCATGGAATTTCGGCACACAGAGCCGATGATACTCAACGCTCCTCATATATGTATATATCTATATTTGATGACAATACAGTACATTTAAATATAAATTTATAATTAACTTTAATACCAAATATAAATTCAATCGACAAATCGGTGTAAAAAGTGCAGAAGTTACAGTTCTAGAAATATTCGACAAAAAATGTTTGTTATCCCATGGCAACGATGACTCCGCCCACACCCAAAAACGATTTGGCGTCTTCGCTTACGGTAACGCACCTTCATGCCGAAAGTTTGAAGATGATCCGAAGAAAACTGCCAGGCCGGTAGAACGTTCACAAGGATCTCAC
>NW_014577062.1:434601-437602 GCF_000485595.1 Priapulus caudatus | reverse complement strand
GAGCCAGCAGCAGCAGTCGTTAGCAGTAGCCGGGATAGTAATCCCTACTTTTTCTGCTGCTACGGTTGCTGCGGCTGCTGTTACTATTGCTGCTGCTTCTGCTGCTGCTCCGCTGGTACTAATGCTGCTGCTGCTGCTACGGCGGCGACTGCTGCGCTCGCTTGCCCCTGTCGGGGGAATTCCAAGGATTCAAATGATTGAAAACGTCACAGGCATCGGAAACATTTTTTCCTCGTTAAATTCGTCCACGTCTAATGCTGCTCAAGCCGATGCACGACGCTGCGTGCGCGCGTGTTCGCTCCTTTGTATGCGGCTCAGTGAGTCTTATCCCATACTACGCCGATAACGCAAAGTCTACTGCTTAACGGGGCAGGCTTATGTATTTATGCGTTATTCATGCTTAATTAACGCGCGCTTGAATCATTTAGCGCGATTACGATCGAAATCTCGGGTGTAACTCATCGTAAAAATCGCCGAGTCGTATAAGTCGCAGAGAAATATCGGGCTCTCATCGTAAAATAAACGTTGGTACACGCTCGACAAAGCGCCGAGGAAGAAACAGTGGGCTGGCTCATCGTAGTGCGTCGCCGTTGTTGATCGATGCGCCGACGAGCATAAACGAAGTCGCACTGTTCTGCGAAATTGATACGAGAGGGGAATCTCCGCTAGCTGTTCTCGTCATATCGACATGATTAATGCGTTGAAAAAGAAGCGACGCGACTCGAACCGTGGCTTGCACATAAAAGGAAGCCGAGCAAATGCGAATTCTGGAATGTCACGTGATTGTACGTATGCATGGTCACTATCGAATGTTACTGTTGGGTGCGATCGTCGTATGCGCCTGCGCGCAGCGCGCGAACGCGTACGGCAGTGGCAAGCAGCAGTTAATAGTGTGTGTGCGCGCGAACGTAATGTATTTACACCAAACACGCTATCACTGTGTCATATTTGAACATGACTAGATGAGAACTGATCGAAGCATCGTCTGCTCTCACCGCGATAGCCATATTGCGCCAACGGCGCGAGTAACGGCCAACTATATCCATTACGTAACTAGACGCCGCTTTGCTTCCCTGCAAACATGGCGCCTCGTCGTCATGTAGCAACAGCCTGGATGCAGCAGCTCACGCCGCTAACTAGCACTAATAGTGAGAACACGTCGTTTTGTCACGGCGAGCGTCGTGTTGTCACGGGGAGCGTCGTGTTGTCACGGCGAGCATCGTATTGTCACGGTGAGCGTCGTCTGACACTGTTCGGCGCGCAGACGAACGCGCTTAGAGGCGGTCATGCTTACTACTACACACTGTGGGTAGACAGGCCATCATGCGGGGACCTAGACAGGACACGGCCGCGTGTATAGGGGGTATATATATATATATATGCCCCTAATTGACCTAGCGCGACCAAACTTGGTATGCTTACACATCTTGGGGAGAAGGTCTGTCGCATACCAAAACCACTACTGCCTTTGACCTTAGTTTGACCTTCACAGTCGACTTACATTTCCTCTTCGGCCTCCTAGGGTAACCAGATTTCATATACTTGCACATCTGAGGCACACCAGTTGTCTAACAAACCTTTGTCTTTGTGACTTATTTAACTTTACCTGCCTTTTACGTCCTTACAGAGATATTCCATTCATACTAGATCACGGGGGATACATGTAGTTGGCGACAACTGCCATTTCTAGTTCTGTACTGACTTATGTGACTGTGATGACGAATGCTGCGAGAACAGTACTGGTGTAGACGAAGAAGAAGACCAAGATTGCGATGACGATAATGATGAAAATTTTGAATCTCAAGATGAGGAAAATTATTGTTCTCCGAGTTTGATGATGAACATATAATCTGTGATCGCTCTGATATAAGACTCCTTTTGCACTATTTCTCTATTTTTTCTAGTGTTTAAAGTGTTTTATTCTAAAGAATTTTTCTAATCTTGAAGTGACAAGTAAATCTAAGTAGAATCAATCTACTAATCTAGCTCATGACATTAACTGTATTTCATACAATATCATCAATCGTTAGTTCAAAATGATTATTGAATTGTCTTTATATTATAGATCGATTATTGAACTGTTCATATATGTTGAAATTCAGGTTGAAATTATGCTACTCGCGCAGGGATAAAAAATGTTGTTTTTTTCCGATTTTCTCGAAAAGTAAAGTTTTTGGGTCTTCTAAACCATGCTGCGTCTGACATAAATCGACTATTCTTATTATTTTGAAGTGGTTATTGAGCTCTGTAGGTGCTTCCTAAGCTGAGATCGGCAGAAAATAAATCAAATTTTTAAGTATTCCTCCCACCAGGTAGAGTCTTCAACTTTTAAATGGTGTTTCTAGAGACCTTATACCAGAACTCAACTTGGTAAAGGAATTGGTTTGATAGAATTTAGTTCCAGATCCAAAGCAAATAAGCGGTTGATTACTAGTGCAGATGGGGTCGTTGTCGTATCAGGTACTACAGATATGTACCCGAGGTAGTTTTAGGTTGTTTAGTATTATGTTTATATTTTTATATAATTAGGAGGTAGTTTTAGGTTGTTTAGTATTATGTTTATATTTTTATATGAGGTATGTTTAGGATTAGGGTTAGGGTTAGGGTTAGGGCTAGGGTTAGGGTTAGGGTTAGGGTACACTTTTGTAGTACAAGTCTGGTACACTTGGTGTATACATATATGTACCTCGGTTACATATCTGTAGTACCTGATACAACAACGACTCCTTCAGCATTACTAGCCTCTACCGCGGCCACACTGACACGCGCAGCAGATTTCATGGGCTGTGTGAACCCCATGTCGAACTCCTAATCGCTTTGCCAAATTGATGCGATGCATATGCGCATCCACATGAACACGTATTTTCGTACACACGCACGCACGCACGCACGCACACACACACACCACACACACACACACACACACACACACACACACACACACACACACACACACACACACACACACACACACACACACACACACACACACACACACACA
>NW_014577062.1:425633-431711 GCF_000485595.1 Priapulus caudatus | reverse complement strand
ACGTACGTGTACCTACTTACCTACTACACTACGGTAGGTAGGTACGTACGACGTACACTTATGGATCCGGACGTACGACGACGACGACGCGCGTGTAGTAGGTAGTATATATATATATATATATATATATATATATATATAACAGTATCCCTCTGCAAATTTCGAGCGGAGTATAGAGCATGACTCTGCATTTATTTAACCTGAATAAAGTGTATGTTGTGTATGCGACGAAACACTCTGAGTAGTTTTAATTAATTTCCGTTCGATGCTTATTCAGGCCTGCTGCCTATGGACGCTGCCTTCTACTGTTGTACAACACCTATAGTCAAATAGAGTGCTGTCTTCGGCGAGACCCCCACGAAAGTCTATGAACGTTGAAAAATTATGGGCCTTGGGTAAACTATGAACGTAGGATAATCCATAAATGTTGGATAATCCATAAATGTTTGATAATCTATGAACGTTGGCTAATCCATTGACAAGGGAATAACCATAGGCGCTTGATAATCAGTGATATTGGATAATCTATGGACATTGTATACTATATTTTGAACGTTGAATATTCCATGAACTTTGGATGATCCATAAACGTTGGGCAATCACAAGTTGGATAATATTTTGCCGTTGGACGATGGATGGACGTTGTAGAGACTAATATCAAACAACAAACGTCCTAGATCGATCACCGCTCCCTGGATATTCTGCCTCGACCCAGGACACACATTACTGCATAGAATTCGTGCGCAATTAATTCATTGATAATTATGTAAGCCTTCGATCGTAGCCAGGCCGATCTGTTCTGTTTGTTTTCATCGATTTCAGTATATAGATCGGGTAATTGTCTTTACGTGAGTAATGATGCCATGTCATAGTGATGGCATAACGATAAACAAGCGCAATTACGATGGTTACACACTACAGCACCATACTACAGAAACTACCTGCTCTTGGCACAACGCTCCGAATGCTGTTCAATAGTAACGAAAACTGGCAGAGGTACGAGTCGTCAATGGCCGCGGGTGGACCTTATATATTTATATATATATATACGGATATTCTGCTCTAAACGATTACGTCGTATCGTGGCATCAACCGCGGGCGTTTTCTGTTAACTCGTCTCAACGGTGTATCGCATGTACCATCTTTGTCAATGTAGAGATAAAGAGGTCGCTGCTGCAGCTGATTATTTTAGCTCACGGTAAAACGCATTTATATTTTAATACGAACCCCTCCCGCTGCCATGCAACCAATCTTATCCGGGTTATATACTATGCCACACGCGGGAATGCGTGGCTAATCCATTGAAGCATGATCACACGCGTCATTCGCTCTTATTTCGTGATGGTATTGATTTTTAGTTTATCCCTAGATAGCGTGTTATACAGAACTGCTACGCGCAAATTATAGGTGGTAGCTGCAATCACCTTTGGATATAAGCAAATATCGTCGCGTGTGTGAGTGCGTGCCTGCATGCGTGCATTAACCTTATGGATATTCATAACTGCGCCTACTCTGAATTTCAGAGTACCCGCACGGCACACGTATCACGAGAGCGTACCGCGGTGCGCGATTACCTTCCATTACATGGAAGACCTTCGGCTGTAATCGGCTACGAATGATCAGAAACCGTTGTGTGATTACTTCGCTACACTCGCGACGCCTGCTCGTGTTTTAAGTGCGCGGTAACTATTTATCCATGCACATACAACCTGGGTGCGTTTGCCTCAGCAGTGGGAGATGGAATCGGCGCACGACGCGGTTCGAGCATTGCTGATAATTGATTAAACCCGGTGCTTCCCAACCAATAAGTGCGCAATCAACGTGATTAGCGCTTAGCGGCGTTAATCACGCGTCCCCGAAACCGTGAAACTGTCATCAAAGAATCTCGGTTTCGCCCCATCCCCATTTTTGTGATTGACAGCCGAAGCTGTTATGGCAGTGATAATCTCTGTTTCGAAATGAAGCATGCGGCCGTCTGAGCAGGGTGTGCGACGGCGTGTTGTGGCATATATATCTGCTATATATCTACTATCCAACGACCTGTGCGCGATCGATCCTCTCTGCCTCTCTCTATCTCTCTTTTTCTTTCTCGTTCTCTCTCTTTCACTGTCTCCTCTGGCTTTCGTTATAACTACCATTTATTAGTTAGGAACGTTTTTCTTGCGAGCCCGCTCGACTTTATTCCGTCTTTTATTCCGTCTTTCACTCTCTCATAATTGTCTCGCTCTCTTCCTCGCTCAGACATTCTCTCCCTCTCTCAGTGTTTCTCCATTTTTCTTTCTCTTTCTGTATGTGTGTGAAAGGATATGTTGTTTGCTTCTCCTATTTCGTTGCGTTTCTACTGTTCTCTTTTTTTTCTCTATATTTCTCTTTTGCAATATTCCCCTACATTTCTTTACCGCGATATCTCTCAATTTCTTTGTGTATCAAAGGCGATGTATCGTTATCTCTCAAGCTCTCTACATCTGTATTCTTATCAGTATATTTATCTACATCTATATCTATCCATCCATCCACTCTATCTAATTCTATCTATTCACTATCTAATTCTATCTAATCTATCTAATGTATCTATCTATCTATCTATCTATCTATCTATCTATCTATCTATCTATGCTACGTATCCTATCTATCTATCTCATCTATCTATCGTATCTATCTATCTCACTCTATCTATCTATTCTATTCTATCTATGCTACTCTATCCTATCTATCTATCTATCTTTAATCTATCTCAATCTATCTATCTATTTATTTATCTATCTATCTACTCTATCTATACTATCCTACTATCGTATCTAATCATCTAGTCTAATCTATCTATCTACTTCTATCTATCTATCTATCTATCCTATCTATCTATCTATCTATCGTCTATCTATCTATCTATCCTAATCTATTCTTATCCTATCTATCTATCTAAACTAACTATCTATCTATCCACTGGTTATCTATCTATCTATCTAGTCTATCTATCTATCTATCTATTATATGCTAATCTAATCTCATCTAGTCTATCTATTCTATCTATTCTATCTATCTATCTATCGTATCTATCTACTCTATCTATCTATCTATCTTATCTATCTATTCTATCTGATCTCATCCATACCATCCCATTCCATTCCATGCCATCCATCCATCTAATCTATCTATCTATCTATCTATCCTATCTATTCTAATTCTATCTATCTATCTTATCTTATCTATCCTATCTTGATCTCATCCTATCTATCTATCTATCTAGTCTATCTAGTCGCTAATCTATCTTGTCTGTCCGCGCTGTCTGTCTGTTTTTATCTATCTATCTACTATCCTACTATCATATGCTATCTAATCCTAATCTTATCAATCTATCTATCTATTATTCTTATCTATCTCAATCCTACCTATCGACTCTATGCCTATCAATCTATCTATCTATCTATTCTATTCTATCTATCTATCTATCTATGCTATCTATTCCTAGTCTATCTAGTTATCTATCTATTTAATCTATGACTATCTATCATATTCTACTCTATCTATCGTATCTATCATCTATCCTATCTAATCTATCTATCCTATCATCTATCTACCTATCTACCTATCTATCTAGTCTATCCTATCTATCTATCTAGTCCTTCTATGTCACTTCCTCCTTCTCTTTCACTGTCTCTTTCTCTTTCTCCTAATTTTTCTCTTTTTTCGCTCGCTCTCTCTCTCTCTTCCTTTCTCGCTCTCTCTTTATCTCTCGCTCTCGCTCTCAACCTGTCACCCCTCTCGTTCCTGCGCATTGACTAGTCTACTCTGTCGCCGCTGCGACCCGCATACAGTACACACATTTGATGACGACGATACATACATGGGCGACCTGCGCCGAGTCCCCGGAGGCTGCGGAGCAAGGCTAATGATTCTGTTTTGTCAGTCGCTTGCGCGCGAGGCTCGCTGTTTTTCGTATTGAGAAAACGAAACGACGTTCTACTAATGCTGCACTGCGAGTTTATAGCGTGAATTATTCCAGTTTATACTGCAACACGTTAACGGCTGCAGTCAATGTGAACGTTCGCGTCCTCTCGCTGCATATCGATGCTGGTGGTGATTTTGACTCCGCGCGCTAACGCACTATACACATACACTGCTGCATGTATGCAACCTTTCACCACGCACCCGGCAGATAGGTGCGATATGATATGACTACTAGGCACTTAAAAAGAAAAACCCTAACCCTAACCCTAACCCTAACCCTAACCCTAACCCTAAAAAATTAAATTAAATTAAAGTGCCTAGTAGTCATATCATATCGCATCTTTCTGCCTTCTGCTTCACCACATGGTCGAAATTCACCGCATCGCCATCGTACGGACTGATGATGATATTTGTAATGGAAAACGGGTTTCTTGGAGCGGTCGCGACACGATGCCGGACACGGGGTCGTTTCCACAGTCCTGAAAGCGTGGGATGAGATGGTGATGGGCGAATCTGAGTCCCTTATTGATCTTTGGGGCGAAATTACCGTGTGGCCTTATATACATAACGCCGGTGTAAACCACCGTGCCGCGAGAGCCGAGTCCTCAACGGCGCGTGAAGCGCAATCTATTCCTCCTACTCGCCCCAGTTTTTGTGTGAATGAACAACCGGAAGCTTGCTCAGTCGCACGTTGTTTTTTTACTGTGCAAAATATACAGCAGAGCTACTTCGTGTCTTCCAAGCGCCCCCTCGCGGGGAAGTATGGCGGCGGCCGTTGAGAGAAAATGATTGCAATTTCGATAATCGCGCTTGCAACATTTGTTGGCGTGATCGAAACTTTTCTAAACTGAGCTACAGGCGCTTCGCGAGCGGTGCGCGCGTGCCATTGTGCGTGCCGACACTAACTCACTGAGCAACGCCGATAATGAACACAACATTTTTTTTTCGAAATAAGATTGGAGATCTTCAGAACGCGCCTCTCTCGGCCACACGGACATGTTACCGCTGAGTAATGATTCGCCCGCCCGAGCAATACCGCTGCGGCGGACCTAGATCTGTCCGTTAGCTTTAGAGAAAAGCTCGCAAGATCCACTAAGCTAGGATATCGTGCACTCCGGTACTGTGCACGAAGGTCGCCGTATCCATGGTGACACCCCCGCGCACCGTCAAGCAGTTATACGTTAGCATGACCGGCCAACAAAGCTCCTGCTCCCTTCTCTCTGCATCTCTCCTCTCTCTGTATCTCTCTCTCTCACTCTCTCTCTCTCTCTCTCTCTTTCTCTCTCTCTCGCTCTCCTTCTCTCTCTCTCCCTCGCTTTCCCTCGCTCTCTCGCTCTCTCTCTCTCTCTCTCTCTCTCTCCTTCCAGTCGCTTCTTTCCCGCTCTCGTTGTATACCTATATCTATGTATCCAGCGCTCCTATTTCGCTCTCTCGCCCGCTCTCTTTTTTTCAAGGGCTCTTTCGATCTCGCTATTTACTCTCGCCTCTCCCTCTCCCTCTCCCTCTCTCGCTTGCTACATTCCCTTTCTAGCTCAGTCACTATCCATCTACAGATGGACTTAGCGCTCCGCTGATATTTTACTGTCTAAACAGTCTCACAGTAATTACGCGGACGAGCGTTATCGATTAATAATCGCGAGCGCACGGAAATAATTTTCCGCTGTCGCTGCAGACGCCTTCCACGAGCGGGAACAATGCAGGATAAAGCCAGAAATAGCTCTCACAAGAATAACTCATCATTTATAGTTTAGCATGCGTCTGCATAACCTGTATGAATAATAGCATAACCGTACGCCGTGAATTAGTAAGAACATGATGTAATGCGCACCGCTCACTCGTAGTGCGCACGCGCAGCTGTATACGTACGCGGCCGTGCCTGTACAGCCGTACGTACAGCCGTGTATGTACGCGGCATGTAGAAAGACATCGGCGTAGAGAGGAAACAATGGCGGACGATGAAACGATGGCGGGAGAGGGCATGATGACGGAAGGCGAAAAAATGTCAGGAACGTAAGCAAAGGCTGACATGCTAACCACATCGAGAGAGGGGAGGGACGATGGCTGGAGAGGGTGGGAATTCTGGCGAGAGAGGGGAGGAACGATGACTGGAGAGGGTGGGAATTCTGGCGA
>NW_014577062.1:418152-423997 GCF_000485595.1 Priapulus caudatus | reverse complement strand
TATAAACGTGCATGTTCCACGCGCGTCGGATCATCGTTCATACCCTGGCGATGCGCCGTTTAATACCACTGTATTTAAAAACTTCCTGTATTCGGGGCTAAATATCGACAATGATGCTTAAAGATCTGTGCCGCCGCTCGCATCCCCATCTATCGTCATCAGCGCTAACGATCATCAGCGCTACCGACTTCTTGTCGGCCGTTACACAGGACGTGGCGATCGTTCGGAACGGAACCAGAAAAGGATATTGCCATTCGACGATCATGCGTGCGAGTCTGCGAATTGGATTCTTTTCCGTGAAGATGAAGAGTGAGGTTGGTTTAGTTGACTTCATGATGCCTGGCAGTCCTGCAGAAACAACGAACACGTTAGAATTCACACTAAACTCATGCGCCGCAAAACGTTTATCGCAGATCCTGGGCCATTACTCACGCGATGAGCAGCGATATATGCGTACATGCGGTCACAGGCACTTGAAGCGTTTCAACTGTAAACACACGCCGCCGCCATTGCGCGCACACTGACACATAAATATATATAAATATATATAAATATATATTTATGTGTCAGTGTGCGCGCAATGGCGGCGGCGTGTGTTTACAGTTGAAACGCTTCAAGTGCCTGTGTATGCGGTCGTCGTAAAGGGGGATTTTTCAGGTATTATTGACTGGGAATTGAACGCATGTAATTAAAACAAATTACAGAAACTTCCGCGGGGAGCAAATTATCTATTATCAAGACCCGTAGAATTTATGAACGTTCTTACAGGTAGCGCGTGTATCTTACAGTTTACAAACGGTTACCCAAAATGACAACTAAGCAATAATGTGAAAATATATAAAATGACAAGATAAAAAGCAAATAACCATGATGTCATGTCGTACCACGTTACGTCTATACACATGCGTTATTAGTGATGGAAACACTTGCCTATAACGGATTGCGTCTTGTACTTTTTCGAAGTATATTGTTCACTGGCTGTGGGCTCTCCTGACATGCCATCAGCTGTCAACGTAGCCATCCTGTGGAAATGATAGGGAAAAACACATTCCGATTAGACTCACCGTAGCTGTCAGTCATTGAAGCAACTCGCTCGCTGCAGGCGGCATGTGGCAGCCGCCGAAAACTGTGTCGGTTCTGTTAAGACTCGTTACGAACCACAAGTGATCCCGCACCAATGCACAGCCACGCACGCACGCTGACCCGCTCACGCATGCACGGACGCACGCTGACCCGCTCACGCATGCACGGACGCACGCTGATCATTTTACGCACGCACGCACACGCACGCTGACCCGCTCACGCGCGCACGCACGCACGCACGCACGCACACGCATGCTGATCCTCTCACGCACGCACACGTACGCCGATCATTTAGGCATGCACACACGCACACCGAACCGTTCACACACACACACACACACACACACACACACACACACACACACACACACACACACACACACACACACACACACACGTACACACACAAACATACATACGTACACACACACTGCATGCCGGCTGGCACACGCACACACGCATGCCGACTAACGCACGCACGCACGCCGACTTAACAAGCTGATCATAGAGGCTGCGTGCTCCGCGGATAACATGGCATCTAGGTACTAAACGTCGTTAGTGCGATATTACGACAAGAGCAACTATTATCTCTCTGCGCGCTGTCCCCTGCTCATGTAAACACCACAACATAACCGCCCGAGATTCATAATGACGCGCATATATATAAAACAACACAACATAACCGCCCGAGATTCACAATGACGCGCATATATATATATATATATATATATATATATATAGCGAGAGAGCGGTTAAGCGTGATACGTGCTCGCCTGCTGTACTATAACACGATGTGTGAATTTCACTTTTATTTTTGTAATTATGTCTGCATCAAATTAAGTGAGGCACGTCACATACCTGGATACGGGAGATGCGATGGGTGTATGAATTTTGACAGCCAAACCCCTCGGGTTCACAACTTCACAGGCACTTGGAACGTCTCAATAAAAAATAAGGTAAATAAACACGAAATGTATTTACTACCAAAGTCTTAATGTTTCTCTACTCTATTTCGCCTATTATTGCCGATAATTACCCGTAAATGCCGGTCAAATGCTCATCCGCAACACGCAAGTGCACCGCACTCATGCCCTGTGCACAAACAACATGAATAAGAGAGCAAGTGAACATTTAGCTACACATAGATACCAATATGGAGGCTGTTTGTTGTCTTTTCGTTCTGTAATCGTGTGAAATGAAGCGAGCGTCGAGCGAATTTTGCGATCACGCTTTCCTACCTGCTCTCTTATTCATGTTGTTTGTGTACAGGGCAGGCGTGCGGTGTACTTGTGTGTTGCAGATGAGCATTTGACCGGCATTTACGGGTAATTATCGGCAATAATAGGCGAAATAGAGTAGAGAAACATTAAGACTTTGGTAGTAAATACATTTCGAGTTCATTTACCCTTTTTTTTTTATTGAGACGTTACAAGTGCCTGTGCTCGGGTTATACCTATTTCTCTACAATTCCTATATACTCATGTTTGTAAACGAGTTGAATATAAAATTCACTTGGGAACCATATGGCGTTTTCTGATTGTGATATGCGAACGTTCTTAGCATATGTAAAATGGCAAGAGATAGGCAGGCATTTTGATCCGATGGGTATCTCTCCGCAGAAAGTATGAAATTTATAAATATTTAGTTGCATAAAGATGCATTAGAGATTAGACAACGCATAGAAAAAACCGACGACGAAAATCCATTACTGGAAGACTCGGCATACGTGCATGAGCACGTACATGTGTGCGTGCGTGCGTGCGTGTCTGTGCAGCTTTACCACGAGGCGTATGTAGAATTTCATAATAGTGATGCTAATGAGCATCCCGGATGACGTTAGGGCTCGGCTCTGCTTGAAGGTACCGGCAGCCTTTACAGATAGCGCCCTAACTCGTGACTATAATCGTCTCATAAAACAGCTGCAATTAAAATTCAAACGGTCGCGGTACAGCCGTACGTGGCATTAACACAACACTGACGGTCGGCGGCGTCCGTATACACGATCGCAGCTACAGTCTCCCACGCGAGCTGGAGCACATACGTCTTCGTCAACCCTGCTCACAATGGCTGTCATTAAACACGTCTGGCCGGCCACGGCGCGCGCGCTGCAAAAGCAGCAAAACGAAGCGAGCTAGCTGTGTCGATCATTGATTGCAAGATCGTTCCCTGAAGCCGCTGACGCCCCCATCGCTATTCCTCTCCGCTCCCACCGCCACCCTAGTCACGATTCCCCGTCACTTCCGGACCGACATTTGTCGTTGCCTCGCGCAGGTAATTAGCGAGAAAGCCGTTGTGAACGTACGGGAGAGGGGGTATACTCGCGAATTGTGACGCATGCGTGCGTGCAGGCCGTCGCTGCAGCGTGCTCGCGTGCGTACAGGCGATGCGGCGACATTACTGTAGAAATTGGCGGTAAACGATTGCAACGGGGTAGCGTATCGCTGGTTTGGTAGCTTCCGCTCTGGCCCGCGAGAGATTCATGCCGCGGGACGAGCGGCGACGTTTCAAACAGCGAGTAAGGAACTATTTCTCAGGCGATGACTCGCGAGCGACGTAACGTTGAGGTTATAACGATGATCACGTCACGTGACGGTGCGGCCATGTTGCGCAAAGCGTACGTTAGTCCCCACTAGCGCGACTCGTCGTTTTTCGGTAATAGCAGGAAAGAATGTCAGACACCACACGGGTTTCGTGTGTAACAATATTGCAGATTGTGTGCTATTGAGAATAAAGCTACACAGTCGCCACGATATGTTAGATGACGTGCTGCCTCTTCCTTTGTGAGCACGATAGCGTCTAAAAGCCAGATTTCGTCTAGGAATCCAGGATCACTGTCATTTCGCATGACCCGAATCTTCTAGACGGCGCGACAGAAGTGTTAGAGACCGTGTAGGGTAGCATCCTTAGAGGTGGTTAGTTTATTTCACTGCGAAGAAACATCGCGCCGCATGCTTTAGCCATTTTACTGCTACAGTTCGGTAAACGTGGCATGCAAAGTAAGTCGATATTTTTTCATGCCACCCGTATATTGAGTTTTCCTTTGACTTCGAAGGGCTAAAGTTTATTCTTTTTTTTCATTTTAAACTACGGCGAGTAGTTTGTTTTATAAAGAAGAATGTTTTATATGGAATATAATGTGATAATGTAAAAGGAGGTGAAGCACAGCTATGTCATTGCATCTGAATCAGATGTCTTAGAAGATAAGCACATGTCAGGCCTTTACATTCTATCAAGAGCCCATTAACCCTAGGGTTAATGGGCTCTTGATTCTATGCATCGACTGGTGGCTTACATCAAGTGCATGCAAGTGTCTATGATTGTCAATAAATTAATAATAAAGTCGATTAATTATGCATGCATTCTAGTAAAAATAATTCCCCCTCAATGATTATATCTCACCTACAATTTAGTTTCCAGGCATTCATACTACCGCGCGTGACTCACTCGTGTAATTAACGTCCCTTGACTAATGAAACTAGGCTCCACCTGGCTCTCATAAAAATTCTACACCATGCTTTTATCTCCCAGAGAAGCGAATGAGCTTTCAAAATTGCCTAGGAATGTTCACCCTAAAACGCTAATCATAGGCGATCGTTTTTCATTATGTTTCGTGAACGATTATTCTGAATTGCCCTTATTTTGCTTTCTCGAAGCAAAAGTAAAACACTCGGGGACTGTCACATTCCGATAGGCAGCAGGGAGGGCTGAAGTATTGCAAACCAAAATGCAGGGGTCACGCGTGGCACGATATTTTAAAATAGATAACCTCTCCTTTGTCTCTCCTTGTCTGTGTGTCTCAAATGTCTCTCCCATGTGATATGGTGCTATAGGCACATTATAAATTGCTGCATTACATAAAATCTATTAATATATGAATGTGAAGGATGACGCTGCTTATGAATCGGACAAAAGACTGATGAGTAGTCGCTGTTGCCGCATCGACATTGCCTCATGTTCTTATGCATGCATGCGATTACTTACTATGTGTTAGTAACCGAAAATAGAAGTAGGGAAGAAAACGCGTTATTTTACGCGTTTATTTATATGATGTAATAACAACGACATCTTGCGCGCGTGCGTGCGCGCGTGCGTGCGTGCGGCACTCCTTCCTGTTCGTGTTGTCACCTCATTCCTGCCGTGCGTTGTCTACCTCAATACTAAGTCGTGTTTAATCACCTCCTCTAAGGTCGTGTTTGTCACCTACTCCTGGTCGGCCTTGTCAACCTCCTCTAGGTCGTGTTGTCACCTCTTCAGTCGTGTTGTCACATCCTCGGTAGTGTTGTCAACAGTCCTCTAGGTCGGTTGTCACCTGTCATCAGTCCGTGTTCTAACACATGCGCTTTGCAGTTGTGTTATCACCGCTCCTGCTAGGTGCGGGTTGCACACGCGTCCTCTAGGTCCTGATTGTCAACATTCCTTGCAGGCAAACGTGTTGTCACATGCGCTCGCAAGTCGATATAGAAGCTCTCCTCCAATCGTGGTTGTCACACTCTCTCAATTCGCGTGAATCCTTCCTTCTGGTCGTGCTGTCATGCTTCTTTGGTCATGTTGGACTCCTCTGCCCGTATAGGCTTGGGCACTTTCGCACTGGTCCTGTTTTCCACACCTGTTCTAACCTCTTTCACATCGCGTGTTGTACTCATCCCTTTGCACGATTCCGCATCCCTCCTGGTTGCTTGCAGAGTCGTACACACACCAAAGACACACACACACACACCACCACACATCTACACACACGACACACAACACACAACGACACACA
>NW_014577062.1:410676-416928 GCF_000485595.1 Priapulus caudatus | reverse complement strand
CAACACGACCAGGAAGGATGTGACAACACGACCAGGAAGGATGTGACAACACGACCAGGAAGGATGTGACAACACGACCAGGAAGGATGTGACAACCCGACCAGGAAGGATGTGACAACCCGACCAGGAAGGATGTGACAACACGACCAGGAAGACAGTGACAGAACGAGCAGGAAGGCGGTGGCAACACGATAAATGCGTGCCAACAAGATGAGAGATAGGTGTCAACTCGACCGGGAGATTGTGTCCACACTAACAGGGAGGAGGCGGCGGCGCAGTCTCTACCAGGCGGATGTCACGGCTCGGCGGTGGCGTCACGGCTGCTGTTCGCGGCGCACAGACGCGGCATGTCTCACTCGGTGGCTCTCGCAGGCTCGGCGCTCCCGATCGTCGCGCCCGTCGCATCCGTACTCCGATGCCGCTGCGCTCGCCGCCCGAGTCGCGTCGCGCGCAACCGCCGCCAACCAATCGGCGTGTGCGGCGCCATTATTTACCCTGTGCGGCAACGGCGCGCGCAGAGCGCTGAGTGATGGCGCGGCGGCAAGATGGCGGCGAGCGGTAGGGTTTTATTCTCGTTGCGATGGGCTATGAAAAATTTAACACGGCGCGCGGGTCACGTGTGTGGAGCTGTATCGATTCGCAGCCGGCAATAGTCGGCTACTATTCGTGATATATCAATGTCCGCTCTCGTGTACGGGGGGAGGGGGCTATCTTTATGTGCCGCTGTCACAGCGCACATTTTAATGTCACGGTGTGACACCGACGATGCACGCGATTATCGGCTTTTATGCATGCAGCGAACTCCAATGCAATGCTCTGTATATGCACAGGAATGCACTGAGGAGTAGAGTAATCACAGACGGGTGATGATATGCATAGCAGAGGGAAAGTGGCGGCAAAGTCGGCCTGTCAACGCTGTATATGTTACACGCGAGCCGATAACATACTTATCTAATCCGTTATTACAGAGCTATATCTTGACAGGTAATACATGTAAGAACGCCCGTGTCAAGCATTAGGCTCTCCAGTTACTCACGGAACCTTAATTGATGCGAGTTAGTGCAACCGCAGCGTGATCCTTTGTTGCCGCATGAACGTATATATAAGCGGATCGGTTCGTTGCTGCTGCCACCTACATTCTTCTTATCCGCAAAAATAATTCACGTATCAGAGCTACCTGATATGATTAAGAAACAGTGTGAAGGTGCGTGTCTACACGGCGTATCCTCATTATTAAATCTTAGAAATCTATGCGTTACTGACATTTATCTAAATGAATATATGGGTTTAATATAAACAATTGCAAATTTATTGCTCGACAAGGGATGTAGGATGCATAGTGGCTTCAAGTGGATTTTAAGGCTTCTTGTAAAACTAACACGCAGATTATAATGATGAATGCTTCCCGCTCCATTCTCCCCCCCCCCGCGCGCGCTCTCTCTCTCTCTCTCTCTCTCTTTCTCTTTCTCTCTCTCTCTCTCTCTCTCTCACTACGATGAGTGACACCCGACTAGGAAATGACGGTGACAATACACGACAGGAAGGATGTACAACAGACCAGAAGGATTTGACAACGCGCCGGAAGGACGTGAAAACCGACCCAAGGAAGGATGTGGGACAACACGACCGAGGAAGTAGGTACCAACACGACTGAGGAAGGTGACAACAGACTAGATAGGTGACAACAACGACCAGGAGGACTGTGACAACCGAACAGGAAAGGACTGTGTGTGTGTGTGTGTGTGTGCGTCAGTATTATAATATACGTCTTGGTAGCGGTAAAAGATAGTAGTAATCACCCATATCCACTATAACCCATGCGTTTTAACAGCGCGATCACTTATTCTCTCGCTCGCGGCTCTGTTCACAATTATCGCTACTGATGAATAAGTAATAGTTACGAATCCCATCGGATAGCAGTCGAATAGTTCCAAAGGAACCCAAAACCAGAAGCTGTTGCATACGGATTGCACATTGCACGCCGTACGCATAACATCTCACCTTTGTATTGTTTTAATACTAAACATAATAGCTCGTGGTATGCTAGGCGCCGTAGCGTGCAGTCATTGTCGTTGTCGATGTTGTTGTTTATGTTATTGTTGTTGTTGTTGTTGTTATTATTGTTGTTATTATTATTGTTGTTATTATTATTGTTGCTGTTACTGTTGTTTCGTTCTTAAAATCAAGAGATCGTGTTAGATACGATAAAGATACTTGCCGCCAGCCATTCTGGATGTTGGATCCCAGGAAACCGCGCAACTTATGAGCAGTTTTAGACTTTTGGTCAGCGCGGTCTATGGTAGACAGCCTAAAGACAACCGGCGGCAGTCTGGACGGCGGAGCGATTCGCGCTGGAGCCCAGGCATCCGTGTCTCATCGAACTATATACGCATCACCACAGAGACGCACTGAATGGCTTCGTTACGGCACGAAAGATAAGTCAGACTACGACATCGTCAAGCAACGCTTCTCCGCGCGCCAAAACACGGTGCTTCCAGGCGACGGGCACTTTTAGACAGTGAGAGATAAATCCTCGCTCTCTCCCTCCTGTCATCCACTACTGACACTCTTCCTGTTATTCCAAGTGCGCCCAAGAGAATCCTACGAGGAAACATGGAGTCATCGTGTGTGTGTGTGTGTGTGTGTGTGTGTGTGTGTGTGTGTGTGTGTGTGTGTGTGTGTGTGTGTGTGTGTGTGTGTGTGTGTGTGTGTGTTTTGGTGTGTGTACGATCGCAAGCGACCAGGAGGATGCGGCAATACGGCCAAGAGGGATGATAACACCACCAGGCGGATGTGAAAAAAGGTTAGAACAGGGTGAAAACAGGGCCAGTGGAAAGTGCCCAAGCTATCAGGGAGAGGAGTCACAACATGACCACAAAGAAGTGACAGCACGACCAAAAGGAAGGATTCACGCGACTTGGAGGTGGTGACAACACGATTAGGAGGAGCAGCTCAATCGACCTGGAGGCTGTGACAACACGACCTGCAAGGATGTGACAACACGACCTAGAGGAGGTGGCAACCCGACCTAGAGGAGGTGATAACACAACCTGCAAGGATGTGACAACACGACCTAGATGAGGTGACAACCCGACCTAGAGGAGGTGATAACACGACCTGCAAGGATGTGACAACACGACCAGGATGGATGTGACAACACGACCTAGAAGAGGTGACAACACGACCTAGAGGAGGTGACAACCCGACCAGGAAGTAGGTGACAACACGACCTAGAGGCGGTGACAACACGACCTAGATGAGGTGACAACCCGACCAGGAATGAGGTGACAACACGACCAGGAAGGATGTGACAACACGACCAGGAAGGATGTGACAACCCGACCAGGAGGATTTTGACAAACCGACCAGGAAGACGTGACAGAACGAGCAGGAAGGCGGTAAGGCATACACGATAAATGCGTGCCAACAAGATGCGAGAAGAGGTGTAACGTTCGACCGGTGAGATTGTGTCACACTAACAGGCCGCCCCCGCCGGCCGGGCCCCCCCCCCAGCCCCCACCCGCCCCCCCCGCCCCCCCCCCCCCGGGGCGCAGCCCCCGACCCCGGGCCCCTGGGAGGCAGCGGCGGCGCAAGTCGTTCTACCAGGCGGATGTCACGCTCATGGCGGTGGCGTCCAACGCGGGCTGCTGTTCGCGGCGCACAGGACGCGCATGTCTCGTCCGTTGCTCTCGCAGGCTCCGGCGCTCGATCTATCGCGCCGTTCGATCGTTATCCGATGCCGCTGCGCTCCGCGCCCGTAGTCGCGTCGCGCCGACAACCGCCGCCGACCAATCGGCGCGTTGCGGCCCATATTTACCTGTGCATGGCAATCGGCGCGCGCAGATTCGTGAAGTGATGGCGCGGCGGCAGATGGCCGGTGCGTAGCGTTAGGGTGCTTTTATTTCGTGCTGATGGGCTATGAAAATTTTAACACGGCGCGCTGCAGGTCACGTGTGTGGAGCCTGTATCGATTCGAGCGGCAATAGTCGCGCTACTATTGTGCATATATCAATGTCGCTCTCGTGTTACGGGGGGAGGGGGCTTTCCTTTATGTGCCGCTGTCCAACAGCGCGCACATTTTAATGTCGACGTTGTGACACGACGATGCACGCCGTATTATCGGCTTTATTGCATGAGCGAACTCCAATGCATAGCCTCATATTATATGCCACAGGAATTGCATGAGAGAGTGTTGAGTAATTCAAGTACTTGCGGTGATGATTGCATGCCAGAGGGAACAGTGGCCGGCAAAGTCGGCCCTTTCAACGACTGTATATGTTACACGCGAAGCCGATAAGCATAGTTATCTAGTCCTGTTTTACAGAGCTATATCTTGACAAGTAATACATGTAAGAACGCGCAATGCGTCGTGTCAGCATTAGTCTCCGTATCACGGAACCTTAATTTGATGGCCGAGTTAGTGCCACACTTCGCAGCGCGTGATCCTTTGTTGCCCGCATGAACGTATATAATTAAGCGGATTCGCGTTCGTGCTGCTGCCACCTACATCATTCTTATCCGCAAAATAATTCGTATCAGAGCTACCTGATTCTATGATTAAGAAACGAGTGTGGAGCGTGCGTGTCTACACGCGCGTATCCTCATTATATTAAATCTTAGAATCTATGCGTTACTGACATTTATCTAAATGAATATATAGGTTTAATATAAACAATTGCAATTTATTGCTCGACAATGTGCGATGTAGCGATGCATAGTGGCTTCAAGTGGGATTGTTAAGGTTCTTGCTATAAACTTAACAACGCAGCATTGATAATGTGATGATTTACTTCCCCGTCTATTCTCCCCCCGCCCCGCGTGCTCTCTCTCCTCTCTCCTACTCTCTCTCTCTCTCTCTCTCTTCCTCTCTCTTATTCTCTCTTCTTTCTCTTTCTCTCTCTCTAGTATTAAGCCACTCTTTCGTGTAACGTATCATATTATATCTTGTGTTATCTCTAATGTGGTGCTATTCTATTACTAATCCGATCCGTGAATCGGATGCACCCATCTAAAACGGACATTGAGCCCTGCCGTTAATGCATAGGGCATGGCCTTCAATCGGCTATTTCTGAACACCCCTAAGGCAGTAAAAAGGGGTCTCAACGCAACCTCGTAATAACACGTCAGCACATCGGTGTCATAAGCAAGTAGATCATCTCATCTCTATCTCTCTTCCCCTCTCTCTTCTTCTGTCTTTATACTTGTTCTATCTATCTATCTAATCTATCTAATCTATCTATCTATCCTATCTATCTATCTATCTATTCTATCTATCCAATCTATCTATTCTATCTATCTATACTATCTATCTACTCATATCTATCTATCTATTATCTATCAATCTATTCTTATCTATCTATCTATCTATCTTCTAATCTATTATCTACCTTCTATCTATTCTATCTATCTATCTATTAGTCGTAGTCTATCTATCTATCTATCTGTCTATCTCTATCTACTAGCTATCTTCTATCTATCTATCTATCTAGTCTATCTATCTATTTCTATTATCTATTTATCATCTCCATCCGTACATCGTCCATCTGTCACCGTCATCCGCCTTCATCGCCCGTCGCGTCCAGTCCAGTCAAATCCATCCACTCTATCTTCCAATCCGATTCATCCCATTCCAATCCATCCATGCATTCGATCCATCCATCCATCCATCATCCACTCACCATCCACCATAGTCCCAACCCAATCCCATCCAATCATCCATCCATGCATTCATCCATCCATCCATCCTCCACCCAACCATCCATCCATCCATCATCCATCATTCATCATCCACCATCCATCCATCCATCTCATCATCCATCCATCCATCCTCCCATCATCCATCCATCATCCATCATCCATCCATCCATCCATCCATCCTCCATCATCCATCCATCATCCATCCATCCATCCATCATCCATTCCATCATCCATCCATCCATCCATCCATTCCATCCGATCCAATCCATTCCAATCCTTCATCATCCATCTCCATTGATCCATCATCCATCATCCATCCATCCATCCATCCATCAAATCCATCCATCCATCGATCCATCCATCCATCCATCCATCATCCATGTATCCATCCATCTATCTATCTATCTATCTATCTATCTATCTGATTATCTATCTATCTATCTATTAGTATAATATATATATCTTTCTTTTCACACACCCACACACCCAGCCCACAGCGCACACACACACAACACACACACACAACACACCAACACACACACTACAACATACACA
>NW_014577062.1:404405-406905 GCF_000485595.1 Priapulus caudatus | reverse complement strand
GCGGAAATCACTAGCAAGTTAGTAACTATAGCTATATATAGCTATATATATATAAAGCTTTATTAGCTTAAGCTTCTCAATGAACGTCCCAGCGTGCATGCGGGGAGTGGAATTCGCATGGAGGATACGTGGAGGCTTCCATGCGCACTCAATGGCAGAGAAATGAACAGAGAACACGTACCCAGCGAATACAAGGCAAATGCCAAGGGGGAGAGTGCATGCGGGCAACCTTCGCATTCACGCATGCGCACACAGAACATTCGGGCGGAAAGGGCAAGCGAGCGAGCGAAGGAGAGAGAGAGGGGAGAGAGGGTGGGGTAGAGGTAGTGAGAAGGACAGCGGGAGAAAGTGAGAGCGGGTAAAAAAGGTTGAGAGATGAAGAAACTAGAAGCTTGACTAGCATAGATCAAATAGAATGAATGAAGTGTGCGGTGTGAGTTAAGCCCAAAAAGATCCGGAAGAAAAACGCGAAAGAAGAGAGAAAGAGGGGGGAGAGAGAGCGCGTGCGAAGAGAAAGAGAGCGCGAGAGAAAGAGAGCGCGAGAGAAAGAGAGACAGTGAAGAGAAAGATAGATAGCTAGGAAGAGATAGAGAGCGAGAACAAAGAAGCGAAAGGAAGAGAGACCGCAAGATAATAAGGAAAAATCAAGAGAAAACCGAGATCGCAGGCTAAAACGCATAAACGCTACGCCGGCGCACGCGTGATGTAGCAAAACCAAAAGCAAACGATTAAATTAACGCCACCTTGCGGGAGCGTCTGACCGGAGTAACCGACGTGCAGACGATCCGTTTCGAACGAATTGCGATAATTGTTCGTTGCTGCATGGCAGCGAACGGAGTGATTGCTTGTGTGCGTACGAGGTAACATATAGAACGATATACCTTAGGCTAAAAACAGGGTCTCATACGCAGCTTCTAATAACACGAGTCACACGAGTTCAAATAGCATGTGATCTCTCTGTCTCTCTCCCCCTCTCCCTCTCTCTCTTCCTGTCTCTATACTTGTCTATCTATTTATCTATTTATCTATCTATCTATCTATCTATCTATCTATCTATCTCGTTTTACACAACAACACACACACACACACACACACACACACACACACACACACACGCACGCACGCACGCACGCAAGCACGCACGCGCGCACGCACGCACGCACGCACGCACGCACGCACGCACACACACACACACACATAACATATAGAACCCGCATCGGCGGTTCCCGCCACGTCTCCTTCAAGCGCTATTTAACGCATTCAGTAAATTTACACCAACGTTATACATGGGTAACGAACGAAGAACGCGTCGCTAACTAACGGAAGCCGAAAGTGAATCGGTGGCGGTGACCGCGCTGGATCTAGACAGACACTGTATGTCGTGGAGAATGGCTACGTGGCTGTCATAGTGTCATTTGGATACAGTCTAAGCTGAAGCGCGAGGGAGATATTTCACGAAACGTCGACGTTATTTCACTCGAACGCGCGCTACTTATGCGGTTTGCTGATTCTTTGTTTATTTTTTTGTCT
This sequence comes from Priapulus caudatus, assembly GCF_000485595.1. NCBI lineage: Eukaryota > Metazoa > Priapulida > Priapulimorpha > Priapulimorphida > Priapulidae > Priapulus > Priapulus caudatus. The sequence goes on along the minus strand of NW_014577062.1, from coordinate 405,375 downwards.
ACGTTAAAGTAATTATTACCAGAGTTTTCCAGTGTTTTCACCACTTTCATGATACCTACCGTTATTGCTTGAGTAACAGCAATTGTCTAGAGTAACAATAAAATGTCTTAGCATCTTCTTATTCACCAAAACATGCAATTTTCGAACAACTAGTTTGGTAAACAATCGTGTGCTGTAATCGTGAAACTAGAGCCGGTAGTATGAACTTGTTAGTAGAGCCGCCGCCTATCTGCCATAGACATAGTATAGTCTTTCTCAAATGCACTCGTTTTCAATTAATCACCAACAATTTACAAGTTTACCAATTCTGCCATTATCACAAAATGCATTGCTGTTACAATGTGTTCTTATACAATTTTCTATGCTATAACTGCATAAAATCTTAGTGTTTTTAAGGTTGGTGTAATCAGTGATATTTCCGCTGTCAGGTGAGACTATATTCAGCTATATTTAGATTTTCTGAGCAAAAATCTCGTAATAATCATTTTAAAGCAAAGAGAGGCTACATGGCTTGACGATGGTCGCCCAATTAGCATGATGAATAATGGTTTACCATTGCTTATCGCGCGGGGTATAGCGCTGGCTTTTCCACGCGACTTTGGATAGACGGTTGACCGTATCTGATCAGACATGTGAAGCCGTATTTGTCTGCGTGCAACTTTAATGGGTACGCGTACGCACACACATACACACACGTGCACGCATGCGCACGCGTGCATACGTACACACACACACACACACACACACACACACACACACACACACACACACACACACACACACGCGCGCGCGCGCGATTTGTCTCTCTCTCTCTCTCTCTCTCTCACTCTCGCTCGCGCGCTCTCTCTCGCTCGCGCGCTCTCTCTCTCGTTCTCCCCTCTCTCTCTTTCACTCGCTCTGTCTCTCTCACTCGCTCTGTCTCTCTCTCTCACACTACCACACTCGAGCGCGCTCTCTCTCTCTCTCTCTC
>NW_014577062.1:398794-401178 GCF_000485595.1 Priapulus caudatus | reverse complement strand
TCTGTCTGTCTTTCTGTCTGTCTGTCTGTCTGTCTGTCTGTCTGTCTGTCTGTCTGTCTGTCTGTCTGTCTGTCTGTCTGTCTGTCTGTCTTTCTGTCTGTCTGTCTGTCTGTCTGTCTGTCTGTCTGTCTGTCTGTTTGTCTGTCTGTCTGTCTGTCTGTCTGTCTGTCTGTCTGTCTGTCTGTCTTTCTGTCTGTCTGTCTGTCTGTCTGTCTGTCTGTCTGTCTGTCTGTCTGTCTGTCTTTCTGTCTGTCTGTCTGTCTGTCTGTCTGTCTGTCTGTCTGCCTGTCTGTCCGTCCATCCGTCCGTCTTCTGTCTGTCTGTCTGTTTGCCTGTCTGTCTGTCTGCCTATCTGTCTATCTGTCTTTCTGTCTCTTCCTTCCACCTCTTCTCTCTCTCTCTCTCACTCTCTTTCTCTCTCTTGCTCTGTCTCCCTCTGTCACTCCTCTTTTCTCGCTTGCCGCCCTCTCTCACCCCTACCCCATATGTAGCTCAATCTCACGTTATGTCACGTAATATTATTACAGCTTTCGCAATAACGCCAAACACAGCAGATAGAACATGATGAATGGTTCTTGTCACGGTAGCATATTGATCTCGTTCTATAATTCGCCACAATGTGTATATCGAATATCAAGGTACATAATACATACTAAATAGAGCAATCGAGAGCAAAGTAATACGAAAAGCGCTAACATCTTTAAGTGGCACATTAACCCAAATGTGACCCGTGATAGCCAAATAAGTCGGAAGTCGCACACTAGCATTCTATTGTACAATCGATTTTAAAAAAAACATCTACAATGTTTATTTTTAATTTGTATAAGCAAAAATGTCTTAATTCAATTAAAGCTTGCTTAAATTGAATGATTTATAAGAAGTGTCGGTTAATAATTATCAGTGAATGAGATTAGTTTTCAGCCCTTATTTTAAACAATTCTCAGGAAATTTAAATTTTATGATATCTCGATTTATAATAGTCATAAAATATTCATTTTTTAACAAATTTTCAATATCTATATAACAATAGAAAGCTATGAATCTCAGGTATCTGAATATGTATTCAACCTAAAATGTCAAAATTGCCTCAAGTGACTCATTTCGCTATCACCGGTCACAAATACGTGGCCCCACGAATCTCCTTCCTTTTTTTCGAGTTTACGTAAACACATTAGGCACACGAATGAGAACGCACACACGCACGCACACGCACGCGCCCACACGCACACACGCACGCACACACACACGCGCGCGAGCGCACACACGCCTACACGCACACACACGTACACACACACACACACACACACACACACACACACACACACACACACACACACACACACACACACACACACATGTACACGACAGCCACCACGTGCCTTGCGGCTCATTGCTTTTAGTAATAACCGCGGCTTCGAGTGGTGCATGTTATTGACTTGCGCATATGCTGAAATGTTTCCCTAATTCGTCGTTCGCCGTTTGCAACATGTCGGTACCGCAAGCCAACTCGAGGGAAGAGACTCAATATTCTGAGTTTGCCAATTTCAGCGGTTCTTACTAGACGTGTGTAATTTTCCGCACCCGAATGCTGGTAAGGCCTATAATAACCCGGGATTACTGTGTGCGCGTACGCCGAGCAAACCTGTCCCAAGTGCCATTCACGACTTAGTTGAGACACCAGAAAGACGCTGTAGCCGCCTTACCTCACCCTTATCTTCACTACAATCTCTGTCGATAAATCTCCTTTTTACTACGAGCTAGACACTGGGCGAAGTTATATACCGCTATCTCTGAGTGAATAATCGCTGGAAACCATTTTTGTGTATTTCGGAAGAATCTCGCAGATGGCGTTTAACGGATGGAGGTTATGCTGTGGCCCTCTCTCTCTCTCTCTTCTCTCGCTGCTTCGTCTCCTCCGCCTCTCTCTCTCTTTCTCTTTCTCTCCGCCTCTCCTCTTCTCTCTCTTCTAATCTCTTCTCTCTTGCCCTTCTCTTCTCTCTCCCTTGTCTCTCTCTCTCTCTCTCGTCTCTCTTTCTTACTCTCTTCTCCCGCTCTCTCCCTCTCTCCTCTGTTCTGAATGGCGACCCGCGCTCACCGATCTGCGATCATACGACATTACGGGGGTAAACACGCGGGCTACCAAGGTTATATGTGCATATATCACTCGAGTTATACCTGCATGCCCGCATCTCTCTTAGCTCTGGTTAATCGCCAGTCTGCGTGCGTATCTCTCCCTCTCGCTGCATCTGAACTCTCTCCGTCTGCTTTCTCTCTCTCTGCTCTCTTCTCTCTCCTCTCCCGCTCTCTCGCTCGTCTCATCGTCCACTCTCAGTCTTTCTTTCTGTTTCATCTCTTCCTTCATCTATTTCTTTTTCTTCTTTCAT
>NW_014577062.1:381790-394725 GCF_000485595.1 Priapulus caudatus | reverse complement strand
ACCACCCATCCATCCATCCATTCATCCATCCATCCATCCATGCCATCCATCATCCATCCATCCATCCATCCATTCATCCATCCATCCATCCATCATACCATCCATCCATTCATCCATCCATCCATGCATCTTATCTATCTATCTATCTATATATCTATCTATCTATCTATCAATCTACCTATCTTTCTATCTATCTATCTATCTATCTATCTATCTGCCTGTCTATCTATCTATCTATATATCTATCTATCTATCTCTCTATCTATCTATCTATCTATCTATCTATCTATCTATCTGTCTGTCTATCTATCTATCTATATATCTATCTATCTATCTATCTATCTATCTATCTATCTATCTATCTATCTATATATATCTATCTATCTATCTATCTCTCTATCTATCTATTTATCTATCTATCTATTCATTTATTTATCTATGTCTCTATCTCTCCATCCATCCATCCATCCATCTATCCATCAATCTATCTGTCTATCTATCTATCTCTTTCTTTCTCTCTCTCTCTCTCACTCCCTCTTCGTATTTCTCGAACTCTCTCACTCTCTCACGCTGGTTTGTATGGCTGCTTATCTGTATGTGATCTTCCCATCCTACATCCCTTTCTCGGTTGCTGTCCCACTGTTTCCGTCGCCCAAGTCTCGCTTATAGTTTCCTGTTATTGCATCATCGCCCTGGTTTGGTCCCATGGTGATTATTTGTTTCACCTTTCCTATTTTCACATTCTGGCACACCCAATTTGGCGATATAAATAAATGAGGCAGATGACTAGCGTGGGGAGCATTCACCTATCTTTCACATGGAGCTGAGTACGTAAGAACATGCGTGTGAGCGTTAGATGTGAATCTATGTGTGCTTCTGCGCATGTACTCATCCATGCCATTGAGTTCACAAGACCGTGTACATGTAGCTTGTGCATGTGCGGTTCACACGTGCGTCAACGTGCGAGGGTGCATATGTACTTGTATACGTGGGTCTCTTTTTTTTGCACATTTGTTTTACATGATTGTGTATACAAGTGATCAGGAGTAGATAATAGGGAATTCCCTATTATCTACTCCTGAAGTGATGCACAACTTCGCGTTCATGCGAGTCTACATGTGCATGTGCATGTAAACGGGTATGTGCATGTGTTCATGTGCGTGTACGTGTTATTACTGGCTTTGAAACATGACTATCCTACTTCTAAAGGGTCTTGACCCGTTCTCTCGCCAAATTGCGCTTTTGCTTCAGCATTCTCGGTTTGATAAAAAGGAGGTAGATGTTTCTTTACAAAACTGTAGCGTTCCGCCTTTTATCTTTCTCACAATCTATAAATGCTGCGGTAAGCGCATGCTCAGCTGGCGTATCACGTAACAAAAAATCAATTTATCGCGCAATAAAAATAACAAAACGTAGCGTTCCATTGCCTGTTATTTTACTAATATATTAAAAAAAATATAGATTTATCATTCTCTATTAATTCCACGGAAACCAAATGCTCACTGGGCATATCACGTGACAACCAAAATCAATTTACCGGCGTACAAATTTAGTCAAAGGCATATTGCAATGCTTAGTAGTGAGACAGCGCTCTTGCCTAACATATTATTGTAAAATAAAATGAGCACCCATCACTGACTTAAAATTTACACGTAAAAACTAGCTTTTCAATGTTGTTGGCGTAAGTAATATAGTGCTGATCATTCGGCAGTAACAGCGTTGTTCCCCGTGCCATATGTGTTTATTCTCTTGCATAAAGTCTTCAAATCATTCCTGCACCTTCGTCAATTTTCATGATCTTAGCTAGACAGATGTGCACAGACAATTCCCAGGTGTTTTAACTCATTATTACCTGCGCAGCTGGCGTCACGGCATCGTAATGTGTTTAACGTTTAGCTAAACGTCCAGTAGGTGGGGCGACGAGCCCATTAAGCGCAATATTGTCGCAGATTCGATTTTCTGCGGTTTGATGCGAACATGAATGAGCCTCTACAAGTCGCTTTATGCGAAAGCAAGCAACGCCATCTGCCGGTATCTTCGCGGAAATGAACGCCGCCTGTACCATCCCACGACAATGCCGCTGATGCCTGTACGGTTAGAAGCACATCGATTCATATTGCCCCGTATATTACTGCCTATACGCGCTGTATACTCGACGGATCGCAAAGGAACGTGAATGTAGCCAGCCAGCGTCAATAGACGTGGCGGCTGAATAAACGCATTAACAGTATTGGCGCCGAGTAAAGAAATAAACGCTTCACTTGTAAAAACGTCAGGTAGCAACCTCTTCAACCTTAACACCGGCATGCTATGTCGCGGGAAGAGGATTCGACACTAATAGGGGTTTTGCGATAAAATTGCGTTTTGACCCTTTAACGATCAATGACGGGGAGGCGTTTTTAAGACCGCCGTCCGCCGACGTTGAAAACATGCTAATGCATTCATATAGTAATCACACAAACAACGCGTCAGCCATCTTTAACTGATTCTATAGGAGGTGTACCACAGTAAGCCTCCGCAATTGTGCACTATATCGTCTCTAGAAAATGCTTTTTTTTGCATTTTTTTTCGCAGAAATTCGGCACTAGAGTGCAATAATTTGCATTATGCGCGCAAGTTAGATTCCACGTGGACGTCTAGAAAGCATTAGAAGTAAAATTGGTCTTGTTGTGTAGTTGTGCCATTCCAGCTAGTGGCGTAGCCATGTTCGCCGGTCGGCCATTTTTGTGTATGAAACGGGATCCGACTACTCTGTAGAAATTTGCATTATAGAGCTGGCAAAAGTTTCGAGCGGAGCATAGAGCATGAATCTGTAGTTGTTTAACATGAATAAAGTGTATGTTGTGTAAGCGCAGTAACAGTGTGAGTATTTTTAATTAATTTCTATTCGATGCTTATTCAGGCCTGCCGCCTATGGACGGCCTCTACTATTGTGCAACACCTATAACTGCTCGCTCCAGAGTTGATTCTCAGCGACTTACGGGGACAGTCTATATGCGACTTCGCTGAATCGCTAAGACATGGCGATCGCTTAGACATCGCGAGATGGCGCGCGTAAGACACTGCTGCGTACGGCGCATGCAGCGCGCAGCCGCCGCGCTCCTGCTGTACGGGGACCGGCCAGCAAGGGCAGACAGAAGCAAGCGCTATACGCTGAAACCTCCATCGGCTGAAGCCTTTCGCTCGCCGCCGAATAAATCGTGATAGACGTCGCGGCCAATTCTGCGGCGCGCGCCGCTTGCAACGCGTAATCGTACGGGACATGTAATTACACGAGCCGAGGCCGCACAATTCGAGCACTGTTACTGAAAGAGCTTACCGGACGCGCACAAAGGAGACGACGCCGCGATCAGCGCCACGTTTTGATAACTAAGATTACACGGCGCGCCAATGGCATATTTCTCCGCATACGAGAAGATGATGATTAAATCTTAGCTGCATCGATTTTTCTACCCGATTTAATGATCAAAACGTAAATAACGTACTTGTATATGTATATGTATATATATATATATTATATATATAAATATATATATAAATATATATATATATATTATAGAGAGAGAGAGCGCGCCCGGGTGGGGGAAGGGAGAAATAAGAGTGGAAACAGAGTGATGAGGAAGAGAAAGAGAAAGCGAGAGAGAGACCATGGTCTGAAATCGAGCTGAAAAACCGGCCGCTTTGCCTTGCCGTCGAAAACAGTAGCCACTGTCGCATCTAGATGTAGCTACGGTGGCCCATATGAACAAAACACAAGCACGCAAGCACGCATGTACGCATATACGCAAACACAAGTACGCAAGCACACGGCAAGTTGCAAAACGGTGGGAGAGGGGGAGGGTGGAGGGGAGGGAGAGGGGGTGCAAAACGAAATCTCAATGGTGAAGGAGATGGTGGAGGGCGCTAGTGCTGCCACCTATTTCCGTTTAGAAAACTTGTATTTGCTTCGATAATTAGTTGCTTTGCCAACTTGTTTACTTGCGTACATGCGAACATGTGTTGCGTTCAAATGAAGTTGCAGTTGGCGCCCGTAAATGCCTTTTACATGTGTTTGTCTTAAAACTTATTTGCTTCGTCTCGAACTTTATATGTTTGCCAACATGCTAACCCGCGTAATTGTGTTTTGTTCATATGGGCCACCGTATTACGCAGCAACTTATAACGCCCACTACTCCCATACCCCACGTATACACGTAACGAATTTATGCAACCACGTGCCGCGCGAAATGATTTGAGTTCCTCTTTTACGCCTTCTCACTGCGACGCTGGCTCGCCGCTATAGGAATGAATTAATAGATATTGAAGTTTCACACCGTCGCGGTATACGTCGTCGGCGACAGTACGCATGCGCATAGCTCAGCGAGAACGAGGAATGGCGCAGGTGGTCTTGCTACCACTCACGCAAATCTTCGCTAAACTCTCAAGAGCTACGATCTCATCTTGTAGTTGTTAACGCGCATGTTTTCCTGATTTGGATTTGATTGAGCACGTCTCGTTGGCAAAATCGAATGATTAAAATACGATAGCTTGCTGTGATTATAAACAATGACTCGCGAATTGTGATTGCGCTCTTCCGTACAATTTCCTCTTCGGAATAAAATAGTCACGGAGCAAGTGAACGAACATTCAGTCACTGCTGCTGCGGTGGATTTCAATCATTGCAGTCATCACAGTCAATAAACTCATTGCAGCCATGGCAGTCATTGTTACTGTGACCAATATCGATGCAATCTGATAGCGGTACGTTTCAGGCCACGGAGGTCCAGGAAACTATGGCAGATGGGGTCGTTGTCGTATCAGGTAGGCCTACTACAGATAGTACCGCCGAGATACACTATATTATACACAAGTGTACCTGAACCAATGTTTTACTACATAACCGTACCGCGCCGCCGCATAAATTACCCACGGCATTCTCGGTTCAGTCACGTGATGCGTAAAAAGCCGGGAAAACGTACAACATAGAAGCAATTAAGCGCCTTCATACTGACTGATTGGAAGAGCAGCCGCCCATGACTTAACCAAATCCTCGAAATTATCTACCAAAAACCCCTGAGTCATCTTAAACCTAAATCGGGCCACGAACATAAACAGAAAAGTAGAACAAAAACGATGCTAATAGGCCCCTACACTGGCAATATCCTGATACCTGTAGTGTTAATACTGTCGATACCGCGAAACGATACGGATACGCAATCGTATCATTCATTTCCGAACAAAGCCAAACGCGTCCTATAACCCCAGAACCCTCTCATAATTAAGATTAGACCTGAAAATAACACATGATCACAAAGAATGCAAATTATATAGATATAATTATAATAAATGAGTAAATATGTTTTTCAATTGGAAAATACCATCAGAAAAAAAACTACTTATCCTAACGGTATAAAAACAAAACAAACATTTAGCAAATGGCAGTTTGTTCTCTGTTGAAGGTTACGACATTCTCGTACTTTAGCGGTCCATATAGCTCTCGCGGGCGCAATTTTTAAACGTAGATCTCGACGCAGATGATTATCACCGCTCCTCTGAAGGTGCGTGGTTACAAACCTCACACAGCTATCCCAGAAAGACACCGCAATCTGAGAAACGACTGCACCAATCATTAAATTTAATTAATAATTAAATAATTAGTAGCGTAGGCTAGCTTAGGGTGCTTAGAGAGTAAGGGCGCGTAGGCTGCGGTGTTCTGGGATAGGACCTCGACGCAACGTACCAAGCAAGACCTTGATCATCAATTCTAGCGCCCAAATCCCTACGGTTAAACTCGCAAGCCGCGGACAGGTACGTTCCATTAAACCACAGGACATATAATGCCTGAGAAGATACAGCCTGGTACACTTGTGTATACAGATACGTACTTCAGGGTGGGGCGGGTACATAATCTGAGTACCCTATACACAACGTACCCCTATCAGCGAAACGATGGGAAAATGTGCATTGATTTGCTACAGCTAAACAATCTCAAAACAGAATAGCATTTCAAGACGCCACTAACCAAGGCCACGACCATTGTGTTGCTGAAAACACCAGAGAAAAAAAGGTAATATTTCGTTAAACTTTCAATAGAGCAAATGTAAAAACATGTGGTGAGCAGTGCCGTTAGTCAGTGGCTAAATCGCTGTAGAATGATGGAGTTAAACATCCCGCATTCAAACTAATCTAACACGGTCTTGATACGTGTATTTCTTGTACGTCACGTCGAACAAACAGCTGGCGTCCATTGCGTAAAATGCTCGTGTTGATTAACTGCTCAATTCAAAACTGTAATTTTGCAAAAACTCTGACGATTTGTGACGTGTAATCTCTAAAATGAAATATCTACGCAACATTTCCATTATCATCATCCGACATCACGGAACACTGCACAGGATCAGCAGGCGCTGGCAATCGCCGTGGTCTCGTGAAAAGTATCACTTTCGCGTGCGAAAAACACGAGACCAGGAACGCAAGCTATATAGCTCATTTGTATGGAAACGAGACTGACCAAAGGCAGACGGTCAAGACAAGCAAAAGCTGTGCAATAGCCCAGCTTCCTTCGTCCTCGCTTCATGTCAGGACACGATATGTCTCTCAGACACGCACTACGAGAAGATCCACGCATCGGCCCTGTTACACAAGCTCTCGCACAGCAATGAGAGGATCGCATTCGCAAAGAGAAATTAACCTGACAGAAAGACATGGCGCGACAACGGAAACCATCCCGGGACAATAATACAGCGTCGAAATCAATCATACACACGATCATGAGACCTGAAGCCATTAGTGCCCTGGTAACAATGTGGTGTCCTGTGTGTGTGTGTGGCGTGCTGCGTGTGTGCATTGCGTGCGTGCTGCGCATTGCGTCAGTGCGCGCGCGTGGATGATCGTGCGGCCGCATTATGCCGTGCGCGTGCGTGTGGCGTGCGAGTGTGTTGTGTGCGTGATTGTACGGTGAAAGGACCCGTTGGTACGCGCTACTATCTATGAAAACTATGAGGCACAAGATGAAGATCCCCGAACAATGAGATGATAAGAATGATGATGATATGATGATGACTACGATGGTGGTGTGTGATGAGATGGTAATGTGATATGAAATTAATATTATTATTAATTATTTATTATTATTATAACGCTGCTTTAGAGAGATGCCGAGACAGAAAGAATACATTATAGAATGCTAGGGCGTGGAAGAGAGTGTGGGCACAAGCCAGCTACTGCCTGTCCACCAACAATTCAATGCGAATGCTGTAATTCTAGGAAGCGCGTTCACACGCCTTGTTGCAGAGATTGCCATTTGGAATCATATTTGCTTCCTTGTTTCGTCTATTACAGGACCGCTCTCATTGTCGTGATTGATGGATCTCTCCGTTGTTGTTATGAACATGTCGGGGCGATTAGGACGCCGGTGTCTAGACTGGATCGGGGCATCGCAAAACCGTTTTTTTAATAAATCCAGATAAAGGGTTAATCGAATTGAAGTTCGATTTGCAGGCGGTAGAGCGAGATAGAAAGCGAGAGAGAGAGAGAGAGAGAGAGAGAGGGAGAGAGAGAGGAAAGAGAGGGAGGGAGAGAGAGGGGAAAGAGAGAGAGAGGGGTGGAGCGACAGTGAGCGAGAGAGGGAGAGAGATGAAAGAGAGAAAGAGAGAGAGAGAGAGAGAGAGAGAGAGAGAGAAAGAGAAAGAGAGAGAGAGAGAGAGAGAGAGAGAGAGAGAGAGAGAGAGAGACAGACAGACAGACAGAGGGAGAGACAGACAGAGGGAGAACGGAAATATAATTTAACCCTATCTTAACCTAGCTCTTGCCAATCTCCAACTAAAGCTCATCTAGTCTATCTCAATATAAGAGTCCCTGCCCTTTCCATTACATAACAGAACGTGCTTTATTAAAACAAATATGAAATGACAGATAGCTAACAAAATCTAACCTTGTGCAACACAACCAAACTCAAATCACCTTAACCTTAGACTGACTAGACCAATATTAAACAAACCAACCCAACTAATCTGAATCCAAACGAACACAACACACCTAACATAACATAACGGATTCCTAGCTGAGCTTCATTCTTTCAAGTCTCATATAATTTTATACTAGCCAAGCCAAACGCAGTCTACAGTAGCAGCATCTCGTTATAGGTGACTTTCGTGTCGTCGTCATTGTGGGCAGCTAGTCGCAGCATGCGCAATATGACGCGATATACGCCACAACGCCACAACGATATTCGCTGTTTATACGTCGGGGTAAGCACGGGATGAGTGATGGATGGAGAGGCAGCCCTGGCCGCGCTCTGTCGCGGCTCTCGTGGGTATAGGGGCATCGTGGCGCCATGCATAACGAGCTCATCGTGCAGTTTTAATATTAGCATTGCCATTAGCGCGGCTAGTAAAAATTACGGTCATTACGCGTGATGTGTTATTACATGGCTAGGTCAAACGCCACATTTAATAGGCAATACATGTCTACACACTATACATATTGCGTGTGGGGGTACGTGTGCGTGCGTGCGTGTGTGTGCGTGCGTGTATGTGTGTGCGTGCGTGCGTGCGCGCGGGTTTGTGTGTGTGTGTGTGTGTGTGTGTGTTTATGTTTGTGTGTGTTTGTGTGTGTGTGTGTGCGTGCGTGCGTCGTCGTCTAGATAGTGTGCGTGTGCGTGCTGTGCTGCGTGCGTGCGTGCCGCGCGCGTGTTGTGTGTGTGTGTTGTGTGTGCGTGTGCGTGTGCGTGTGCGTGTGCGTGTGCGTGTGCGTGTTACGTTTGCTTGTGATCAGACTCAGGCTCCCTTGGATTTGCCAAATGTATTTACTCAGACAAATTTAAGCTGGTCCAACTCCACGCAAAATAGTAATTTTGGGGTTATATCTACCCTGTATGACATATATTGGTTGAATTCTATGTAGCATTTTCTATCACATTAAGAACAGCGATAGCAAATCACAAGAGATCTAAAATGCTTTGTCGAAACGGCATTTAGCATCCATTCAAACGAAGTTTGTACGTTGATCAGTCGAAACAACCAAACAATACGCAAATAATTATAAATGTTAATTTAAAGTATGATTCTTCCTTTACGGTTAACAATTCGTAATTAGTTCATTCCGACAATATCCGGTATTTTCATGATTCGTGAAAAACATTTGAAAATGAGTAAATATAATGCAGAAAAGGGGATTCTTTTATTAAAATGGTTTTTGAACCCTTGACTTAATTTGTGATTATTAAAATCGCGACATACGAGGGTCGTAGAATACACGCACTACTCTGCTTAGAAGGGATTTAATTATCAATGTTTACAAGGCAATTGATGCAGCTTTTACTCCGACCTCGCCCTACCCGCAGGGTGTTGCTATCCCCCGGGCGTGGAAGGACAGTCACGTGATACAGTTGACGTATACTTCAAAGTCCAAATCTTCCACAGAAAGATTCCATAGTCATACTTCCGTACTAGACATGGCCTTATATCCCTAACCCTAACCCTAACCCTAACGCTAACCCTAACCCTAACCCTAACCCTAACCCTAACCCTAACCCTAACCCTAACCTTGATCCTAACCCTAATCCTAACACTAGTGCTGCCACATTGCGGTACTGTCCCTCCACGCCCGGGGGATAGCATTTCCCCTACCCGCATGACGTAAACACTAGGAATCTAGCAGACAAGCACGCACCGCCATCTTGCGGATAGTAACGATTGATTTCGCTAGATCTCATGCGGCAGCATTATCGGCACAGCAGCCGTGAAGTAAGCCTTGCTTTGTAGTACGTGTACATGTACGTTACACATGATACAATATTAGGAGCGAGAAACGTATGCATTCACGTTCCGCATCTCACCATAATACAGGGGCGTAGCCAGCCTTTCCAAGAAGGGGGGATTCTTTCGAAGAGGGGGGATTCCAAACCTACTATATACTAATAAAACTTCGTTAAAATTTTCGTTTCATGCTTTTACATACATACTGTATCAGATATGTGCTATTTTGATACAAACCAGGGGGATTCGGGAATGCCTGGAATCACCCCTCACTACGCCCCTGTAATACTCGCGAAGACATTTAAAAAAATGTGCGAAAACGACAAAGCTAGAGTACCTAGCCAAAGCTGCATGATCGCGCCACCTAGTGGGGATTAAGTAAAGATTACAGCCGTTTCAGCGGATCAGTTGTGTAATGTTTAAAATTAACTAGCACGCAATGATAGAATAATCACGATTTTCAGCTCCAGATGGCGCCGATTACCAGCCTGTGATTTTCCTACGCCGTAGGATCTACGCTACAGACACGCGGTGGTTCGATGTCTGAGACACGTATGACGAGTGCACGACGCATTCGCTTCAGATAACTCCCAACAGTAGGCCTATTACCCGGAAAGATGCGTACCGATACCATATACATGAAACGAGTGGAACGAGACTCGTGAAACGCGAAATGCGCGTGAACATATGCCATTGTTACGGCTGTAGGTGATTTCAATATTTGCTTGTTAAATTGATAAATTTCGTTTCACTCTATTTCACGTTCACACGTTCACTGGCCTATATTATCTCATTCTGCTTAAACACATAGGGTATAAGCATCAGCATGATTTTACACAGCTCGCAATTGCCACACCAGTGCAGGGTATTCAGTAGCGTAGGCTGAGATTGTGGTACAAAATCATGACTCCATATGAAATGAGAGAATACCATTTTACGGTTTCAACAAATAACAAACGAGTGTAATAATATTATTCAGAGGTTTTCCCCCTATATTATTCTACAACAATTTGATGACTATCTACATTAATTTAGCGAAATTTCTTGTTTCAGGGGCAGCCACTTGCCGCCAAACAAATTACGGCCCTGACAATACGCGGCATTCACGAATTATCTCTACAGCAAATGGTTAAAAGTAATTTTGCGTGTAGGTTAAAGCATGCGCACATCCATGTCCAAAAATTAATCCGCGCATCTCAAGTTTGCAGGCTTTAAAATTATTATCTCTTAGATAAATAAAAAAATTATAACATAAAGACAAATTCGGCCCGATCTAATCATGGAGGTTTTACTGATTACTTCAGCAAAGCAATTACAATACGTTTGTGCTGTTATGGACTATAAAACAGCAATTGAACAAGAAACTCGCTCCAGCATTTCTAGGATTCGCAAAAAATAGGTATGAAAATGCTGCAACAAAACAAGTCCACGTGGCGTAATTTGTTTTAGACTGCAACCCTATCTCGACACGTAGACAAAGGTAACATAGAGCAGAGACAACGGGCCAGTCGATAGCATCTCGTGAGATGCGAGATTCACGTGCTGTTGATGTCAAAATGTGTAGACAAATACGCTTTGAAATCACTAAACTGTATATAATAACACTAGCGGGATACCCGGCGTTGCCCGGGAAAATCAATGGCGTTACTCAGTTGGTGACCGCTTGGTTGAAAAGAAAATGCCCAAAAAAATCGAACTATCTATCTATCCATGCATCCATCCATGCATCCATCCATCCATCTCAAAACAAACATTTACAAATGGCGTTTGTTCTCTTGTTTTGAAGGTTTACGACATTCTCGTACTTTATCGCGTGGTTTCATATGCTGCTCGCGGGGCGCAAGTTTTTAAACCGTAGGATGGCGACGCCAGATTGATGTATCACGCGTCTCTGATTGGTGCGTTGGGTTTACCCCTCACAGCAGGCTATCCCAGAAACCACCGCACCGATGCATGCACCAATCATTAAATTTTAATTAATTAATTAAATTTAATTAGGGTTAGGGTTAGGGCTAGGGTTAGGGTTAGAGAGTAGGGCGTAGGCTGCGGTGGTTTCTGGGATAGGACCTCGACCGCACGTACCAATCAGAGACGCGTGATTCATCAATCTAGCGTCGCCATCCTACGGTTTAAAAACTCGCCCGCGGGGCAGGTACGTTTATGTAAACACAGGGTACATATATGCTGAGAAGATACAGGTCTGGTACACTTGTGTATACATATACGTACTTCGGGTACATATCTGTAGTACCTGATACGACAACGACCCCTTCAGCGAAACGATGGGGAAAATGTTCATTGATTTGCTACAGCTAACACATCTCAAACAGATAGCATTTCAGACTGCAATAGTCGGGGCCATTGTGTTTTCTGAAAACACATAGAAAAGATAGGTAAATATTTTCGTTTTAACTTTTCATAGAGCAAATGTAAAAACATGTGTGTGAGCAGGTGGCCGTTGAGTTCATTTTGCTTCGCTGTAAATGGAGGTTTAAACATTCCCGCATTCAAAGCTGAATACACGGTTCGTGATACGGTGTTATTTCTTGTTACGTCACGTCGCACAAACAGGCTGCGTGCCATTGCGTTAAAATGCTCGTGTTGATTACTGCTCAATTCAAACTGTAATTTTGCAAAATACTCTGACGATTTGTGAGCGTGGTAATCTCTATATGAATATATCTACGCAACATTTCTCATTATCATCATAAATCCGACATCAGCGGAACACCACGAGGATCGCAGGCGCTGGCAATGCGTGGGTCTGTGAAAGTATCACTTCGCGTGTGAAAACACGAGACAGGCGCAAGCTATATAGCTCATTTGTATGGAAGGAGACTGACGCAAAGGGCAGAGCGGTCAATGACAGGCAAGAGCTGTGCATAGCCAGCTTCCTTCGGTCTCGCTCCATGTCAGCACCGTTGTCTCTCACACGCACTCGATGAGTGAGGCTGGCTGTGTACACAAGCTTTCGCACAGCAATGAGGAGGATCGCATTCGCAAAGAGAAATTAACGCTGACAGAAAGACATGGCGCGAAACGGAAATTCGAAATAAGCTCGATCATATACAAGGATTAGACGTGAACATGTTTGGCCTGGTAATAAGTGTGTGTGTGTGTGTGTGTGTGTGTGTGTGTGTGCGTGCGTGTGTGCATGCGTGCGTGCTTGCGCGTGCGCGTGCGCGTGCGTGATTGAGT
>NW_014577062.1:354585-381780 GCF_000485595.1 Priapulus caudatus | reverse complement strand
TTTTTGAACTTGGATGGCTTACCATAGCCACCCTTGTGCGCTGAACTTTTCACGGCTGACTGAAACTGAATGGTTCCATTTTCACTACTCGTGGCCTCACTACTACCCATTGACTTAATCTGATAGTCTACAGCTTCATATGCACGCGCCAACTCACAAGCTCTGGCTAATGTTAGTCTGTCTTGCTCAAGACATTTTCGCCTCAGTTTAGCTGAAGAACACTATTCAATCAACTGATCCCGAATTTCCTCGTCAACATTCTGGAAATTACAGAACTTTGCCTGGGCACGAAGACGTGACACAAATTTATCTACAGTCTCCCCAGAATCCTGAGACAATCCACGGAAAACATGTCTTTCATAGGGCTCATTGACCTTAGTGATAAAGTATCTATCCAATGTACGTACAGCATTTGTATACACACATGATGCCTCCGGGATTTCCCTCCCGTTCGCATCTACTCTGGTTGGGCCTGGACCAGGGTCTGGCAAAGTGTCAAACAGTTCTTGTACTTCTGGCCCCGCCGTGTGCAGCAACAATGCCCGTTTTTGTGGCGCATTTACCACCGCTTTTGCGTCGAGAAAGTACTGGAACGATTTCTTCCATTTGGTTCAGCGTGGTCCCAACTTGGAAGCATGCCCTGTCATATCGAACGGCCTTACGGCTCCAATTTCCAAACTTATGGCTGCCATCATGCATCCAACGAATCTCCAAGATTTTAACTACCTCGTCGCCACTGTTATGTCCTCGAACCTCGGCTCTATGCCCGGCTCCCGGCCTTAGTAAAGGACTAATATTCAATAGCTTGTCGTATAATCATTCATTCATCTTTTATTTCTCAGTTAGAACCGGGTGGCGGCGCCACCGTACAGCGGTAACTATTACTCTATTGAAAACCTAATACATTACAACTTTTATTACAATTACACCGTGCATGTTATTACCGTACGCTGCTGTAAGTATGTTTAACAAAGGTTAAATGCACTGGCAGTAGCAGTGGCAGTGGCAGCGGCAGTGGCAGCGACAGTAGCAGTAGCAGTAGCAGTCGCAGTAGCAGGCACGGCCCTATTAAATGGACTGCAAACCTTTCTAACACTGCCTGTTTTAAAACTAAGCTAAGTGATTTATTAATTAGTCTGCTGACTTTGTGACATTTCAAGGACTGAAGCAGGTGCATGTTGTCACCAGTCAACCTTGACTCTTTTGCTGATGAAATATGTGCTCAGATGATGGATAATTGACATCTGATTTGATGATTCTCACCACTTACTCTTTCTATATTACGTTCTATATTTCTTTCGCACTCGCCCTCTCCCTCTCTCGCGCACACACACATGCACAAAACACACGCACACACACACACACACACACACACACACACACACACACACACACACACACATGCGCGCGCGTTTGGGAACACGAAGGAAATAGACATATATATATGTGATGTTATTCGCACTGCTTTATACTCACTGCTTATACGTACGCATAATGAGCAGCTCTCGATGACATGAAACGCCGCGGGAATATCGTAAAGACGAAAGAGAAAAATATCTACGTGTTAAACGAGGAAACGTGTGAGAGAGACAGAGAGCAATGGAAAGATGAAATCCGAGAAAAACGACGGAGGACGCGCTAGAAAGAGACAGTGTGTGAGAGAACGAGAATGAAATAAGCGCGAGGAGAGAGCGTCGAGCTTGCGTGCGAATAAAACGCCGTTAATTTCGCGAAGTTTTCTCTTTGAAAATAGAAAGGCAATCTAATAAACTCGTACGAAATTACATGCTCTTATAGCGTATAGGACTAGTTGGTGGTATGCTGATGTCAGCTAGGACGTATATATGCGCGAGGCTTGCGTAATATGCGCACGTTGAGCAAATAACTTCGGTCAGTAATCAACGTCACAGCGCAACGATAGTCACGAAAGCTCACAACGCGAGAAAAACCGTCGTGTGATTTTGAATTTAATTTGAAAACTTATATGAACGTGTTGAACCGGGCCGTATAAGTGCGACCATAACTTCCGTCACTGTCTCACGATGCTGTAATTTTGCAAGAAACGCGCGCCACATTGCATAATTATCATTGACATCGCTGTCAGCCTTTTTAAATTTTAATACGACCCAACGCTTCCGTCACGAGTAACGTGGTTTATGTCGTCGTGATCTAGTGAGACTCGTTACCTCTATGCGCAGTGCCTCCTTGGTCGTATTGCACACGGAGTGGCACACCTGTGGTAGTTAATCTGTGATCCGTAACGTCTTTGTCTAATGGAAAGCGAGTGATTACTCGTTTGTAATCACATAAGAGCTTTACGTAACGAGCTGTAAGCAGATTATAGGCCACCACATACAAGGAGTCACCAGACTGGGGCACGTACGCCTGCTATATATGTCTCGTATGCTCAGGTTGGTCAACCTGTAACGGATTTAGCGAGTGCGGGCGGCGTGCACACGATCATCGTTGCTAGTGTCTATCGAGCTAGCGTAGGCCTAAACATCTATTGATGCATTTGACATAACTCGAAAACATTGAAAAGGCTCGTGCCATGTTTATGAAAAGGTATCTCAACAAAATGGCCTCCTTCGTGCTCGATAGAATAGAGTGTAGTTCTGCCACCATTGGGATATCGTTTATTCTTTCGGCAAGATAAGGAATGTGGGATTTAAATGCCATTAAAGGTGTGGTTCAGGGAGCTAGATGCTTTTTAGTTTTTTTTTATAGTCTTTTAGTCGACATACACACGCTTTCTGCGTCTGTCTGTGACGGAAGCGACGACAATGAAGCGGTTGCCTCACCCGTCGCTGCGCTGTTACTGATAAATTTTGATGAGTAATAGTTCAGCTGGATGGTGTGCTCCATAAAATACGATACAATAAAAAAATATAAAATAAAATACAATCATGAAGCATTGAGCGATTAGACGCCACGTCTTAGAAGGCCATGGGGATTCAACAAGCTCATGCATTTTGCTCGGATTATTTAATAACCCTCTACTTTTCCTACGTAAATGGTATGAAATAACGTTGCCGAGTAATCAGCTTACGATTCTATTATTTTATTATTTCAAAAATTCGTACTTTATAAAAATTAGCGCGTAATTAAACGTTAATTACGAGATTCTATTGATTTATAATTAGAACGGGAGGGCCTGTTAAAGATTTGCGAGTCTCGTAATATTTTTTGTGTCATTATCTAGCCACGCACTATGACTTATTGCTCAGATAACTGCCGACTGCAATCAGTAAGATATTACATAGGGAGCCCGCCCTGTGCGAGGATGACATACGACTGTGCGCATGCGCAGATATTTTCAATTCGTCATCGCGGCTGTTTTGCAGTTTCCGACGATTTTGTTCTATATATAGCTATACACGCATCAGTGGTAATACGATTGCAAGCCTTGCTAAATTTTTAAAGCCGGTAATGAAAAATAATACGTAAATTTATTTAAGCCGTTTTACTCGTCAGTACCTTTTAGTATATAGATCTATTTGCTAATACAGTCATTTTTTTTTTCGGACACTGCTTCCAACGTCAGTGCATATAATATTCCCGCATTTTAGTTAATATTAATGCAAATATGAATAATATATGTCTATTAATTTCTCTCTTTAAATCCCCATCTATATACAGAATTTATAGCGCCGTCCTTTAGAATAAATTTGATGGCTGACGTTTTTTGCTCCTTGTTCTCTAAAGAGGAACTTTATCTCTATGAGGACAATTATTTTAGTTCTCTTATATATATAATCACTATTAATGTTTATGTAGTCGGCTTCATGAAGCATTTCAACGTATAATGTCACGTATAATGTCATTATGATGTCACGTATGGTGACACGTATGATGTCACGTATGGTGACACGTATGATGTCACGTATGATGTCACGTATGATGTCACGTATGATGTCACGTATGATGTCACGTATGATGTCACGTATGATGTCACGTATGATGTCACGTATAATATGACGTTGAGCGCCAATGCAATCCAACTAGAGACGAGGCGCCAAGTTGTGAAACAAACTTTAATATGTAATTCACACACAATGAGTTCTCGCAAGAATGCCAACCTGCGAAGATGTTATAAGTTTAATAGATAACTGATATTTTGACGACATATTGCGTTTCAACGGAATATAGTAAATATACTATATACTGTATTGAAATACAGACTGTTAATATTATCTCGCGTAAACACTTGGACATTGACTCAACGACTCTTTGTAATTCTTGGAGGTAATATGCCTAGAACATGCATGCGGGCATCATACCTATATATTAGTGACGGAGTGCTTCGTAATTTTAGATAACAAATGGGATGCAATTATTTTATTCTTACACCAAGATTCAAGCAAAACTCGGTTGTCCAAGTATGCGAAATTGATGCGGTAAAAATTTTGCTATAATAATGCGATGCTTGTTAAAAATTTTCACGTTAGTCGTGAGCAGCCGTAATTGTAAATTACTAAATTATAATGAGACCGACCGTATCGTGTTCTGCTATCTCTAGCATGAGTAGAATAAAAACTTTTGTTATGTCCTCGCACCTCGGCTCT
This sequence comes from Priapulus caudatus, assembly GCF_000485595.1. NCBI lineage: Eukaryota > Metazoa > Priapulida > Priapulimorpha > Priapulimorphida > Priapulidae > Priapulus > Priapulus caudatus. The sequence goes on along the minus strand of NW_014577062.1, from coordinate 377,215 downwards.
ATGCCCGGCTCCCGGCCTTAGTAAAGGACTAATATTCAATAGTTTGTCGTATAATCATCCATCTTTTATTTCTCAGTTAGAACCGGGTGGCGCCGCCACCGTACAGCGGTAACTATTGCTCTATTAAAAACCTAATACATTACACTCCTCCCCTTTTTAGACTCAAACTCAACCAACTCTAAACTTGTAGATCTCTGTCTTATTTAGACTATCCAAAATAATTACTCTGCACGTTTGGCAAATTTCCATTATGAAAATGTCTATTTTCTGAAATACCGCTTTAACAGAATACCGTAACGTTTTCTTTCTTCTCTTCTCCTAAAACTGACTTGTCGTAACACTTGAACACTCCCAAAATATAGAGGAGTAACCAGAATTGGTAACTAACTTTAACTCGTGAACTCGGCAAATAGCCATACTGTCAATTTCACAACACTGAACACAGTAGGCACTGTAGGCCTATAGTCCGTTCATAAATTGAGTCTGTCTACCGGTTTGCGGATACGGGTAGACACCTTGAGTGAAACAACAGGAGTCTCTGGAACCACAGGGCTAGAATTAGAACTAGCGTGTGTCCCCAGATCAAGGTCATTGTTCTCACTAGGAATAGCAGTCTCGGTGGGCTGCTGAGTGCTTACTATTGGAGAATCAACACTGTCTTTTGGAACTGTGGCCAGTCTAGGACCAACTGGAGGGTAAAACTCCCCAGGCTTTTCCAACACAGCATTCTCTGGCTCCGTTAACCCCTTCTTGCCCTCAAACTTGAGTAGGTGGTTTACATGGACATGCCTCAAACTACGCCCAACCCGAACCAAATAGGATGTTGGTCCCATGCATTTCACCACTGTTCTCAGAGACCACTTAGTGTTAGAGTCACTATGATTTTTTACACTGACAGCATCATTCGGTCCAAATTCACGGAATTTCACTCTGCTTCGATCATGCTGATATTTCTGCTGCGACTGTTTGTCAACTACATGCTCTTCAAGATTTGGCACTAGCACGCTGAATCTTGTACGTGCTCTGCGGCCAAGGAACAGTTCTGACAGTGTCTGTCCAGTAACGGAATGCGGTGTATTCCTGTAGCGGATCAAGCAATTTGCCAGTCGATGTCCCATAGGCAGATTTTCACCCCCTTGCTTCACTTTCTCGATTTCCTTCAGTAGTGCTCTCTTGACAATTTGCACTGACCTCTCTGCAGCTCCGTTAGAGGCTGGGTGATAGGGTGGAACAAGAATATGGCGGCCACCATTCCGTTTCAAGAACAGCGCAAACTCTTCTGCTATGAATTGCGGTCCGTTATCTGAACACAATGTTTCGGGTAGCCCATACCGTGAGAACCAAGATCTCAAAACTTCAATGGTTTTCTCTGGTTTAGTCGAGCGCATGTGTGCTACTTCGATCCATGAGTGTTTTGATGATCCTTTGAGTGGCTGTCCACCAGTATGAAGAAATGGTCCCCAGTCTTCTCTGCAAAATCCACATGCACTCGCTGAAACACGCGAGTAGGCCACTTCCAGGGATGCAGCGGTACCACTGGAGGGCTCCTCCTGACTGCTTGGCAAACGGTGCACCCCTCTATTAACTGTTCAATGTCCTGGTCGAGTCCGGGCCACCACATATAACTTCGCGCGATAGACTTGGTTGACACAATTCCTTGGTGCCCTTCATGTAATTCTTGCAGGAGCCTGGTCCGAAATTCCGTAGGAATAAGCACCCGCATACCCCACATTATGCAATTTTGCAAGGTAGACAGTTTATTTCTCCTCAAGAAATAGGGTTTCAGCTTCTCCTCCTCAGGCTTCAAATATCCAGGCCAACCATTCTGGATGTAGTGACGCACTCTACTCTCCTCAACTCAGTGTCCCTACTAGTGCGTTTTGCAATGTCCTTTGCTCTGACTGGCAGCTTCTCCAGGCTGGAGAAAAAGAATGTCTCTGCTGTCTCGACATCTTTGCGTTCTACCGGCTCATGGCTTGGAAGGCGTGATAATGCGTTTGCATTATCCTCGGATCGGCGATAAGACACAGTATACTGATAGGTTTGTAGGATTACTGCCCAACGCTGCATTCGGGCAGCAGCTAAGGTCGGAATACCGGTCTTGGGACCCAAGATCTTTACCAACGGTTGATGGTCCGTGAAGAGATCAAACTGACGTCCATAGAGATATTTATTGAATTTACGAACTCCATAAACGATCGCAAGCGCTTCTTTTTTAATTTGCAAATATTTCTGTTCACTAGGTGGGAGAGTTCTGGAGGCAAATGCCACTGGTCGCTCCTCTCCATCAATCTCGTGCGAAATCACAGCTCCTACCCCATAGGGTGAAGCATCGGTCGCAAGTATGAGCACTAACGCGTTACTTTCTAAAAGCGCAGTTTTGCTCCTCTTGAAAGCTTCAGCACAACTTTCAGTCCAGTTCCACTCTACTTCCTGCTTCAACAGCTCATGTAATGGATGTAACAGGGTGCTGAGGTTCGGGATGAAGTTCGCGTAGAAATTCAAGAAGCCTAAATAAGATCTCAACTCTCGAACATTTTGCGGTTGCGGAGCGTTTTTAATCGCAGTGACCTTATCCTTTAGTGGATATCTGCCGTCTTTGTCCACCTCGTACCCAACGTACTCCATACTTAGCTTCTCGAAGACACATTTCACCTCTTTTGCCTGAATCCCGTGTTTATATAGTCGTGCCAACACTTCTTCGACTACAGACAAATGTTCCTGTGGAGTGGTACGAATCGCAATATCATCAATCCTACACTAAACAGTGTCCAGTCCCTGTAACACCTGATCCATTATGGATTAAAACATACTCGGTGCAGAAGCGATTCCATAAGTTAAACGGGTATAGTGGTACAGCCCCCTATGAATGTTTATGGTAAAATACTGGCGACTGTCCTCATCTAGCTCCATCTGCTGATAGGCATTGGAAAGGTCGATCTTACTAAACATGGTGCCATCTCCCATAGTCGCAAACATATCCTCGATATCTGGAAACGGGTACGGGTTATCAAGCAACACAGTGTTTACAGACACCTTAAAATCACCACAGATTTTTATCGAGCCATCTTTCTTAGGCACACATACTATCGGCGCTGCCCAATCACTCCTCTCAACCTTCCTGATCACTCCCTCTGACTCAAACCTGTTCAGTTTCTTGTCAATTTTTGGCTTCAACGCATACGGCACAGGTCCAGCATTGTGAAAGATAGGCTGTGCCCCCTCCTTCAACCTAATGCTTGCTTTAAATCCTTTTACAGTACCTAGCTTCTTCTCGAATACGCGCTTTTACTTATCGAGTACATCCTCCATGGTATGCGGTTTGGGTTGCAGCTCTATACTAAAGATATTGGCCCAATTCAACTTCAAGCTACCGAGCCAATTCCTACCAAGCAAAGCAGGTCCAGACTGCTCTACTACAACGAATGGCAACACAACTTCCTGATCATTATGCACCAGTTTTGCTTGAACATTCTCACCACAAACGGACAGTTTACCACCTCCGTATACTTTGAGATGGCAGCTTTTGATGAACCTTAGCGGAATTAAATGGCAAAATCACGGTCGTACACGGTTTTGGGCAAAATCGAAAGCCCTGGCTCCCAGTAATCAACTTTCAGTCGGCAAATTCTTACCAACCCGCATTAAAGGAACAACTTCGAAGCCTTTCGATATTCTCGATTCCATCGAATACATTCCGAGTACCGATTCCTCCGTTTCCTCCGCATATTTGATCGAGAATTTTAAATGGCACACTTTTTTCGAAGTGCCCGATGCGCCCACATTTTCGACAATCCACCGATTTGGCTAGACATAGTGGGTCTCGACCAAAATGACCCGTTTTCCGCAACGATAACACTCGTCATTCCGATTTGGTCGACTACTTCTACTAGAGTGCCTAGCCCCGTCTGGCACTAGGTCGACGATTTCCTTTTTTGAACTTGGATGGCTTACCATAGCCACCCTTGTGCGCCTGAACTTTTCACGGCTGACTGAAACTGAATGGTTCCATTTTCACTACTCGTGGCCTCACTACTACCATCTGACTTAATCTGATAGTCTACAGCTTCATATGCACGCGCCAACTCACAAGCTCTGGCTAATGTTAGTCTGTCTTGCTCAAGACATTTTCGCCTCAGTTTAGCTGAAGAACACTATTCAATCAAACTGATCCGAATTCCTCGTCAACATTCTGGAAATTACAGAACTTTGCCTGGGCACGAAGACGCTGACACAAATTATCTACAGTCTCCCAGAATCCTGAGACAATCCACGAAAACATGTCTTTCATAGGGCTCATTGACCTTAGTGAATTAAAGTATCCATCCAATGTACGTACAGCATTTGTATACACACATGCATGCCCTCCGGCGGATTTCCCTTCCCGTTCGCATCTACTCTGGTTGGGCCTGGACCAGGGTCTCGGCAAAGTGTCAAACAGTTCTTGTATTCTGGCCCCGCCGTGTGCAGCAACAATGCCCGTTTTTGTGGCGCATATTACCACCGCTTTTGCGTCGAGAAAGTACTTGGAACGATTTCTTCCATTTGGTTCAGCGTGGTCCCAACTTGGAAGCATGCCTGTCATATCGAACGGCCTTACGGCTCCAATTTCCAAACTTATGGCTGCCATCATGCATCCAACGAATCTCCAAGATTTTAACTACCTCGTCGCCACTGTTATGTCGCTCGAACCTCGGCTCTATGCCGGCCTCCCGGCCTTAGTAAAGGACTAATATTCAATAGCTTGTCGTATAATCATTCATTCATCGTTTTATTTCTCAGTTAGAACGGTGGCGGCGCACCGTACAGCGGTAACTATTACTCTATTGAAAAACGCTAATACATTACAACTTTTATTACAATTACACCGTGCATGTTTTTAACCGTACGCTGCTGTAAGTATGTTTTAACAAAGGTTAAACCTCCGCAGATGCCAAATTAGTTCCACAGTAAAAGTGAGATACGAGACCTCCGATGTCTCTGTCGCTTTCTGCTTCAGGAAAATAGAAACGCTTGAGGGAAATTACCCTTGTCGTGCAGCTGATCCTATCGCGAGAGATAAAAGAAATTAATATAGAAAAGCAATAGAATTGAGAGCGAGGAGGAGAGAGATGGGGAGGGGGGGGTGGGGGGGGGGGAAACGAGAGCCAAAGAAAGAGAGAGAGCGAGAGAGAGAGAGCGAGAGAAAGGGTACAGAAACATACACAGGTTGATTGTTTTCGAACGTGTAGTGTTCGGCGATTACATCTATGTCGTAAGTACTGTGTAAAAATATTGCACGTCAGTCTGTGTCACATTTTGCGTTTCCTATAACAGCGAAATTAGCGCAGATTTACACGGTATAGAAGTAAGATATATATATGGAGAAATCTGTATAGCTTATGTTGTATGTACCCGGTGAAATTAGACCGAATTCTCATCATGTTCTACAGTTATACATAGCTGGCCCGCACTATGGTTGTAAAAATTGCCGATTAGTAGCATCCTTGAGTGCAAACTCTATATTCATTTAAATTGCACATATTTTATAAGATCAAATGCATAGCGCAGCGGTATAAAGAAAATCAATAATTAGTAATTTTAATAGCTGTATACATCAATAATATTACTCATTTAGTAATTTTTTTAACATAAATACTGTGAACATGTAAATGCCTCTACGCCATCAGTTGTGGCAACGACAGCATTTCGAATTATTCTAAAATTCCTACTTGCCATTATGGCCCAGTAGGGTTTAATATTGCCATTATGGCCCAGATATCCTTTTATTCAAAGATTCCCAGAAATACACCCCCATTGTTTTAGTTGCACCCCCATGTTGCACACATGTATACATTTATGCTTACACGTCTACGTAGTACACATGCACATAAAGCTGGGTTTATACTGCCAACTTTGTGTTAGCGAATTGACGAATTGGCGAATTGGACCAACTTCGCAACGCTCTATCAACCGTTCTATAAACTGTGCAGCGCGTTTACACTGACGACTGCGAGTTGGCCAACTCGATCGAGCCGTCAGCGACGACCGCGAGCGTACGCGTGGGGCGATGGATATATATATATAATGCCTATTATATGCAATAATAAGCATTATTGCATGTATAAATTCTTGAGGTATCGCACGCGCAGGCGCAAAGACTCGTGCACAGTCACATAGTTGGAATGCCACGAAGGCAGTGGATTACTGGAGGGGTTTCCCATTGGATTTGTCCATGCTCGTGATGCCGACCTCTTCCTCATGTGCACGTGCGCGTGTACGTACGCACACGCCTTCCCCGTGTACAAAAGGTGTACGTGAGTGTACGTATCTGCCGTACACAGATGCACATGACCGCACGCGTGCACACACGTACGTATATCCACGTACACGCATGCGCGCACATACACGCATGCCCGCGCGTACACGCATTCGCGCACGTACACGCATGCGTCCACGTACACGCATGCGCGCACGTATACGCATGCGCGCACATACACGCGTGCGTGCACGTACGTACATATATATACGTACGTACATATGCGTGCGCACATACACGCATGCGCGCACATACACGCGTGCGCGCACGTACACGCATGCGCGCATACACGCATGCGCGCATACACGCATTCGCGCACAAAAACGCATTCGTGCACGTACACGCGTGCGCGCACATACACGCGTGCGTGCGTATACACGCATGCGCGCACGTACACGCATGCGCGCACGTACACGCGTGCGTGCACATAAACGCGTGTGCGCACTTACACACGCACGTTCACGCGCACGCGTGCGTGCGCGCACATACACGCGTGCGTGCGAGCGTGCACATTAGGAGCTTGGCTGCACTTGCTTGGACAAACGCAATGCCTTCGTGGAAACACCGGCATCCTGACTCTACGAAAGCCCAGAAGGCTCATGCGAAATGCGAAATGCGAAATGCGAAATGCGAAATGCGAAATGCAAAATGCGAAATCTGAAGCAACCAATCAGAGAACGTGTTGGTCTTGTACGCCTGGCCGGTATTAATTACTACAAAGACAAAGATGGCCGCTATCTCGATTACAAACAATGAGGTGTGACGACTAATGGGAAGTTTACTGTACTGTTGTACAACGAATATGCACACCTCAAAAAACCCTTCGAAGACGGGTAACAATTCTAACATGCTAGTGCTATTGAATTAAAGATTTTATAACAAGTTCATCCACCGCAAACCCACGATTTTCAATGAATGTGAAGGTGAATTGTTCACCCTCATTGTTTGTAATCGAGATGGCCGCCATCTTTGTCTTTGTAGTAATTAATACTGGCCATGCGATTCGTCAAGACCAACACATTCTCTGATTGGTTGCTTCAGATTTCGCATTTCGCAGTGAATTGTACTAAGTGGTGGGCCAGTTTTTCGTTTGAATGAAATAATTTGCACTACACATAGAAAAATTCATCTTTCTAGTGCTCCCGTCAGGTGTTTTCACCTTATACCTCGTAATCTTTATCTCGGATTTTGCATTTCGCATTTCGCAGTTCGCAGTTCGCATTTTGCATTTCGCATTTCGCATTTCGCATTTCGCATTTCGCATTTCGCATGAACCTTCTGGGCTTTCGTATGACTCTGTGACTGCACGAGTCTTTGCGCCTGTGCGTGCCGCACCTCGGCTTTTATGCCACAGAGAATCGTGTATTAGCTTCCTTGCATGTCTCGCAGTGTTGTTATTACAATAATCCGTTAGTTGTGTCTGCACGGTGGGACGGGATGTGCCTGTCGTCGTCGTTGTCGTTGTCGTTGTTGTTGTTGTTGTTGTTGTTGTTGTTGTTGTTTGTTGTGCTGTTTCTTGGCGGCGGCAACGGCGAGGAGAACAAGGGGAAGAGAAGGATGTTGGGGATGCGGATAAGCATCATATGCGAGGATGCCATAACGCCTAAAATAAATGGCCTAAGGCCGATATTACGCATTTAAAACAAAGCGTGTATGCCGGACAGTTTGTGCGCATTGCAAATCCTTTCACTTTGATTGTGAATTGTGATTCAAAATCTTCACTTCGGTCGCAGTATCCCGCAAAAATTTTCCCTATGGTAATATACATGAACTGACGACTCGTCGCCGTTGCAAGCCAAGATAAATACCTTCGGCCGATCTTGGGCATTCAATCGACGTCACGTGTGCATTGTAAAATCCCATCTACAAGATTCACTTTGCTTGCAGCATCGCGCCCCGGATTCCGCGTATGCTAATTGTACATGAAGATGGCGCTCGCGCGTTGGTCACCCACCGTTCACTGCCAAGATAATTTTCTTTGGTCGTTCTCACACGTTCAACTGCCCGGAAACCGAACCCTATCATAATAATATCTAATATATTATTTATTAAATAAATCTATGCTGAGATACTGAGATGACTGAAAAAAACTGCATAATATAGCTTGCTGAGAGAGAGAGAGAAGGGTGGGAGACTAAAAAAAGGCGGTAGGAATGATAGCTGAGCGGCCGTAAAAGAAGCAGGAGGTTGAGCGAAGGACAAGGGGAAGCAAGGAGAAGGACGGGGGGAGTAGGTGTTTTGCACGCTACATGCTATAGGGCGCGCTCCTAATTATAAATACAGGTCTTTTGATAATGATTTATTACATATCTCTATGCTGAGAGACCCCCTGACCATAAATAAATAGTCATCACAAAATATAACTCTTCTTGTGAGATATTGCGCATTGCGCTAACACCGTTATTAAATCACCGAGTTGCACTCTCTCCCTCTTTTTCTTTTCCCTGTTTTCTCGCGCGCTCTCTCTCTCTTTCTCGCTCGTTCTCTCTCGCTCTAGTGAAATGAGCAATTTCAACAAATTAATATAAATGTGTAATGACGTAGGGGCCTACGCGCTTAATATCTGCGGCATTATGCCGTTACGTGGCGCCCCTGTGGCCACAGTAATTGAGTGGCAAAGCAGAGGTTACAACCTTTTTGCAGCTTTTTTTCACAATTCCAAGAACGAGTTTTGCTGTCGATCTCATCTCAGAGGGGGTCACCTCTACATATTCAATAATGAACCCGACCTAAACAATGCCCCCCTGTACATAGTCATGTGATAGTCAGAATGAAGGCTGTACATGTACTCAAAAGTACCTCAAATACCATTTCCCACACTCAGACACGTGCCGCAGAAACGCGCGCGCAAGTGGTCTCCCTCTGGGTGGAGGGACACACCCCTGATTGCTGTTCTCTGATTGGCCACTTGGCAAAAAAACTTCCAACACGCCAACTCCGAGTTAGCAAAATTAGAACATGTTCTAATCTTCCAACTAGTTGCTATCGATCGGTTGGACGCGCAACTTTTGCGTTTACACTGCCGATTGTCAGTTGCGAAGTTGCAAAGTTGCGAAGTTGATACAATTCGGCAATTCGCCAATACAAAGTTGGCAGTGTAAACCCAGCGTACGTACACATATACACGTAGTCCCTACACGCACACGTGCACGGGCACGTGCACGTACACGTTGACATGCATGCTCAAATACTCCCACACGTACACGCAGTATCACTTTCACCCCCATCACGCTTACAGCCATTAAACATTTATTTCGCTATTAAATTAATTTCGCTTTTATGTTTATTTATAACCGGCATGATGAGAAACGGACCGGCTCTACCTAATGTATGGGATAGGCTTTTACATGTGTAATATAGCATATATAGGCTCACCGCTATAGTGGCGTATATAAACGATCTCAAGCCATCTGCTCCGTAGCATTTGTCGACAAGCTGCCGATAAAATAACACATTAGGATACACTAAAGCATCCCACTAGATTGGCCCATTGACATATAAAATTTTGTTTAAATGTAAAGCTACTAGCGTAAATGTTTAGCAAAAGGAACGCCAGAGTGCTCTGTACGCTTCGCACATCTCGACAGCACCATCTTTATCCCTACAGCCGTGTAGTTACAGCGCTGCACATGCGAGAGTGCGGCGATCGTCAGTCTCGCTTAAAGCCCGGCGCACACGTGAGTAATTTTACTCAAGAAAAATGATGCATGCGTCAAAATACTCACGTGTGCGCCGGATTTTCGTTGAGTTTTCTGACGCATGCATCAAGAAACTCAATATCAAACATCATTGATAATTTTTGACTCATGCGTCAAAATACTCACCGTGTGCGCGCTAGCTGCGTAAATTACTCAACACTGGTACTCACAGCGCATGCGTTTAAATCATTGTGCGCCCAGTATTGGCTGCGCACAGTCACGTGATCTGCATTACCACTTATACCTTGAGTAATTTTACTCACGTGTGCGGCGGACGCTGAAAATATTTCACATGCGTCAAAATACTCAACGGAAATCCGCCGAAAATACTCAAGTAAAATGATGCATGCGTCAAAATAATCACGTGTGAGGCAGATTTTCGTTGAGTATTTTGACGCATGCATCATTTTTCTTGAGTAAAATTACTCACGTGTGCGCCGGGCTTTAAGCGAGGCTGGCGATCGCCGCACTCTCGCGTGTGCAGCGCTGTAACTACACGGCTGTAGGGATAAAGATGGTGCTGTCGAGATGTGCGAAGCGTACAGCGCACTCTGGCGTTTCTTTTGCCAAACATTTACGCTGAAGGCAGGCAGACGTCGTGTCTCAGCTAGGCGCGAATAGAATGTTGAATAGATTTCCACAACGCACTGGAAACGCGATATAGTAACGGATAATGCGTTCTTAATAATGCTTTATTGTTCTGGCGTCTGCGCCGGGATTTGCCTCGGGTACTAGATATCTCCGTTATATCTACGTCGCCTGCTGATACTCTCACAGTACTTTTATCCGCTTTGCGTTCTAACGATCCTCCGCGTCTGCACACAGACGACATCCCGTAGCTGCGTCCATCCCTATTTCTAATCGTTTAATAGAATATCGAGTAAAAGAATGCAACCCTCGGTTTATAATCGGTGCGGACGCCAGCCTAGGAAGCCTAAAGTCTTCTTAAGGAAAAATCTCCGTTGCTGGGATGGCACGCGTGGGTTGCCGGTGCATGTAGTTACCGGGGCGTACCCCATTACTCAGCTCGGACAAGCGGAAGATATCCCAAGTTGAACTGATATGACGAAATAATCGCACGCTGTGGGTGGGCAGACTGAATATTGTAGAGCAAAAACGTGGTATGCGGAGCGAGTGGTTGTATTGAGAATCCCTGCAATAGAGTTAAAACTGTCCTTAGTGCAAGGCAAGAACTCAATCAATGTAACTGCAGTGACAGAATGACAGAATATAAATTTCACCCTTCTAACCCCAACCTCTATATCACTCGTTTGCGCGTTACGTTTGTACGTTTCGTTCTCTATCTCTCTCTCTATCTCTCTCTCTCTCTCTCTCCCCTCTCCCTCTCTCGCTATTTTTCTGTCCTCCCTCTCTCTATCTCTCTGTCTTTCTCTGCCTCACTCTAGCTGTCGCTCCGTCTCTCTCCCTCTCTCTATCTCTCTGTCTTTCTCTCTCTCTCTTTCTGTCTCGTTCTAGCTGTCGCTCAGTCGCTCCCCCCCCCTTTCTCTCTCACGCGCCGCTTCTCACTCTCTGTCTCTCTCTCTTCTCTCTCTCTCTCTCTCTCTCTCTCTCTCTCTCTATATATATATATATATATAATATGATTATATATTTATCTATACTAATTTCGGCAGAAACACAATATCAAATACAGTTTGAAAATAACTATTAATAGAACTAGAATTATTCTAGTTCCATTAATGGTTATTTTCAAGCTATCTGCATTCCCTCATATATACGCTCACGCATACATTCGCGTCTAGGATCTAGTAATTCTTGTAATACTGCAAAATCTCTACCGAAAAATACGAACTTTCAGTGTGTGTCAAGTGAATGATGTGATTAAATACAGCAAATATGCGCTCAGAAACAGTTGAGCATAGTTGCGAAGATCTGTGACGTCTCACCCTGACATTATTTCTCATATGCGCACGTAGTCGTAATTAATTTTAGACAAGCGTGTGTACTAGACTTCTATCGGGGAAGAATTGTTGTTGTTGTTAGTCTGCTAGCAGAGCTGACAGCTACGTGCTCACGAGCATATAAACTAACCAGTTCGTCTGTCTTGCTCACACAAAGGGTGGCCGTCATTGTATATTCACGTTATATGCTTTCTGCGCAGCTTGATTGTCGAGGTGAGATTCAATTTTGAAAAACATCTTCGTAAATTTTCCTCCCTAAATAAAATTATTTCGCGATAGGCCATCATCTCATTTGAATTCAGCTTGCATCGCGTATAGCGTACAATGGCGGCCGATTGCAGACTGATGAAACTGCTTTCGCCGAAGCGATTAACGAAAGCACTAGCGATACATAACCTCATGAACAGTGACTAATAGTGACAGTCTATCTTGAGCATTGTTGTTTACGACGCACCATGGGTATCTATGAAAGCAATTTATTACGTTAGCAAACTGCGTCGCGCCTATCCAAGTCGATAAACTGACCCGAACGCAGTTATAGTTATTTATGCTTGTGATTCATCTCCGATGCCATATTATCAAGAAATTATTATAAGCTCTCATGTTTAGAATCTCTATATAGAGTTTTTACTCTAACATATGTTATTGTAATAGACTAAAAAAAACATTAATAGAATTGCTATTATAGTATCTGCATCCTTATCCTCCCCGTCACTATCATCATGATTATTATCAGCACTATCATCATGATTATTATCGTAATCCTAATCCCTGACGCCACCACCACCCCTAGCAGCACCAATAATAATAATAATAATAATAATAATAATAATAATAATATTATTATTATTAATATTATTAATAATAATATAAGCAGCAGCAGTAGCAACCGCAAAAACAACAACGATGGCGATAGCGAGGAAAACGACAAGGACGACGATACCGACAGCAACGACAACGACAATAATGACGTTTCTTGGAACGCATGACTTACGTAACTCGACGGTGTAGGCCTAACTGTATAACTAATAAGCGCCTATTATACCCACATATATTTGGCGATAGCCAAGTCATCAGATAAACGGGAACTACTGCCTATATAATTTAAATGCAATTTGTCTGTGACAGCAAAAATTATTCCGGCACTGTTTGGCTGGACGCTGGTATTGATCATCTGCTATTGGACACAACGTACCTAACGGTACTTCACGCAATTTGCAGCGTTGCATTACTCCTGTAGCGGAATAACAACGTACGCAGTGAAATGAATGTTCCGGAATAGTTTGACAGACGTTGCTAGACAATGAAACCAACGACGCCACTCACTAGGCTTCAAGGAGGGGCTGGCTGCTGTTTTTAGGTATACGAAGTTATTATTTTAGAAGTCTTACAAAAACATCGCTGTTGCGCATTAATTAGAGTGCTTCAAAAATTGAGTAGATGTCACGCGCTTTATGCGCAGGCTAGCCGACCTGCTTGCACATGTGTTATAAGCATATAAGGGGAGTATTCGAATTATACAGCGAGACACTCTAAAACAGCTCATACACGGTCCCTTGTCGAATGTAAAAGCAGACGTAAAGCGAATCGCGCATCCCATGTGAAACCATAATGGAAACCCCTTGCTGGCAAAACACTATTAGATGGTTCGGAGAACATGACGGCGGGCGACAGTATCTGCAGTACTCTCGCAGAACGCGCCGCGACAAATATTGCGTAGAGAAGCGTTCATCAGAATGAATGGCGACAATCTGCCCACGTATAATAACGACGAAGCTTTCATGCGGATGGCCATTTGCCCTAGAACCACGTGGGACTCGCCACATAGAGTTGGCGCAGGAGAACCTGTAATATTTGACACGAAGAAGCGTATATATATATTATCAGGAGTTAATAAAGACAAAGTCTTTGTCTTTATTAACTCCTGATATTATGCTTAGAAAACGCCGCGTAGTGCAGTCGTATATATACCATAATGTACTAGCACTGCGTTGTGTAGTATAGTAGTCGTATATTCGCCGATCGCCCTGCTCTTACATTTCCTGGGTTTTTTATGCACAAAGTGCAGCCGATTATTTAAACTACCTTTCGCTGCGTGCAACCGCCAGGTGTGCCTACTTACCTTCGTCTATATGCAAAGGAATTACGGGGCTTTTGGTGGCAATATATAATCACTGAGAATTTCGAGTGAAGTCACCAGGTTCTCGTTTATTTTTAATGCAATCAGATTCTAATATTATGATCAGGTGACGTTATGACCATTCCGACTAGTGGTGTGAACGTCATCTCAGTTGAATAACCGTGTATTCGTTTGTATAATATCAAGAGCACAACTATCACATATAAATAGCGTATGCACTTTTACTAATATTCAAACATTCTTTCGCTTATTTTTTATTGCTTCGCGGCGGCGTTCTTTTCTACTGACAGATCTCGTTAGAATTAGGTGTCTGGAAATCTACCTCGAGATAGTCGGAATCGATGCTTCCGTTGGATACGTGAGCTACTCACTGCATCGCAGGTTTGCTGGAGACAATTATGACAAGAGCCAGATGATCAGCAGACGATCTTCCGATGCTTCCAACACCCTGTAGTGCATTTTGTTTCGCGTTACCGCTTAAATTTTCTCCTAACCGAATTAGATCTATTTTTATCTAGTAAAAATGCCAGACACGATCGAATATTCAGCCCAGTTATAAGCTGGCAATGTTGTAGTTCATAACGCCGTGCAGCTGCATGACGTCCGATTATCCAAGTTTAAATTCTCTCTATCCTCGGACTGAACAGAATCCGTTTACACGTAGTTCTATTAACTGCCGCTATATAGTGTATGCGTGATATCTAACAGCAGAACACATGGTGCGACACCGATTAGCTGTTGCAAAAAGACACGGGAAACAGTTTTCCTCGGCCGTCACCTCTGCGGTGACATTATTAGAGACGCAGTGCGTATACATATTTGAAAGTAAGTGCATATATAAGGACTCTCTCTCTCTCTCTATCTCTCTCTCTCTCTATCTCTCTCTCTCTTTCTTTCTCTCTCTCTCTCTCTCTCTCTCTCTCTCTCTTTCACTCTCTCTCTCTCTCTTTTTCTCTCTTTTTTCGCGGGAGCTATCTAAGTTATTTCGCATGCAGCAGCTGCTGCGACACACGCTTGCCTCGCATCGCTCGCTATAGCTCTCACATAGAGAGTCGTTCGCGAGACTCTTCTATTCATCGAGTCGAATGTTTTACTACAGAAGCAAGTTGTTTGACTAAGAATGAGTTATTGCTACACGAGATCGTAGCTTCCCTCTATATACGATCGTAGGAAAGCTCTCTGTAAACAGACGCTACCCGAATCGAAGACACTAAAGCCCCTGCAGGTCTCATTGCGCCGTGCACCACATTACGACACCCTTCCTGTACGAATAGGCGCATTAGCTATATCTAGTACGCATATTTACCCCCCCCCCCACAACACACACACAACGCACGCACGACGCACGCGCGCACACACACAACCACCACACCATCCCAACAACCACACCCACCACACACCACATCACCACACACCACCACCCACAGTTACACACACCTCCGGCTTTATCGCAGGTCGAGTCGTGCGCGCGCATTGATGGTGTCAGTTTCCCCGCGGCGTAGAGGAGGTGCGCCTACGTGGCAGCACTAATGTTAGGATTAGGTTAGGCGTCAGGGTTGGTAGGGTTAGGTTAGGGTTAGGGTTAGGTATAGTGTTCAGGTTAAGGAATAAGACCATGGCTAGCATGGAAGTATGACTGTGGAAATGACGAAGTGTACGAAAGTGACTAGTCCTGCCACGTCGACGCACCCTCCTCTACGCCCGGAGGAAAGTGACACCCGGCATTGATTACGTGTGCCTGGAAGACGGAAACCTCGGCTGGGACGCATGACGCGTTCAATTTTGCGGGCAGTAAATTGCGAGCGAGTAATGGCGGCCGACAGCTGCGTTAGCTTCGCATCTACCTACATCCGTCATGCGTGTCCATTTTTCAAAGCAAAGCCCACGATTCATAATTAAGCACTCACGTGATAAATTTGCGAGTGCCGATTTGTCACGGACTGATGACGCCATATTGCAGCAACTAAGCGAGATTAACATCAGCGTGAGGTGAGAAGCCGATGACAGCGGCTGCGGATAATGCCGCGCACGCACACACGCACGCCACGCACGCACGCACTCACGCAGCTCCACTCACTGAAACTCACGCCACGCACGCACTCACGACACTCACGTAACGCCGC
Organism: Priapulus caudatus; assembly: GCF_000485595.1. Lineage (NCBI taxonomy): Eukaryota > Metazoa > Priapulida > Priapulimorpha > Priapulimorphida > Priapulidae > Priapulus > Priapulus caudatus. The sequence continues at coordinate 361,034 of NW_014577062.1, read as the reverse complement.
CCACCTCTCTTTGCCGCGCAAACAACGTGGATACAACCAACGTAGCATTTTACGACTCACGTACACGCGCCCACTCTCTTGCACGCGCAAACAAGTGGATGCACACACGTACGCATTTACGGACTCACGCACACGCGCGCGCACACCCGCACACGCTCTTGCACGCTCACACAAGTGTATGCACGCACAAACAAGTGTATGCACACACGCACGCATTTACGCACTCACGCACACGCGCGCGCACACCCGCACACGCTCTTGTACGCTCACACACGTGTATGCACGCACAAACAGGCACGCACACACGCACGCGCACACGCAGACACTCATGCACTCACGCACGCACGCACACACGCACACACACGCACGCACTCACGCACTCACGCACACGCGCCCATTCTCTTGCGCACGCACACACGCACACACACGCACGCACTCACGCACTCACGCACACGCGCCCATTCTCTTGCACGCGCACACAAGTGTATGTACACACGCACGCACTTATGCACCTACGCACACGCGCACGCACACCCGCACACGCTCTTGCACGCTCACACAAGTGTATGCACGCACAAACACGCACGCACATGCACTAGCACACGCTCACGCGAATACATACGCATAATGGTAAGCATATACGCACGCGCGCATGCGCAGACACACAAGCTATTACGACACGCTAAGGCCTGCCCTGAAAATAGCAGTTGAATTCTAATCGAACTCCAGCTTGAATGTAACTTAGAGAACAAATTCTAACATATCTATTATTGAAAGTCCCCGTCGTACCGTAACACGCGGCCTGCTGCATTTTAACGTGTTCATTATTTAGAGTTCAAGAAATTCATCCATAATTCCGTTCCATCAGTAAAATGAATGAGATATATGTGCTAGTTCAGTTGCGTCTTATGTCTTCTTCCAACTATATCAACGGAGAGCGAGTTTTTGTAACAGGAAAGGGTATGAGCGAGATACAACTTTAAAGGGATTGGAAAAATAAAAGCACGTTTTCTAAAACGTTTTCTATTCATATCATTATACGTACATTTGTCTGATGTGTCTGTAGCTTACTACACCTACAATTATTAGAAAAAAAGACTTTACGCCCCTTACGTAGTAGTTAGTACAAGATATTTTTTTCTTTCTTTCTTTCTATTTCTCGCATATACAAAATGTTTCCCGGCAGATTGGTTTTGCCCTACATGATCAAAACGGTTTCCGTTGCGCGCCTAGGTTGTCTGATAGAGAAAGAGCGAGAGAGAGAGAGAAAGAGAGAGAGAGAAAGAGAGAGAGAGGAGAGAGAGCAGAGAGAAGAAGAGAGCAGCGAGCGAGAGAGCAGCAGAGAGAGAGAGAGAGGAGAGAGAGAAGAGAGCGAGAGGAGAAGAGAGAGAGAGAGAGTCAAAAAGAGAGGGGGCAGAGAGAGGCAGGGAGAGAGAGCGCGCGCGCGAGAGAGCATGCAGACAACCGTAACTCGATTGTGGCGCTATGAAAATTTACGACAAGCTCCGTAAACATGGTGGCGACAAATCCATTACCGCCGTTCACGGCTCGAAAACGAGATACGCTAGCTGCTATCTAGCGTAAGTGAGAACGGTGACAGCATTCGTACGCGTCATGACTTCTCGTTTACGTCCTGCCTATGCATGCCGCTATATACTAGAGAATATACTATACTATACTCGAGAACTATAGTATACTAATAAACGCTATACTAGAGAACCACACGGCCGCCGAGACGTTTGGGAAGTAGCTGGATCCGCTACAGTCTTAGTATCACCGCTATAGCTGTCCGTCAGCTCTCCACTGCCATGTGCCGTTCGTTTTCACAGGAGCGGCGCCATCACGGTCACGCGAAACATTGTAATGATATATATAGGTATACAGCAATATACTATATATAATATATATAATATTAATATACTAGAGAATATACTATATATAGGTCTAACTAGTAATGTTTATTTCTATGCTCGTGCGCTTTGTACGTGTGTGCGAGGCAGCTAGTTCATAAGTGACTCCCGCCTGCGAGAGCGTCAAGCGTTGCTCGCCGGCTTTTACCGTTGAGTTGAGCAACAACGGTTGCGCCTGGCATCCTGCGTGCGACTACAGCCGTGGCTTCGCACCGCGGTTACTCCACGCAAGAGAATCGACTATACGATGTGGTCCATATAGGATGCCAATCGGTACGCGCCATGTGCGTACGCACGTGTATGTATGTGTGTATGTGAGTGTGGTGTATGGTGTGCTGTGTGCGTGTGTGTGTTGTGTGTTTTGTGTGTGTGTGTGGTGTGTTGTTGTGTGCTGTTGGTCTGTGTGTGTAATGTGTGGAGGTGTGTGTGCTGCGTGCGCCAGCGCGCGCGTGGTGGTGTGTGTATGTGTGTGCGTGCGAGTATGTGCGTGCGTACGTGCGTGCATGTGTGTGCGCGCGCGCGTGTGTGTATGCGTCACGAACTGACTGTACGCGTAACTGGCGTCAGGTTCCACGACACGTCTCTGCATGTGCGGCCGGCCGCGAGCAATCCGGCCCATACTATATAGCAGCAGTTATTAGACATTGTGTCGGCGAGCTTCCGCGTAATTAAACGCCGCTGCTCCGGTGATAGCAGCTGAAGCCCGGCGTCCTGAGAATGCACTGTCAGCGACAACTGCGTTCGTTTGCTGTCGTGTCTTCTGTCGCGCGATGCTCAATTATTAAGACACGCGCGCTTTGGCAAGGCGATCCAGCATCCGATGGGACAGGCGAGAGCGAATTGCCGATTTGCATAATTCAGTTTGTTGCGCGGTAGGCTATTACTAAGCGCTTTGTGAAATTAGTTTTGACGCGAAAAGACGCCCGTTTGATATCTAATAGAATTATATAGACCTACATATAACAGGTCCTGACGCATGTTATGCGCCTACGGCAGGTATTCAGCATCTACACACTAGCCATGGTAGCGCAACAAATTCACGTGGCAAGCTGGATGTACAACGTGCCTTACCTGATGACGAGACTGTCTCAGATCCCATATACCTGTGTGACTTGAACTTGTCTCGAATGTGATAACTCCCGTCACCGACAACACGCAGTGGCCACACACCACGCACACCACACACACCGCGCGGCCACGCACGCACACGCACACACACACACACGGCGCGCACGCACGCACCGCACGAGCGCACGCACGAACGCACGCACGCACGCACGCCGCACGCACGCACGCCACGCACACACACACACACACACACACACCACACACACACATAACAATATATATATATATATTGTCCGTAGCAAACATTCCAGGAAGGATGGGTCTTTTTATTACAAGGTGGACTTTTGGAACTAGCCAACTTAGTTTGTGTACTGCATGAACGCAATAATACCATGGAAACACTTTAAACTCTTCCAGAATATTTTACTTTGGAATCGAAACTGGACGTATCAATATAGTCATAACTCGCATTTGCACAGATAATCGAATAAGTCAAAACACGTTAATCAGTGCATTGATGATCACATAAACAATAACATAACATAAATCTAGAAGTCTGTATCACTCTCATAGAAAATAACGGCAAACATAAAATAGACTAAAATCGACAGTGGCATCTACAGTATGATACCTGTATGGTGTTTAGTTCCAGTTTACTTGAATGGAGGGTGGCAAAGATTTTGCCTTTTTTAGATCTACATGTTTGTGTCATAGTGCTCACGGATCATGCCCAAGAACACAGAGGCTTCCCTCGCGCATTGATACTCTCATGACACCATTATCAGAATACTTAGATCTGCGTTATATGCTATAGAATCTGAGCAAGTGAAACGTCCGATGCCTAAACGTTCTCACATCAGATAGTCTGACATTCTGTATTCTACGGTCACGCACAGTACGCCTGATATTTTGTCATGTGATAACGTAATACATAATGCTATAATCATTTCGTTTCAACCTCTTTGGACCGTACTCGATGCGTGAGGAAAGCTTAAATTGTTTCTGTGATTGTTTTTTTGAACACGAGTATTTTAGCCCTCTATATACAATTGCGGCAGCCCGATTGAACTGTTGCTGCTTCCATATTTTCTGCCTAATCTTCCAGATTTGTGTTAGATAATACTGAATACAAGTACGCTTTTCAACCCTCTCAGTTCATCAGACTGCATAGTGCATACTAGCAGAAGACACACATCATCCCGATTCATCAAAATCACACGGTCGCTTGACGAAAGACACTGCTACGAGTTTTGCCGCACGAGTTGCCCATGGCAGCTAACTGCTCCAAACAATATAGTAAATAGAAGGTCATATATATTATCTCTCTCCATTTTTGGTGTAGATCAACTTGGTACAACAAAAGCTGCCAAGTGGGGGTCGTTAGAACCCTCGAACTCTCATGCATGGTTACGGGCCTATGTATATTATATTTCAGGTTATTTACTCATATATATTATATATATATCTATATATATATATTACCAAGATCCCCCATAATAGAAATGATTCTCTATAGAGTCTAATTTTCGTATTATAGACTCTTGTATATATTATATATATCTATATACTATATTATAGAGATATATATAGAATAATATATATATATATATATGTTGAGATCGAAGCGCCCATACCAGCAGGGACAAAACTATAAGTCTCTATGGAAAAGCGGATTCATTACCGCATATATTAAAGTGTCCAAGTACGTTAGGAATCCGTTTAACGAGTAGTGTTGGTTGACGTTAGCTCCGTTAACTGCAGTCCGATAAGATTTGAGAGAAATCGGCGTGGCAGGTCGCGAGTCTTTACATCGTTTTAAGCTGGTTTGGTGATGTTTTTGCTTAAAATTGTTGCAGAATCAAAGCAACACGATTTAATGGTACTGAAGCTGCGTCGATCTGATGTGATGAACGTTTCTACGCTTTGCTTGTCACGGATATAGCTGTGTGCGGCGTGGCTAAACAGCTGCGCATAATGTGCCTGCGGTTGCACCTGCTATGGCTACGGTCGCGCTTGATGTGCCAGCGGTCACATGGGTATTAGTGCTTTAGGATCTCATAAACGGAAGAATGCGAGATATGTAGCGGCTCATGATCTCATCCGTATTCTCTGGCGTTGCCGTATGTGCGCACGCATGCCGTGAACACGATTACGACTCAATATAGGGCTAGCACGAAGACCCTTGATTAGGATTAATGTCAGGACGGTGTCGTCACTCTCCCGGCTGTCAACTAGGGTGACCGCAACTATGAGTTTGAAGATGTTAGAACGCTATGCTAGAGGATTTTTATTGGCCCCTTGTCGCTTGAATCTAATTTAAGTGATCTCGGACAATTTATAGGCACGTGGAGTTCGCGTACAACGTTAAAGACATTCTAAAAACTCTAGCCATGCAATACAACAGCAAATCTAGTCATGACTTTAATGTCTCACAATAAAGTTATGCTATAACACGACTATCGCCAACTAAGGCACTGTACCAGATGCGATAAAGATAACTTCCATGTAAACTGGCCCGTGCATTTTCACAATAGACGTGTAATTTCTAATGCACATATTTCTAACCTGCATTTACTAATTTTGCATTTACTAATTACTGCCTTACATTACTAATTACTGCCTTACATTACATTACTAATTACTGCCCTGCATTACTAACCTGCATTTACTAATTACTGCATTTTCTAACCTTCCTATAATTTCTAACCTGCATTTACTATCCCCGACTTTTAGCTCACTGATGTCACGCAATATGTTGCTGATTGTTTAAATCATGACGCAAACAATGCGCATACTAGTTTCGTCTTAAACGACCAAAACCGTAATATTGTGCGTTTTAATAGGGACATTCGACTTTCATAAATTGCGTAACTTAAATTCAATAAGTCTGCAGGATCAAACGAAAAGATTTAAACAACACGTAGTATAATATCTAACGCGATTCTACAGACAGCGTACCGTCGTCGATAAAATTGTAGCATAATCGATGGCGATCGAAAACACACAACAACTCGATTACGAAAATGAGCAATCGGGTGTGATGTAACCTCCCCGGTCGGGAGAATCATCGAAGTACACGTATATTCAAAACGAACAAAAGTTGACAGTTACTAATTAACGTTCGTGTATATGAAACTCTGACAGGCCCCTGAGATTACTACTAATAAGTAGGTTAATTGCCATTTACATCAACGCGCGGGGACATGGCGACATTGACGGCCTGATGACGTCATTGGGCACACAGGTGCTGCCGGGGTAAGGTTTCTTCAATCGCTTACATATTCGGGTATGTGATACCAGGGGTTAATAATGACAAATGACAATGATAAATGACAAATTGTCATTATTAACTCCTGGTGATATCTATCTATCTATCTTTCTATCTATCTATCTATCTATCTATCTATCTATCTATCTATCTATCTATCTATCTATCATATCTATCTCTATCTATCATATTTAATCTATTAT
>NW_014577062.1:352097-353787 GCF_000485595.1 Priapulus caudatus | reverse complement strand
GAGGAAAGACCGGAAAAGAAAGAGAATGAGAGAGAGAGAGAGAGATAGAAGATAGATACATTCATAGATAGATACACACCACACTACACACAACACACACACCACACACACACACACACAGCACACACACACACAACATCCCCCACACAGCACCACGCGCGCGCGGCGCGCCACACGTAACACGCAACGCGCAACACACGCACACGCACACGCCACACGCCACACGACACGCACACCGCACCCGGCAACGCACACGCACACCGGCACACGCACACGCAACACGCACACGCACACGGCACACTGCACACGCACACGCCACACGCACACGCACACGCACACGCATACACACACGCACACACACACACCACCACACACACACCACACAACAACAACATTTTCATACGCGTTTATTTCTCTAGGTAATGGGAAAAACTGGAAGCTGTATGTATCAGTGTAGAACAATTTATGCAACGTAAACAGACCCACTTGGTTAGGGGAAGCATTTTCCTATTTCTTTTTCATGAATCCCATTCACGAGCAAGTTTGTTGTTCATTTACCAGTTTGATAGCACATAACAGCACAAACTCGAAGTAATTAATTGCACTGGAGCAATATATCCGCTATCAGATGAGAACTAATCAGTCTACATTTATTAGTTTTATTTGAAAGACAATAATTTTAAGCGCGTCCTCTTTCAGCTGGTACCTGATCTGCTATAGGTCAATGCCACCGTGTTTATACGTTGGTCATATTCGCTGCTGTACTCACTGACACAGCGCCGGCGTAACGATCACCACGCGAGCGCCACCGGATACGTACGTACATCAATGACTGGCATTTCTATTAGCGTTCATGAATGTTACGCAGGTCGCGATGGCTTTTGACATGTGCCAATAATACCTCATTTCGCCCACGGAATACTACCCCCCCCCCCTCCGCGGACAAGGAATTACTCGGCCCGCCGCCGACTTACCGATGGCGCTGCGGTCGCACAGTGTAATGCTGTGGCGGCGGTGGCGCACGCTCGTCGGCGACGCCAGGTTCGGCGACTTCCGCTATGGGCGGCTCCTCCGGGGCGCTGGAGGCGCGAGAGTAGCGCGGCGATCCGGAGATGTCGATGGCCAGCTGACCCATCGTGTCCTCGTCCAGCAGCGTGTTCCAGCGGTTCTGCAGGAAGGCGCGTCGGCGGTGGAACGTCTTCGCTTTGGCGGCCGGCGACGCGTCGGTCGCCAGCGGTAGCGACGACGAGCGCATTACGGCCGTCGTGAGACACGCCGACGGCAGCGACTGCGCCCTCGCCAGCCGGTCCGTGCCGCCGCCGCTGTCGTGCGGGTGGCTCTCAACGCTCGACGTCGGCAGCGTGCTTTGTCGTACAGGCTGCATTGCCGCCAACGTGTATCCGCCTACTGAATCTTCTCACGCGAGCTCCCGACGACGGTGATAACGAACGTACGGGCGGAGATCACGTCGGTCGCGCGAGAGGAGCAGACGCAGCCGGGAACCGTCGATGCTGTGTGTGTGTCGCGCGCGAGGTAAAGTGGCCGCATGCATGCGCCGTCGCTCTCTCCGTGCAACCGTGCGCCGTCGCTCTCTCCGTGCAGCCGTGCGCCGTCGCTCTCTCCGTGCAGCCGTGCGCCGTCGCTCTCTCCGTGCAGCCGTGCGCCGTCGCTCTCTCCGTGCAGCCGTGCG
>NW_014577062.1:349938-352072 GCF_000485595.1 Priapulus caudatus | reverse complement strand
ATATACATGACGCTGTGTTATATACACGACGCTGTGATATATACACGACGCTGTGCTATATACACGACGCTGTGATATATACGCGACGCTGTGCTATATACGCGACGCTGTGATATATACACGACGCTGTGCTATATACATGACGCTGTGCTATATACGCAACGCTCTGATATATACACGACGCTGTGATATATACATGACGCTGTGCTATATACATGACGCTGTGTTATATACACGACGCTGTGATATATACGCGACGCTGTGCTATATACACGACGCTGTGATATATACGCGACGCTGTGCTATATACACGACGCTGTGATATATACACGACGCTGTGATATATGTGCGACGCTGTGATATATACACGACGCTGTGATATATACGCGACGCTGTGATATATACGCGACGCTGTGATATATACACGACGCTGTGATATATACGCGACGCTGTGATATATACATGACGCTGTGATATATACATGACGCTGTGATATATACGCGACGTTGTGTTATATACGCGACGCTGTGATATATACTCGACGCTGTGATATATACACGACGCTGTGATAATATATACGCGACGCGTTGTTATATACACGACGCTGTGCTATATACATGACGCTGTGTTATATACGCGACGCTGTTATGTATATACGACGCTGTGATATATACATGACGCTTTGTTATATGCGCGGCGCTGTGAGCTCATACACAACGCTGTGCGCTCATCCTACATGCTGCATCTTTGAGCTTACGGGGTTTACATCAGTCTGCAATCCGTCTTCTGCCTGACAGCAGACCTTATTATTACGCACCTAGTGCGCTGCAGTGAACAGCAAGAAATGAAAACTCAGATTCTTCTTGTGTTGCGTGGCTGTTACTAGGACAAGCGCAGCCCCAAGTGAGTAAGCAAGCAAAGGGTCACACTAAAAAAGCAAAAGCAAAAGCAAAAGGTCTTACACTACACCAATAACAGTAAATATTGCTAAAGTGTTATGACAGTAAGGGCTGAAGTTTTGGGACGTAGGGCCTATCAGCAGCGAACTTGCTTTAAAGCACGGATCAAACACAGCCGCCGTTGAAAAGGAGGCAGAAAAACACGCACAGAGTAGGCTACAGTTAAACGCGGTAGGTAATAATAATTTTGGATTGCATCGATTATTGTAAGATAAAGAGTCAGCCGTGTACGCTAACGATCGAGTGAGATCTAAATTTCAGCGCGCCAACGTGCCTCCGCTGTTCTTCTGCGCATGCCTACATCGATCAGTTATCGTTGACAGCGGCAATAACAGCATATGATCTTACGTTCATAGTGAACAAGATAATGCTGGTAACGTCGAGGTATATCGATCGGAGTACTAGTGCCGACGCGATCGATATTATATTTATCATCATGGCGGTGATGATGAAAAACGCGGCGGCACACGCACTAACATGCAGCTAACACCTAGAGCACTGCGATCACTCACACCCGACACTCGTAAACGAGGCGCGAGTTCCTCCGGATCTCCACAATATACGAAGACTTCAGGGCATTCCGGCGTAGAAATGAAAGAACTCTCTCTCCCTCTCTCTCTCTCTCTCTCTCTCCGTGCAGCCGTGCGCCGTCGCTCTCTCCGTGCAGCCGTGCGCCGTCGCTCTCTCCGTGCAGCGGTGCGATGAGAGATCGCTGGTAATTACCCGCGCACTCGCATTTACGGCGCTATGGCTGCGACTCGGCTTGCAGCGGCACGCGCGCGCGCGCACCTATACGTATCTCGCGTCGATGCGTGATCGCACTGCTGCCTCTCTGTCGGCGAGCGGGCGCGCAACTAGCGCTGCCGTCGCCTGCTGCGGGTATGCCGCCTACTGTTGATGCAGACCCGCGCAGCGGCACGGCAGCCCTACGTAGCTTCCCCGACGTGCGTCGAAGGACTCACTCACTCACGTACGCACGCACGCGCGCACGCACGCACGCACTCCCTCACGCGCGCGCACTCACGCAAGCACGTATGCATTCTCTCACTCACTCACGTACGCACGCACGCGCGCACGCACGCACGCACTCCCTCACGCGCGCGCACTCACGCAAGCACGTATGCATTCTCTCACTCACTCACGTACGCACGCACGCGCGCACGCACGCACGCACG
>NW_014577062.1:334848-349904 GCF_000485595.1 Priapulus caudatus | reverse complement strand
GCACACGCACTAACATGCAGCTAACACCTAGAGCACTGCGATCACTCACACCCGACACTCGTAAACGAGGCGCGAGTTCCTCCGGATCTCCACAATATACGAAGACTTCAGGGCATTCCGGCGTAGAAATGAAAGAACTCTCTCTCCCTCTCTCTTTCTCTCTCTCTCTCTCTCTCTCTCTCTCTCTCTCTCTCCCTCTCTCTCTCTCTCTCTCTGATACGATTTTTATGTGAGGCGCTATGATTCCAATGGGAGTGCGAGAGTGTCCCCCGTGACGATAAAACACATTCTGTTGACAGCGGAGTTTGCCACCTCAACACGATGCGTCTTGTGAAACAGTGTGACAAAGATAGAACTATAGCGTTTCAATTCGTATTCATTCCCCGCGCAGCAGAAGGCGCTAAATGCGTGCACAGGAAAATGTCTAACTAGCAGGTATAAGTGTTTTGCAACAGTAGTTCTAGGGCGTCCATAGACAGCAGGCCTGAATAAGAATGACACAAACATTAGAGTTACTGCGCATACACAACATACGCAACGCTTCCTCCATGCTTAAATGACCACAGTTTCAAGATCCAGACTCCACTCATAACTTTTGCCACCTACATGATGCATATTTCCAGCAAATCATCGGATCCCATTTCACACACAAACACGAAAGACCGGTCACCATGGCTACATCACTTGACAGGATGGCACAATTTTTCCACAAGACCAACCTTACTTCTCATGCTTTCTAGACGTTAACACGGCGTCTACCTTGCGGTTATAATAAAGATTCGTGCACTAACGTGCCGAATATTACCACAAATAATAATGAGAAAAGCGCATTTCCAGACGCATTTCCATTGGCGGAAGGCTGCTGTTGCGTGTGTGCCAAAGTGGGACTATGTGACGTCACTTATGCGCACTACTTACGGTGTCACGTGAGTTGTGGGATGACGTCACATGCGGGCAGACCGTGACGATAAGACATTTTACTATATAATCCCGTAGGCTATGTCCCGATGTGAACCCACATGGATGGACAGGAGGCGGGAGAGCATGCGTCTAATTCCACTGTTCTCCTGTCACACAATGCTCGTCTTTCAAGCACACGCAAGGCTACAAGCCACGGCGATTTTTCCTAAATTACTACGCGCCTGTATTTAAGGGTTTTCACAAACTGGCACTCCAATATCGTTTAATAGGCTTTCGATAGGGTTTCTGCATGACTATATGATGTCTACAAGATGTTACTTTGTGAATGAACCGCTAAACGCCCCGCTGTGAAATTAATTATTATCGTCAACGTTGCTGGTCAAACTAGCTATACGCTGTAGTCGTTCTGACACATCACTCACTCACTCACTCACTCACTCACTCACTCACTCACTCACTCACTCACTCACTCACTCACTCACTCACTCACTCACTCACTCACTCACTCACTCACTCACTGCTCAAATTCAGAGCCGGCTCTGGTCTAAGATTACAGCAAAACAAGCTTGTTTTCGAAACAAGTTCGAAACGTGCATGTTTTGGTGAATACGAAGGTTCTTATACATTTTATCGTTACTCTAGTCAGTTGCTGTTACTCGCGCAATAAGTATCGTAAAAGTGGCCAAAACACCAGATTTTGCTCGAAAATATGGCTTTAAAGACGAGCTAGGCAGTCACGCTATATTATTTCACCTGATATCATACACATTTAATGACGTACAGGTTTTCGACTTGCTATGAATGTCTAGCGGACATTCTCGCTTTCAAGTTTTATTAGGTAAACAGCAACCATCGTCGGTGTTTAACTTGAACATGAAATTGAAGTTGAAAACTCGACAAGGAATCCATTGAGTAAACACGATACATGATGATGACCGCTTGATATTGTAACAACATTGAGTAACGATGCAGTTCGACATTTATTACTACCAGTCCGAAAATAGCATTAGATAGTGTATATGTATATATATATATATATAGAGAGAGAGAGAGAGAGAGAGAGATAGAGAGAGAGAGAGAGAGAGAGAGAGAGAGAGAGAGAGAGAGAGAGAGAGAGAGATACATAAGAAGCAGGCACGACTCGCCGAGCTGTCACGTTTCAGACGAGCCGTCTGTCATGATTCACATTTCCTATCACATATCACACACCGCTCATTTTTGATCGCTGCTCCAGCACTTCCCGGATTGAATCGACCAGTACTTCTACCCTGATCATATTATTTCGATGCCTCGGCAACCTGTGAGCAATAGGAGCCATACAACAGTAAAGCTGGGTTTACACTGCCAACTTTGTGTTGGCGAATTGCCGAATTGTACCAACTTCGCAACTTCGCAACTGACAATCGTCAGTGTAAACGCAAAAGTTGAGCGTCCAACCGATCGATAGCAACTAGTTTTTTAAGCAACTCGGCTTTTAAATTCGCTAATTAATTTCTGTTCGATGCTTATTCAGGCCTGCCGCCTATGGATGCCCTCTACTGTTGTTCGCCACCTATAGCACGTAAGCTGTAGTCGGGTATCCGGCTGCCTGTCTGCCTCCTTGTTGCTGACAATTAGCGAGCTGCGGCGGGTAACACGGATTTGAGTTGCGCGCTTATGCTACATGCCGAGTTATTTCATGCTGCTGGCGGCTGGGATTTGCGTGGATAGGGAACAGTGAGGTTATAGAGTGGAAGGGAGCGAACGCGAGCGCTGTATCAACCGCGAACAGAAGCGAAAGGTACAGAATATCCGAAACGATATTATATAATACGGAAGAATACGTGCAGGACTAAAGTCAAGGAATATGAGTCAACAAAGACAAGGGAGAGATATCGCATAGAAACAGGTCGATGGAGGAGGGCATAATATTATTAGACAACGCAGACAAGGCTGGCACATGATCGAAGAGATATTAGAGACGCCCGCGCCGTTGTACCACGGCTTTCGGCACCAGTATCACTAGTTAATTAATAATTCGAAACCAAACATTTTTTAATTTTTATAATGAACGAAGAGTAGGTAAGTGATGCTTTCAACGCTGCCGGTGTTAACAATGCACCTACCTCCCTGCGCTGGGATTTTCGCGTTTTTACCGCGTATTCACTTATTGATTTACCACATTTCCTTTGCAGGAAAGCTAACAAAACTGACACATTTACTCTGCATGAATGTTATCTCACCCGTACATGTTCAAATGATATGGAAATCGTTCCCCTTCATAAAAAACTGACATTTCGTGCATTTTCGCCTCAAATGCCACCGCACCGATGGATTTTCGAGTTTGTTACGATATCATTCGACAGTATACTATTTTTTCCGGTAAGAAATATGACAACGCTTATACATGTGTGGGCTCGTGGATCCGCCGGGGTGCCTTTTTATTGTTCCCACGAGCTGACTCGTGGATCCGCGGGGAACGTGTTAAATCAAAATTCAAATCTTACATACACACACACACACACACACACACACACACTCAACACACACACAAACACACACACCACACACACACACACCACACACACCACACACACACACACAACACACCACACACCACACACACACACACACAATATATAGATATATTATATATATAGCATGAGCACGTGTAAACGTAAGAACGCCACAGAATGTGTCGTGTCCTGTTGAGCGTTGCCACTATCTCGATATGTGCAAACGACGTGTCAGCATGTTCGGCCGTAATCTCGTGCCAGAAATTTTACTGCGCTTCGCTCGAGGCGTTGCATGAACTGTCCCGCGCGCGAAATCGCGCTTCGATGACCGACCGTATATCACCCGAGCCGAACACAGTGATGACGCATGATGACGCCTACCATACCGATAGCTGACTATGTTCCAATTACGCCACGCGGCTAATATACGCTAACACTGTAAAAATCATAACGCATGCTGTGGATATATAACGACGCTGGAAGATACCCCGACCGCTGTGATATATACAACGACGCTGTGATATTAGTGCACGCTGTGATCATATTACCACGACGCTTGTGATATATACCCCACCGCCCGCGCATATATACGACGCCTGTGATATATACCACGACGCTGCTGCTCTATAATACACCACCTGGTATATATAACGACGCTGGATATCATACACGAACGGCCTGTGCAATACACCGACGCTGTTGACTACTCACCACACGACGCTCCCCTGTGAAATATACACGACGCTGTGAATATGCGCTACGCTGTGATATAATACACGACGATGGATATAGACGCGACGCTGTGATATAACCGACGCTGTCGATATTATACACAGCGCTGTGATATATACACGACGCTGGCTATATACGCGCGTCTGGTATATATCAGACGCTGTGATATATACACCGACGCTGGATAATAATCACGACCTGTGATATATAGCACGACGCGCTGTATATCCGCGATCGTCTGTGATATATAACGACACTTCGGATTATCTATATACGCGACGCTGTGATATAATAAGGCGCCGACCCTTGCATATATACACGGCACGACTGTGCTATATACACGACCCTGTAATATACACACGCCGTGAATATATACCACGACCGCCGTGATATAATGATGCGAACGCTCGTGATATACACACGACGCTGTATATCATACCGACGTGTGACTAATATACGCCGACGCTGATATATACACGACGCCTGTGCTATATACGCGACGCCTGTGCCCTATATACATGACGCTGTGGCCTAATATACATGACCGCTGTGTATATACATAACCTGTGATACTATACACGACGCTGGCTATACTACCACGACCCCTGTCTAAGCATGACCTGTGCATAACGCGCACGTCTCTGATATATACACACTCCTTTGATATATACACGCACGCCAGGCAATATACCCACGCTGGCCTATATACATGACCTGTCATATACGCAAACCGCCTGATATATACATGACCGCTGTGATATATACATGACGCGTGCTATATACATGACGCCCTGATGTATATACACACGCGTGATATATACCGACGAGCTGTGCTATATGACGACCTGTGAAATTATACCGACGCTGTTTATATACCGACCCTGTGATATATATACGACGCTGTGAATATACACACGCCTGTGAATACATAGTCACGCGTGATAATACACGACTGTGATATATAGCACGACGCTGTGAATATACATGACGCTGTGCTATAATACCACGATGTGATAACTATCCACGACGCTGTGCTATATACGCGACGCTGTGATATATACCACGCGCTGTGATATATAGCGCGACGCTGTGATATCAACATGACGATGTGATATAAAATGACGCTGTGATATATACCGACGTTGTGCTTATATCCACCGACGCCTGTGACTATATACTCGACCGCTGTGATAACTATACACGACGTGCGTAAATAATAAGCAGACGCTTTGTTATAGTACACAACACTCGTGATATAACATGACGCCTGGATAGTCTACTACGCCTGTATATATACACCACCGCTGTGAAATACGCGAACGCCTGTGATATACTAACAGGACGCTGTAGAATACATAACGCTGGGATATAACACACGCTGTGAAATACGCCGACGCTCTGTCTATACACGCCAACGCTGTGAATATACCCACGCTGTACTATAATACGACGCTGTGCTCTATATACACGACGCTGTCTATATACAATCTGTGCTATATACGCGACGTGTGATATATACACGACGCTGTGAGATATACGTCGACGCTGTGATAATATACATGACGCTGTGAATACCATACGCTGTGAATATACGCGACGTTGTGTTATATACTCGACGCGTGAGATATACTCCGACGCTGCGTGATAATACGCGCGCTGTGATAATATAGCGCGACACTGTAATATACACACCTGGCTATATACACGACGCTGGATATATACCGACGCTCTATATACGCGACGCTGTGATATATTACACGACGCTGTGCTAATACATACGCTGGCTATTATACACGGGACGTGATATATACGCAGCGACCTGTGCCTATATACGCGACGCTTGCTCTATACATACGCTGTTGCTATATACATGACGCGTTTAGATACATGGACGCTGTGATATATAACACGACGTCGGCATAATACATGACGCTGTGCTACTACTACGCGACGCTCTGATTATACACACGCCGTATATAACACGACCTGTGCAGAATACACTCCGCTGTGCTATAGGCATACGCTGGCTATATACGCACGCTCGATATATACACCGACGCTGTGAATAATCATACCGTTATATACATACACTGTGATATACACGACGCTGTGCTATATACTGACGCTGGCTATATACGCAACGCTCTTGATATATACAGACGCATGCAATATACACGACGCGTGCTATATACATGACGGGCTGTGCTATATACCAATGCTCTGATATATCACGACGACGCAGTGCAAATACCGACGACGCGTGAATTACGGCGACGCTGTGCTATCCTAGCATAACGGCTATACCCAACGCTCTGATATATACACGACGCAAGTGCAATATACACGACGCTGTGCTATATACATGACGCTGTGCTATATACGCAATGCTCTGATATCATACACACGACGCGTGATATATACGACGAGCGTGATATATACAGTACGCGTATATATACATGCACGCGGTGATATATACCGACGTTTTTATATACCGCGGACGCTTGTGATAATATACTCGAGCGCGTGATATATACTCGACGCTGGAAATACCGCGACGCGTTGTATAAGCCGACGCTGTGGCATAGATACAACGAGACGCGTATATATACGCGACGCTGTGCCATATACGCGACGTCTGTGATATATACACGAAAACGCTGTGCTAATACATGACGCTGTGCCTAGTCTACACCAACGTTTGTGATAATACGCGACCGGCTATAATAGCGACGCTGGTGGCTGATAATACATGACGCATGTGCTATACAGACCTGTGCTTATATACATGACGGTCGTGATATAACACGACGCTGGCTATATACATGACGCTGTGCTATATACGCGAACGCTCTGATATATACACACCTGTGATAATATACACGAGCGCTGTGCTATATACATGACGCTTGGCTATATGCATGACCTGTGATATATAACGCGACGCTGTGCTATATACATACGCTGTGAAATACATACCTGTGCATATACATGACACTGTGATATATACACGACGCTGTCTAATACGCGACGCTCTGATATATACACGACGCTGTGAATTAACAGACGCTGTGATATACATTGACAGCTGTGATAACTACACACGCTGGCTATATACATGAACGCTGTGATATATACGCAACGCTCTGATATAATCCAACGACGCAGTGCAATATAACACGAGCGTGCTATAGTACATAGCGTGCATACACCAACGCTCTGCTATACACACGAGCAGTGCAATATAACGACGCGGTGATATTACGCGACGCTGTCATATACATAACGCTGTGCTATAATACAGACCTGTCCATATCCCGACGCTGTGATATATACATGACCTGTGCTATAACGCAACGCTCTGATATACACACGACGCAGTGCAATATACAGACCTGTGAATGTCACGCGACGCTGGCTATAACATAACGCTGCTAAATACCAACGCTCTGATTAACACGACGCAAGTGCAATATACCCGACGCTGTTGCCATATACATGACGCTGTGCTTATACGCACGCGGTGATATAATACACGACGCTGTGAAAAAAGCGACGCTTGATATATACAGTACCGTGAATATAAACCTGTGATAATACGCGACGTTGCTTATATACGCGACGCTGTGAATATATCGACCGCTGTGATATACTAGCGCGACCGTGATAATATACGCAGACGCTGTTAATACACGACGCTGTGGCTATATATCACGACCTTGTGATATAACGCGACGCTGTGCTACTATACGCGACGCGTGATATATCACACGCTGTCTATAACAGGACGCTGTGTATAATACACGACGTTGGATATATACGCGACGCTGTGCAACCGCGACGCGGCTAATACATGACGCTGTGCTAATATACAATGACGCCTGTGTTATAATACATGACGCGTATATGAAATATCACACGCTGTGCATATACATACGCTGTCTATATAGCGAGACGCTCTATATATATCACGACGCTGTGAAATAACACACGCGGCATATACATGAGCTGTGCTAATATGCCATGACGCTGTGCATATACCGATGCTCTGATAATACACGACGCTGTGAATATACAGCCGCTGTGTTAATACAACACCTGTGATTATATCACACGACGCGGCTATATACAGGACGTCGTGCATAACGCAACGCTCTGATATGAATACACGACGCAGTCAATATACCACGACGCTGTGCGAAAACATGACGCTGTGCTATATACCCCCAACGCCGATATAACACGACGCAGTGCCAATATACACGACGCTGCATATGTACGCGAACGCTGTGCCTAGATACATAACGCTGTGCTATATACATAACGGCTGCTGCTAAATACTCGACCTGTGATATATACATCTACGTCGTGCTCCATACGCAACGCATGATATATCAACACCCGACGCATGCAAATATACCACGACCAGTGCTAATACATGACCGCTGTGCTATACACGCAACGCTCTGATCATCAAACACTGACGTTGATGCTATATACATCACGCTGTCGCCATATACCCCACTGACGCCGTGTTTATATACAACGACGCTGTCGATATATACGCGACGCGTTGCTTATATACACGAACGCTGTGGATATACTACCGACCTGTGTATATACGGCGAACGGCTGTGATATATATACGCACGCTGTGATATATACCACACCCTGTCAATACGTACCACGAACGCCTGTGATATACGACTAAACTGGCTAATATTACACGCGACCGTGATATAACAACGACGCCTGTGCTAACTACGCACCTGTGATAATATACCACACGCTGTGAATAACGCGACGCCTGGATATATAAACGCTGTGAATGAACATACGCTGGATATATACGCACGTTGGTTATAACGCGACGTCTGTATATATTACTCGACCTTGATATATACAGCGACGCTGTGATAATATATACGCGACGCGTTGTATATACACGACCTGTGCATATACATGACGCTGGTAGATACTGCGACCTGTTATGTATATACGACCTTGATATATACACTGACGCTTTGTTATAATGCGCGCGCTGTGGCGCATACACACCGCGTGCGCTTCATCCTAAGCATGCTGCACTTTGAGCTTACGGGTTTTACATCAGTCCTCAATCCGTCGCTGGCCTCGACAGCAACCTATGATTACGCACCTAGTGCCTGCAGTGACGCCAGAAATGAAAACTCAGAATTCTCTGTGTCTGCGTGATTTTACTAGACAAGCGCAGCTCTCCAAGTGAAGTAACAAGCAAATGGCCGTCAACATCCCTAAAAGAAGCAAACACAAAAGCACAAGTACTTACAACTACACCAATAACATAAATATTGCAAACTTGTCCCCATGACAGTGAAGGAGGAATTATGACGCTAGGAACCTTAAAAGGCAGCGAACTTGCTTAATAAAGCACGGAACAAACACAGCCAAGCGTGTTGAGAGAGAGAGCAAGAAAAACACGCATCTAGAGTCAGCGAACAGTTAAACGCGTATAATAAAATTTTGGAATGCTGCAATAGCGAAAGTTTATGTAAGAGGGGAAAGAGTCAGCCGACGCTAACGATCGATGAATCTAAATTCAGCGCGCGCAACGTGCCTCCGCTGTGCTCTGCGCATCTTACATCGAGCAGTTATCGTTGACAGCGGCAATAAAGCATATGATCTTACGTCATAGTGAACAAGAAAGGCTGGTAACGATCCGAGGTACTATCGATCGAGTACTAGTGCCGACGCGATGAATTATATTTATCAATCCATCGCGGTGATGCGAAAAACGCGCGGCACACGCACTAACATCAGCTAACACTAGAGCACTGCGCTCACTCACGAACCCGACAGCCGTAAACGAGGCGCGAGTCTGCCGGATCTCCCACAATAACGAAGACCCAGGGATTCTCCGGCGTAAAATAAAGAACTCTCTCTCCCTCCTCCTCTCCTCTCTCACCTCTCCTCTCGCCTCTCTCTCTCATCCCCCGTTCCTGCTCTCCCTCTACTGATAACGATTTTATGTGAGGCGCTATGATCCCATGGAGTGCGGAGAGTGTCCCCCGTGACATAAAACATTCTGTTGACAGCGGATTTGCCACCTCAACAACGATACGTCTGTGAAACAGGTACCAAACATAGAACTATATTGCGTTTCAATTCGTATTCATTCCCGGCAGCAGAAGCGCTAAATGCGTGCACAGAAAACTGTCTAACTAAGCAGGTATAAGTGTTTGCAACAGTCGTTCTAGGGCGTCCAAGACAGCAGGCTGAATAAATGACACAAACATTAGAGTTACGCGCTACACAACATACCAACGCTTCTCCATGCTTAAAATACCACACGTTTTTCAAGATGCCAGACTGCACTCATAATCTTTGCCACCTACATATGCCATATTTCCAGCAAATTCACGATCGCCATTTCACACACAAACACAAAGACCGTCACCATGGCTACATCACTTGACAGGAGCACAATTTGTTTCCACAAGCCGACCAACCTTACTTCTCATCGCTTTCTAGCGGAGTTCAACGACGGCTCGTACCTGCGTTATAAAAAGATTCGGCAGACACTAACGGCCGAAATACCTAACAAATATAATGAAAAAAGCGGCATTTCCAAGACGCATTCCATTGCGGAAGGCTTCTGTTGCCTGTGGCCAAAGGGACTAATGTGACGTCACTTAGCGCACTACTTACGGTGTCACGTGAGTTGTGGATGACGTCACACTGCGGCAGACCGTGACGATAAGACATTTACTATATAATCACCGTAGGCATGTCCCGATGTGAACCCCCATGATGGACAGGAGCGGAGAGCATTGCGTCTAATTCCCGTTCTCCTGTCATCACAATGCTCGTCTTTCAAGCCACGCAAAGGCTACCAAAACCAACGCGATTGTTCCAAATACTACCGCGCTGTATAGTAAGGTTTCAGCAAGTCTGGCCACTCCAATACGTTTCAATAGCTTTCGAATAGGGTGTCCTGCATAACTATATGATGTCACAAGAGGTTACTTTGGAATAACCGCTAAAACGCCCCGCTGTGAAAATTAATTATAGCGTCCACGGCCGTCAATACTAGCTAACCCGTAGCGTTCGACACAGAGATAATATATATATATATATATATAATAATATAGTTGTGTGTATGTGCGGTGTGCGTTGCGGGCGTGTGCTTGGCGTGTGGCGTGTGCGGTGAGTGTGGCGTGTGCGTGTGCGTGTGCGTGGGCGTGTGGGGGGGTGTATGCGCGTATGTGCGTGTGTTAGGGGGAGACAGATAATTATAATATCGGAATAAATAACATGCGAAAGATAACAAAATAAAACAGGACGGGTGAACAGCCAAGATGGATCGTTGTTACCAATTATACCAGGGGCGTGTACAGAGGGGGGGGTCCAGGGGGTCCGGACCCCCCCTGCTCGCGCAGAAATCGCATCTAAGGGGGTCTAATTTCACATTTTTTGGGAGGAGGGCCCCCCAGACCCCCACTTCGCGTGCTCGCAAGTTTGGGTTACGGTTAGACCTCCCCCCCCCCTGGTACAAATCCTGTACACGCCCCTGTATACATGCTCTCTATACACTAATAAACTAACACGCTCCATTTGATAGGAAATAAACGTCGAAATAAGATGGATTAATGATGCGAAAATGTGATTCTACAACGTTTTAATGATATAATGTTAACAATGTCTTCTAATTATCGTACACTGTAGCACATTATAATCACTCGGATTAGCGCAACCCTTGGAGACACCGACGCCATTAAACGTGGTAATATTAGCAATATCTAGCAATTTACTTACGAAATCGCGCCTGGCGTTTAAGCGGGGGACACACCATGCGAATATATTCGCACGTCCGCAGCGATTGTAAAATCGCGCGAAATTCGCATGGTGTGTCCGCTCACGCGCGGGCGAATTTCATCCGCACCGAAATTTGCAGCCATCAAACATGTTTGATATTTTCGCTGCGGATTTTTACCGCTGCGTACAAATTCGCATGGTGTGGCCGTGGAAGCGAAAATCAAGCCGGCCGATTGTTATAATGCAGCGAATCATTGGCCAGTATGCTAATCGCGTGACCACATGACTGTTGGAGACCAAGGTTATAGCTATATTACCTTTATTATATAGCTATATATAGCTATATTACTACTATCAAGAGCTAATAATATTAATTATTAATAAAAATTAAAAGGTATTATTAGCTCTTGCTACTATATTACAGGGTTATATTTAGCTCTTTGTTGGAGCCAAGGTTGGAGCCGTGTGGCGCCAGTAGTTTGCGTGTAGTGTGTCCGCCGCGGACAATAAATTCGCATGGTGTGTCCCAGGCTTTACAGCGATCATGCGTCAGAAACTCGCTAGTTAAACCATATATATATATATTGATAATAATAAGTAGCAGGGTGTATTGAATTTTACAATCGTAATTATTACGTAGGATGTTAAATCTGTAATCGTTAAATTTTATCTGAGAGTTTTCATCATGTTGTAGAATTGTGATCATACAGATCGCGAACTGTAGCGGTTTGAGTACTATAAACAGCTGTGACACGATGCGACCTGTGCTTGACACAATCGCACTATCATCGATTCAGCATTATCTCAAACTTACAATATTAATAATCATAGGGTTCACCGTCATGTCATACACTTTACATAATTAAAATATTAACTATCGCGGTGCAAGCGCCTTATTTATTATACTCGTAGCAATCATTCCTAAAAATTCATTTCAAAATCTATTATTTACGAATTTTAAGTTTCTAGGTAACCTAGATCTGGTTATTCACAAATTACACATGTTCACGCACAGATTACCAGGTTTTTAACCTAACGAGCGCGAATACACTGAAAGCTTCGTGCAACAACCGGAGAGAACAGTTCAAACATCGACTATTAGGAAGGAAGAATATCTTTTGCATTTATATGGAGTTGTGGCTCCCGAAAGAGCTGAGCGTTGTGGGATTCACATCTGTAATCAACGTTTGCGGTGGAAAATCCCGCATTACACGGCGGCAGCCTCGCAGTGCCGGCGCAGTGAACCTTCTTATGTCTATCTAAAAATTTAACTGCCTGACATAAGCAGAGCGCGCTTAAATGCTCTCACCATTACGCAGAGTCCTGTGCATAATTTATGAATTAGTTTTAAAAAGCATGCCGTGCGTGCGTGCTTGCGCTTTCACGCCGGCGCGCGCGTACACCCTCCTACACTCGCTAAAAGCTTCCCGATGGAAGCTATGCGAACCCGCAAAGCGACTGTATAAGCGGAGAGTAGGACGAGAGAGGAAGTTGCGCGCAGGCTCCACGCGACTACGCTACTACATTAGCGTTTAATGTTGCTAATTCCTGCGAGAATGATGTGCGCGCACGGCCGCTGTGTGTGGTGTGGGTGTAGATGACTCTGTGTGTGTGTGTGCTGTGTGTGTTGTGTGTGTGTGGGATGTGTGTGTGTTGTGTGTGTGTGGGTGATGTGTGTGGTGTGTGGTGTGTGTGTGTGTGTGTGTGTGTGTGTGTTTGTGTGTGTGTGTGTGTGTGCTGGTGTGTTGTATGGTATGTGTACATGTGTGTGTGTGGGGGGGGGAATTCTAACCTTCTGCTTCCTCGAGCGAGCAAAGGTTACCGTGGCGCGTAACGACATCCATTGTTATCGTTGAGCAATCATTTAGCAGTTCTCTGGCTTTTCCTCCGGCTGCTTTCGCAATCACGATTTTTCGCTGGGCGGATGCTAAATAAACACAATGTTTGGTCGTAGACGAGCGGATTTGTATAGACGGCGCCACAGTACAACGTCGATCACAAGCGATGAACCCCCTATGCAAGTACGTTTTAGCGCAATTCAGCCAATCGCTGTTGGTATACACACAAATGAACAAATGAATTGTTTGTGCGCTGGCGCTCATATTGTTTCGCGACTTAGTCATCGACATTATATGATAGACTGAGTGTAAAGGGGTTTACGCAAAATTCGAAATTTACTACTACTACTATACTACTCTACTACTATACACTACTACTACTACTACTTAACTTCTATACTACTACTCTACTTTCTTTCATTCTACTTCATACTACTACTACTACTACTACTACTACTACTACTACTAACATACTCTACTTTCACTTCTCATTCTATACACTATACTACTACTTACTACTACTACTAACTACTTCTACTTTCACTTCCTTCTACTACTACTACTACTATACTACTACTCCTACTACTACTACTACTACTACCAGGGGGCGGCGCCACGGGGGCAGGGGCGGCGGTCGCCCCCTATATCATTTGCAAGAAAAAAGGAAAGAAGAAAAAGAAAAAGAAAGGGAACAGGAAAAAGAAAAAAGGAAAAAATAGAAAAAAAAGAAAAAGAAAAGGAAAAAGAAGTAAGAAAAGAAAAAGAAACCATCTTTCAAATGGTCTTGCAAAATGCAATGGGTGGTGGGGGGCACCCCCCCTCCCCCCCCCATCATTTGCACCAAGAAAAGAGTTAAGAAGAAGAAGGATTCTTGCAAATAATAGGGGGATCGCCCAAAAATGAGTGATGTTAGCTTACAAGCTGCGACACTCTTCATCGAAAATCGCAAAATTAAAGTGTCGAAATTCAACCATATAAAACGTGTGCTTTAATTTTGATAATCGATGTCAAGGTGTTACTTTCTTGGGTAGTTCCCAAGTTCGAGGACCATCATTTTGTCGTTGCATCTGCCGATTTTCCCGGCGTCGAAAGGATAGGCCACACTGAACGGGTCGTTAACAACTTATTAAATTATAACTTTTACAACGTTCAGACTGACCTCTAACTAAGTGACTCTAAATGCTATCTATATTTTTTACCCTTCCGCACGGAGTGGAGGGGAGGGTTTATGTGATCGGGGTCGTGCGTTCGTGTACACAGTTATGCGCGCCGAATGTGG
>NW_014577062.1:328652-332654 GCF_000485595.1 Priapulus caudatus | reverse complement strand
TCATACAAAATACATATAGACATATATTTTCTGCCAAAAAAGTGGGGGGCCGGGCCCCCCGGCCCCCCGTACGCGCCGCCCCTGTAATCATAATAGCTCTAAACATCTTCCACTGGTTTTTAGGGATTTACCGGCTAGTGCATCTCGGTCACATACAATCCGCGACATCCGCGAGATGGCGCTAAATATCGCTTGGCCGCGCACGGGTATTATGGTGTAATCATCCCGTGAACAAGCATGATTGAACCAGGAACATAATTTATTAGCTTAAAAGGAACAGAATTAGTTGAATGCCGGGTAATACATGGGTGTTACATCTCAACACATGTGCCTTGGTAATATCAAGCGTAACGTTAACTGCGCTCATTTATCTCAATCTTATCATCTACCAGCTCGTCCAGCATATCTTCCTAATCGCCACCGTCATCGACCTAGTCATATCAATAGTTGTCTGTCAGCTACAACGAAATTGTTTCTTGGAAATATTGTCGCTCGGCTCAAAATCGATTACTCTATATCTCTTGAATCTATCGTCGCGCCATCTCTCGCACGTTTAAACGCTCGCGTGCGACTAGCGACGTGTACAATGTCGACGGTTAGCCCTTTGGACGCGCTCAATCTAGTAGTGCAAGTGTTATAGGATACTGCCTATAGATGGCGCTGCATGCTTAAGTCGCAACTGTCTCATGCATTATTGTCAATCCGCAAAGCGGTCGTGTGTGCGCGCGCGAGTGTGTGTGTGTGTGTGTGTTTGCGTACGTGCGTGCGTGCGTGTGTGTGTGTGTGTGTGTGTGTGTGTGTGTGTGTGTGTGCGTTCGCGGCCGGGTGCGTGGTGCGGTGCACGTCGGGCGTGCGTGGTCGCGTGCAGTGGTTTCGTGCCGCGGCGTTGCACTGGGCGTGCTGTCGCGGCTGTGTTGTGGGCGTGTGCGTCCTGTTACCTTGTCCTTTCCGTGTGCGTGTGGTGTGGTGTGCGTTGTGCGTGCTGCGTGTGCGTCGGTTGCGCTGTGGCCCTGTGCGTGTGCGTGTGCGTGTGCGTGTGCGTGTGCGTGTGCGTGTGCGTGGTGCGTGTGCGCGCGGTGTGCGTGTTGTCGCCGCTCGCGCGCGCGCTCGTGCCGTGCGTGCGTGCGTGCGTGCGTGCGGCCGCGTTGGTGCGTGCGTGCGGTGTGTTGTGTGTGTGTGTGTGTTGTGTGTGTGTGTGTGGAGAGTCCTCTTGCGTCATGCACATTCAGGTTCAACGATGCAGAAATAACAAATTTTTCGTTTTTGAATGTGTCATTAGACGGCAATTTCGCGCGTTGATTTGAAAAGAGAGTTATCGGGTATTACGCGCTTCCTTCCTTCATTTGATCAAAGGCACTCGCATCTGAGGAGCGTTCTTAAAGGCATGACTTTGCGGATCGTTTCAAAAGAGGATGAAATTAGATCGGAAGCCGTTTCGTTGATTGCGCCTGGCGCTTGAATCTGTCACAGAATCTTTGTATATATATATATATGCAGGTCTCAGTCTGCGCGTGTGGGAAGAGGATAAAGATCTTTACCTGTGCGTGTGCATGCGTGCCTGCTTGTGTAAGTGTGTCGCATATTTCTGTGTATCGATATGGGTAGTTGGGGTACGTCGCCGCTGGTATTTTGAACGGGTGGGAGCTCACGTACACGCACGCACACACGCACACACACACACACACACCACACACACCACAACACACACACACCACACACACACACACACACACACACACACACACACACACACACACAGCGCCTGCATGTACTTACTCTTCAAGGCGCTTTTGGTTTTCCAGTGTCGCTTTCAGCTTCTCCTGTACGAGCACGCACGTCTTGATGTCGGACAGGTCGACGCAGCGGCGCTGTCGTCGGTAGGCCGGGTTGCGACGCATCGAGAGGAAGTTCTCGTCGTCGGTATCCTCGGCGAGCGTCGACAGCCTCAGCTCGGCATGCAGCGCCGCCTTCTGGACGCACGGCGACGAGCCGCGCCTCCTGCCGGCCATATGGCGGCTTGCTATTCTCCCAGTTAGCATGTTTTCGGCATCGTCGATGCCACCGGCTGCAAAGCAGTAGACAGAAAATGCCGTGTGTGTACACTGTACGCCTGTGTGCGCTGCGAGCGCGCGCATATTCGACTAAACCTTTCAGAAATGATTGGGAATTTGAATTTGGCTTTAGGTGCGTGATGGCGTCTGCGCGGATGCACTGCGTGCGTTTCCCCTGGTCGGATTTAGACACACTTCCCGCCTTCGCGCCTCCTATAGAGGCGCTGCGTACGTTAGAGTCCATTAATATAGAGGATATATATTAAGGAACTCTATATGTATCAGGTGTAGAGCACGCGCGGACAGAGACGTGCGAGGCGCGTAACCCGAGCTAAAGGCATGCGGTCATTGTGTGGCTTAACGACGTTCAGATTAAGCTCGTGCAAATTGCTTGCCGCTTGCGCGAAGAATAACGATAAAGTCCAATCAAACGCGGCCGGTTTACTTTGCCGCAATTTGTCAAGCTGGGGGTAGCCTATTGATGCTGCTGCGAGGAATTGTCCAAAAGGGTTTAACCGAACGGCGAACGTTCTCAGCAGCCTCGTCCTAATCCAGCAGCCAAGTCTATTACCGGCAGAAATCTTGTCGAAAGAAATCCCACAGCAGTAGCGTAGCACGATACACTATCAGTCGTGGGGAAGATGGGTGAGAAATTATTTTGTTTAAAGGAATGATACTGGCTGATGAATTCTGCCTAAAGAAATAGCTCAGTAGTAGTATGACATCATATACGATCCATAGTCGGACTAAGGAATCCGGTTTCATCAATCGAATTTCATGGAAGAAAGAAAAGGTGAGCGAAAAGCAAGTGAGCCTAAAAGGCAGGGAGAAGGAGGGAGCGAGAAAACAAGAGATAGCGAGAGACAGAGTTGAGAGGGAGCTAGAGAACGGGGTTGAAAGATGAAGCGGCTCACTGACCTGTGCGGAAACACCAGAGTTTCAGTAAACACGCGTGCTATACCCGTCATGTTTAGCGTGCATGAACTCCGACTGAATAAAAGCTACTTATTGGGAATAATGCGGAGGGTTTACCATCATAAGCGCTTTTGTATTCAATTTCATCGTCGCGTGCCGAGCCAGCGCCTAAAGCCGGCTGCAGGGAAGCGCAGCTCGCAATATACGGAACTTGCGTAATCATGCGAAAAAAATTCCTCTCTGGGGAATGTTAGCACAGCGATACCGTATACCGATGGGCAGTTGCTACTCGCGCATGCGCACATGTTTTCAGCCTCGCGTTAAGCGACATTAAGCGCACGTTGCTTGGCTCAAATAATAGAACCGACGTCTAGTAAAAGTCGTCAGCTGGGCCTTGCATGAAAGCTCATGAGCACCAACGTTAGATCAAAGACAAAAACAACAACATCCCGAACAATAGTATCGAATAAATAAGGAAATTGCGGTAGATTGTTCGAGAAAAACTGTGATTTACCGGCACGATAGACGCTATTGAATGTGTATAATGCGCTTTGGCATTTTACGGCTTCCGATCTATGCATAAACACGTACGTACACCCGCTCTTTCGATCATTCTGCTTGGCTAGTAACCGTGACGGAGTTGTAGCAAAACTGCTGAAGTGCGAAATTTAACGCGATATGCGGTTAACGCAGCCAAAGCACATTATATCCCACCGCGATTCGACTTCGCTGGGTTGAATATTACTCTTCGTTATAAAATGATGTCAGTTTCTCTCTCGAAGTTAATCTCGAGTTGATTGGTATACGGGGCGATATTGGAAACACCCAACATCGCGCATGGTTGCAAAACCAATCCTCACGAGTCATGTGATTCTGCCAAGAGAGAGAGAGAGCGACACACAGAGAGAGAGAGAGAGAGAGAGAGAGAGAGAGAGAGAGAGAGAGAGAGAGAGAGAGACGACGACGAGAAGAGAGAGAGAGAGAGAGAGAGAGAGAGAGAGAGAGAGAGAGAGAGACGACGACGAGGAGAGAGAGA
>NW_014577062.1:320829-328642 GCF_000485595.1 Priapulus caudatus | reverse complement strand
AGAGAGAGAGAGAGAGAGAGAGAGAGAGAGAGAGAGGAGGGACGAAAGTCTATACATAGTGCGGCTGTTCAGCTATATCGCAATTTAACATAGAAGAGTTCGTTGGTGTAAGAGTGATATACTCGGTAGCAGGAGCAAATAATAGTATTATCAAGAGCTAATAATTAGCTCTTGGTATTATGTACTTATGTTAGTATGTAGACACTGGGCATACACGCAGCTTTGGCGCCACGAATACGCTGACAATCCTGCGAGTTTTCATTTCACCTGAATGCGATAACAGAAATGCGTGATACTGTGATCTAAAAAACTCGACGACTCGTCTGACATTCTGTATTCTGTATTCCCCAGGAGACTTTAGCGGACTCATACTGGATTCAAGTTCTTTTTTAATCCAATTTATTCGCACACAGCGTATATCATTATTCAACAGTAGAGGAGCTATTTTGCCGAACGGCGATGTACGTATAAGCTCAAATGTCATATTATATGATTAATCGATTATATCGAACATGACGGGGATTATTACAGTATTATCCAACCCGCTTGAGTTCACCCGACTCCAATCCACTCGTACAGCGCTCTCAGATGTAGGCAAGCAGCAGCGAAGCAGGAGTAAGCTGCCTCGCTATGAATCAACCTGCATTGATGCGATGCTGACGTTAGCAGACAACCGCTTACCGCATGTGCTATATATATATATATATATACAAGCTCATCCTTCATTCAAAGCTATCAGTTGATCCGGCGTCCTCATCAACGCTGCGAGTTTAAATAGATGTCATCAATCATTTCATTTACGACGACACATTGAAATTGTTTTTTGCAAGAATGCAACGCATGCGTAATAGGCGCGTGTACCATAAGAGGTGTGAACCCGCGCACGGCAAGCAGAGTGAATCTCATATCGCACGAGTGAGGCACACCGCTCTCAAGCATGCAGGCGGACACTCGAAGTATGCGGAGCGCGAGAAATATCAATGCCCGCAGGCGCTGTGTCGCGAATTCATTTATTTTAACTACAATTCAACAATTGGCGTGAGACGACACTTAATACAGATTATTTTACTGCAATTTCAATTCGCCGCGAGACAAACTGTCGCGAGTTGTTCGAACTGCGTTTTACCCCACGCCGGCTCGTCGGAATAATATTGTATAAACAATACACATGCATATTTCATCACGGCACGGGCGTTCTCAATAAATTATGAGCGGCAGTAGGAAAATAGTCTCGCACGGCCGCATTTAAAATTTCATGCTAGCGAGCTATTACGAGGACCCCTGAATAGCGTTTGTTACTCGTACCTAAGCGACGGCGTTTTCTCGGCTGCATTGTCGGCGCCGTGCAACGCACGCGCGCGTAAAAAATCGGCTCTGTGTTCGGCGAGCGTGTTTTGGGGCAGATGAAGCTAATGTCACTGCTCGTCCGCACATTGATTCGCACGCGCGCGCGCGCGTTTATCTGCGCGCTGTCACGCGCGCTCGCGCTCAGTGTGGCTGCGGGATGCGATTAAAGAGCAAGCGATACGATACTACCGCGTGTCGCTAGCGGCTCGCGTGAAGGGCTGCTCGTCGGCGGGAGCCTCGTTCTCGCGCTGCGTGGGAACGAGGCTCACGCTGTTCTCTCTGTGGTCGCTGCCATTCGCAGTCTCTTGCAGGCCCTGCTTAAACGACGCTGTAGGCGCAGGGTAAAGTTATTTTTACACGTAAACGCTGTGACGTCTAGCAGGGCACTCGCACGTAAGGTGTGACGCTGTGTGCGTCAGAGCGACATCTAGCGGCGTGTTTTCACACCGATCGCAGACTGTTGTGATCTGGTTTACTCAGAATCTCTCGGATAATCTTAAATTCAAAGGTACCGCAAGCCGTAATATCGCTTGTTCGTGTCTATTTGCACTGCCCTGAGATAATTGGATATTGTAGACCTCACTTGCCAATTCTGTGTGAATATCTTGTCGTATAGATTCCCTAACCGTATAAGTTCCCTAACCGTGGCATTGAGACTTCGAGCCATCGAACCTCGACGCTAACCCTCAAACTATTCGCAACATGACCAAATTAAGAGATTCCAATTCGCAGTTGGCGAGACTATACGTGACCAAAGCACACAGAATACCCAGTCAATATCTATCCACTGACACCATCTGATTCGTTTAGATAGATGAAAAGTTCTGATAATTAAAAAGTCTTAACCCGGGATCCAAATCATAATGGTCGCGTGATCTCGGTGGGGGAACTCGGTGAATGGATGGGGGGCGTCATGCAATGAGACACCTATAGCAGTGCACGTACATATGCAGGGCTGTCTGTAGACACACGCATCTACAGCAGCAGTTGTCACGCGGTGTAAAGGCGGCGGCTGTGTACGCTGAGGCGGTAGCGCCGCGTGCAGGCAGCCGTCGTCGGTCGATTGTAAGATTTATCGGTTAAACGCAGCGTGAATTGACTGGCTGCGCTGCGGTTATTCGCACAGAAGGTTTCACACCATCTCCAACTCACGCACGACCGTTCGTCACTGTTACAGCGTCGAGCTTGTTCGTCGTCGGTCAGCAGTGAAATCTGCGACAGGGTCTCAGCGCAGGTGCAAATCACGCAAGCGGTAGCGTAATGCAAATAGAAACCGTATTTACAGACATCGTTAAGACGAGAAATTATTCAGGAGCGGCCTGTGCGCGATGCAAATACCGCCCGCAAGGGCAGACGGCAGATCTCGATCGGCTTTGTGTAGTCAGAAAAACATTTTCCGGAAAGAAGATTCACTTTGAGGAATGCAGTGACAAAATGTTTTTCTTAGCAAAATCGGGGTTGATGCTCTTGCTATCGATAATGCCGTTACTTACCCATTTTAAATACGTACCGATGTTATTGCATCTAAACGGAGATGCACAGAATGTATTCGCACAGAAATGTAGAGCAGCCTTCTGTTATTGAATTATCCGCCGCGCACGATGTAAATGCAACTGGTTATCTACGCAGGGGAAAAGCTTACAGACTGATATACGCCAAGCGCTCTGGTGCCGGTGCGTCTGTAACCACCGTCGATTCGAAAGCGTTGACACATATATAATGTAAACAAATCGTTTGTAATGACGTTTATTAACTCAGTTGTCATCAACTCTGCCTTATTAACTGAGTCGTCGCGTTGACGCGCTAGATTGCAGTAATTGACCACGAAGCAGTAACCCGTTTTGTTGGCGCTGTCCGCCGCGGTCGTCTAGTTTACAAACAGAGTTCGACAGCGGTCCATTTCGTCACCGAAAAACTAAGTGTCTTTCGGGTGTTTCTTGCCTGTCTAGCGCGTGTGCTACGCGCGTGCCTGTCACCTTTATCGGTTGTGTGCTGCGTGTTCGAAGCAAATTCTTCGCGTAGTGTGTATGTATGCCCTCTATATGGGTTATTCATTGGATTGTTAAACGTTCAACACGAATTTTGTGAGTGACACGTGCGTGTTCGCTATGCGCTCTTCTCGTGTTTTGCGCGTGCTCGGCGCGCATTTCTTATGCGTTTTTTCTCGTATTTGACACGCATTCCTCATCTGTTTTTCCGTGCGTTTGACACGAATTTTTCGTGTTTTTTACGCGTATTCTACACGCGTTCTTCATTCATCATTTTTGCTCACGTTTGTCATGTTTTCAACGCGTTTAGAGGTATATATATATATATATATATGTCGTGCGTTCCCTCAGGGATCACGTACTCCCGCCATTTCATGCGCCCATCGTTGCCGCCGAACTGTATCTACGGAATCCGCAAAAGTTTCGACTTGCTCAGACGCAATCGTTCGCATCCGTGCTGAAAGCAAACGGCGCTTATTGCATTTTACTCGAATCTGCGCTCGTCCGCCGGTGGTTTCTAATCATTCAACTCCGTGATGAGGACACAATAAGTCTTCGAACGGGAACACTGTCTCGTAACGGCATGCTCCATCGCGTACAGTGCGAGGTAGCGCTCCTGGCCAATGGGTTCATACGATTAATTGAGCACTACGGCTGAACGGCAAGCTTCAATCTGTGGCTATCAATTCATCGGCTATTTAGCGTGTCAGAACCGATTCTGACGGAAGTCAAACATATCTGCTAGTTACTCATCTACAGCACAGAAGTGCACTGAACGCCTCCTTGCACTCATACGCACTACACGCTTGCACGCACTGCATATAACACATGTAGATATTACACGCACGTGCACATCGGACCTCTCCGCAAAACTGCATGGTCACTCTTCAACCAATGGACGCGTCTCAACCATTATACGTATAAACTCCACTCTCATAAAATTAAAATACTGTTGCCCTATCGATATATTAAAACGAATGAAAAACTCACATCTAATCTCTCATCATCATCTATAATCTAAATTACACGTATAAGTCATTAGCGCAGGTAGCAGAATCTTTTTACGTAAATGTTGCATTTGTTTATGGACATGTAGAGAAACAGCTACTCTAGTGTGTCGAGACAAATGATTTTCCCGACGTCAAGCGCAATTGGTGATAATTCGTCGCAAATCGCATTCCTAATTACATGCGGCTACGATGCAGATGGCATCAGCAATATCATTAGGCATTTCATGAGACGCGTCATGCTAAGCCACATCGCGCAGTCACGACCGTATAGCAGCTTACTACGGCCACAGGTTTCGATCACACGCCTGCATCTCCGCTTGCGATATAATAATGCCAGCGTCAAGAAGAACTGCCTATTCAGCGCGCGTGACGTCTTCACCCACATGCACAAATCCGAGCTGAGCTCGACGCTTGTTTGTGTCGCCATCATATCTCTGCAAAACATACGCACTTGTGTGCCTCGTCGCTTATTGTATGTTGCTGGCGTGATGCGAAAACCATCGCAAGAAACGGAGACAATCACAGCACGGGAACAAAAACAGCACGGAAACAATCACGACACGGAGACAATAACGACACGGGGACAATTACAGCACGGAAACAATCACGGCACGGGGACAATTACAGCACTGAGACAATCACGGCACAGAGACAATCACGGCACGGGGACAATTACAGCACGGAGACAATCACGGCACGGAGACAATCACGACACGGAGACAATCACGGCACGGGGACAATCACCACACGGGGACAATTACAGCACGGAAACAATCACGACACGGGGACAATCACGATGCGGGGACAATAACGACACGGGGACAATTACAGCACGGAGACAATCACGGCACGGGGACAATAACGAAACGGGGACAATCACAACACGGGGACAATTACGAAACGGGGACAATCACAACACGGAGACAATCACCACACGAGACAATCACAACACGGGGACAATCACAGCACGGAGACAATCACGGCACGGAGACAATTACAGCACGGAGACAATTACGAAACGGGGACAATAACGACACGGGGACAATTACAGCACGGAGGCAATCACGGCACGGGGACAATCACAACAAGGGGACAATCACAACACGGAGACAATCACCACACGGGTACAATCACAACACGGGTACAATCACAGCGCGAAGGCAATCAAGGAACATAGGACAAGCACACCACGGGTACAATCATGGCACGCGAGCAATCACAGTACCGGACCACTTAGACAACACATGCGATCATGGCATACAGACTTGCACAGCTGCCGAGTTTAGAGGGAAGCATCCCTGTCGATTTCTATATACTTCGTTTAGAGCAGAAAAAGTCGCGAAAGCTGCAGACAGGCATGCACGCCTAAATGCCGTCTCACGTCATTGGCGGAGGCTGTGATAAGCAAGCGCGCAGCATCCCTGCAATATAAGATGCGGCTAAGCGAGAAGCCAGCTCTCTTGACGAGTCGCAACACGCACGCGTGCGCGCGCGCGTGTGTGCGTGCGTGCGCGCGCGTGTGTGTACATGCGTGCGCGCGCGTGTGTGTACATGCGTGCGCGCGCGTGTGTGTACGTACGTGCGCGCGCGTGTGTGTACGTACGTGTGCGCGCGTGTGCATGGGAGTAAGTGTTTGCGTGTATGCGTGCGTGCGCGCGTTTGTGTGTGTGCGTGCGTGCGCGCACGTGTGTGTACGTGTGTGTACGTGCGTGTGCGCGCGTGTGGGAGTAAGTGTTTGCGTGTGTGCACGCGCGGCGTGTGTGTGCGTGCATGCGCGCGTGTGTGTACGTACGTGTGCGCGCGTGTGGGAGTAAGTGTTTGCGTGTATGCGTGCGTGCGCGCGCGTGTGTGTGTGCGTGCGTGCGCGCACGTGCGCGCGCGCGTGTGTGTACGTGCGTGTGCGCGCATGTCGGAGTAAGTGTTTGCGTGTGTTACGCGCGCGTATGGGGGAAGTGTTTGCGTGTGCGTGCGCGCGCGCGTGTGTGTACGTGCGTGTGCGCGCGTGTGGGAGTAAGTGTTTGCGTGTGTGCACGCGCGCGCATGGGGGAATGGTCCGCGTGTGTGCGCACGTGCGCGCGTGTGTGTGCGTGCGTGCGAGCGCGTGTGTGTACTTGCGTGTGCGCGCGTGTGGGAGTAAGTGTTTGCGTGTGTACACGGGCGCGTATGAGAGAAGTGTTTGCGTGTGTGTGCGTGCGCGTATGGGGGAAGTGTTTGCGTATGTGTGCACGGCCGCGCGTGTGTGTGCGTGCGTGCGCGCGCGTGTGTGTACGTGCGTGTGCGCGCGTGTGGCAGTAAGTGTTTGCGTGTGTGCACGCGCGCGTATGGGAGAAGTGTTTCCGTGTGTGCGCATGTGCGCGCGTGTGTGTGCGTGCGCGCGCGCGTGTGTGTACGTGCGTGTGCGCGCGTGTGGAAGTAAGTGTTTGCGTGTGTGCACGCGCGCGTATGGAGGAGGTGCGTGCGTGTGCGCGCATGTGCGCGCGTGTGTGTACGTGCGTGTGCGCGCATGTGGGAGTAAGTGTTTGCGTGTGTGCACGCGCGCGTATGGGGGAAGTGTTTGCGTGTGTGCGCACGTGCGCGCGTGTGTGTGGTGCATGGAGGAGACGGACGCGGGTAGAGAAGGGGGGACGAGGCCTAGTGAGTCATTCAAGATATTTTAATACGGACGTGGGGAGAGGGTTTCTCGCGGCAGATCGCTAACGCGCTCACCGCCGTCTTCCTACGGTGCATGCGAGCAAGCTTGCGCGCTGCTGTCCTTGGCGTAGCCCGGGGCGATTGCAGACGGGTTCCTTGAAGACGCGGCGCTTAAAGACGCGACAAGTGCGCGCTGCTGATCCATTACTGAGGGCTTCCATTACTGCGCTACGGCGGCTTGCACTCGTGCGTCGAGAATCGAGTAAAGAAAAAAGAAAGTACCGATAGGAAATCGTGCGCTTGTTTTTTTGTATATGACAAGAAACGACGCCGCCGTCTTGGCAAGCGGAGGGAAAAGCAACGCCGCTGCATTGCAACGGCAATCGCACACATTTATTGAAAATGATAATTAAACAGAGAATCTCGGCGAACAATTGCCAGTGACATCATAGCTGATGCACGCTAGCACGTGTATACGTAAGACTCTAGATCTGCTAATGTATCGCTTCCATGCGAACTAATGAAGGGTATTAAGAACAGACAGCAAAGCGGCTGAATGAGACAAAAAGAAAGAGAGAGAGGGGGGAGGGGGAGAGAAAAGTAAAAGGTGGAAAGAGAGAGATAAAGAAAGAGGAGGGAGGGAGAGAAAAAAAGAGAGACGAGGAGGGAATAGAATGACACGCACACGCACACGCACACGCAAACGCACACGCACACGCACACGCACGCGCACACGCACACGCACACGCACACGCACACGCACGCACACACCAAACACACACACACACACACACACACACACACACACACACACACACATATATATATATACATATA
>NW_014577062.1:313675-320815 GCF_000485595.1 Priapulus caudatus | reverse complement strand
GAGAGAGAGAGAGAGAGAGAGAGAGAGAGAGAGAGAGAAAGAGAGCGAGAGAGAGAGAGAAAGGGAGAGAGAAAGATGGAGTGACAGAGTTTGTCAAACCTTCCGTGATTGACTCGATGAAAAGTAGCTCATTTCAACATGTTACCCAGGACGGAAACTCCCGATGGATGGTGAAATAAAGGCACACCATGTACCGAGTAACACGTTTATTGATTTCCATCTACGGAATTCGATACTAGGCGGGAACACCGTAGACTCCTGGGATTCTGTAAAAGCCCTATGGGAAAAATAAGGAGTCATGCCATGAGGTGGATCATTAATTGAATAATGATCCGGTCGTTGTCCTATCCATTATAGCTAATATTAGTCTCAGCTAAATTTACTACTATTTCTATTATTTTATAAAATAAAATAAAATAAATTGCATTTTCTATATTCTCGCATCTATTATATAAGCTTTAGACTGCAATGCTACAGATACGTGACTTTATGACGGAAAATTGTATTTCTTTATCACCGTATAAAAGTAGGCGCTTTGTAGGTTTCTGTTTGATCAAGTCTGATATTCATTAAAATGTCAATTATGCGTATACTTATTCAACTGGTTATATACTTCTATACTTGGTCATTCCCAGGTAAAGGCAGCGCAGCGAGCATTCAGCGTAGCACCGTAGCTCTATGCTGAGATGTCTTCGTTCCCTGTGATTGCGGTGTACCGTCCTCCAACATGGTTTTTACACAGTTTTATTGCGTCGCACGCTTACATAGCAACCAAGATTATTTCTAGGAGCAGTAGTACTGAGGATGATACTATACCTCGCCCTGTGTTTTTGTCGACTCCGAGCTGCAGTTGGTAGATTTAACACTCGCGGGAATTCGTTCTATACGCGCTAACACACGAAACTAAATTATTTATGACGAGTATCTCCCGAGGTGACGTGTGTAAAAAGCTAAGCTTGCAGTAAATAATAATGGTTACTGGATTGCCTAATGTTACACACCAACATCTCCAATTGCTAGCTAAGTCTATAAGAACGTTTCCGCGACGAAAATCAATGTACTCGATAAAAACAGCCTACGTCCCGACGCATTTTCGTAAGTTGCTCTCCGTCTGGTCTTGACGTTACGTCTATATTTGGATAGGCTTGGGATAATAGTATTGATACAGGAAAATAGCTGTCTATAGAGGGTGAGTCCGAGTTGAATTGCAGTGATGTAATTGCTTTCGTTTTTAATAGTCCTAGTGAGCACCTAATGCAGCGCGTACATATAGGTGCAGCATTATTCTAATTTTGTTATAAAGCGCGCAAGATTCCACGCAGACGGCTTCATTAGGACCTTATTGATTTCCATTGCATTGTGCTCGTCTGTAATTTCATGCATAATTGCCAACGTCTAAGGTTTGTGAAACAAGGATGTGGCTGAGTCAATGGAGAGTTCAGAGTTGCCATAGTTCATAAAGTCAATGGGAAGGCGCGAGCTCTCTATCGTTCGGCCGCAATCGGCTGAAGATGAAACCGAACAGATTATCTAAATCGCAGACAATCTCGCTCTCTCCGCCCCGCCGGACCTACACTGACACCTAGCGGCTGATCGATGACGACGTCTCATCGTCGACGCGTCAAAGAGGTAATGTGGTAATGTGAGGAGCGACGTACCGATATCGTATAAATGCCTTCAGATCCTTCAATCACGTCGCGTCTTTCACGCGCGGGTCGTCGCAGCGGTCGCTGACAACTGAATTACGTTCACAACTTGCTCATTTCGCAAGGGTGACTGGAGCGGGTCCAAGCTCCAACCGCCATTAACTAGATATATGTTACAAGCATAGACTGACTCCATTTGTCCCCTGTGGCTGAACCAAATAAGTTGCACTGTGAACTGTTTAAGAAGTCAGTCTAGTGCAGACAAATATCGAGCAATAGCTCCAGTCACACACGCGTTCACATGGAGCGCAAAATCTTTCTTCTGTATAGACTGCGCCCGCGTCTGCAGCAACATTGCGCGTGCGTACGTAGTGGCAATAACGGAGCGTGTGGGTCCACACTACGCGCACGTTTGAGCTGCACATATACGGATACGGAGCCACACTTGCGGCGGAAGTATAGGCGCGTCGCTCAGCCACGCCGCACAGAACGGCCGCATACGTGCCGCAGCTTTCTAAGGAGATAATTCCACTAACAGCATCTAACAACAGCAGCCTTGGCTTCAATGCTGCGTGCCTCATGGCGTTACTAGCACTGAGATCCGTGCCCGCTGGCATCAGTCAGACGGCAGTCGGTACCCAGTACCTGGCATCCCGCACCCGGCATCCGGCACCCCAATCTCACCACAGAGATCACGTGACTATCGGATTTGATTGTTACCGTTAAATTGCGCCGCCACGACAAACAAGAGAGCAATTTTCATCTCTGTGATGAGATTACCGGCACCCGGCACCTTGCACCCAGTACCTGGCATCCGGTACCTGGCATCCGGTACCTGGCATCCGGTACCTGGAATCCAGTACCTGGCAACCGGTACCTGGCATCCGGTACCTGGCATCCGGTACCTGGCACCCAGTACCTGGCATCCGGTACCTGGCATCCGGTACCTGGCATCCGGTACTTGGCATCCGCTACCTGGCATCCGGTACCAGGCATCCGGTACCTGGCATCCGGTATCTGGCACCTAGTATCCGGCATCCGGTACCTGGTATCCGGTACCTGGCATCCGGTACCTGGCATCCGATACCTGGCATCCGGTACCTGGTATCCGGTACTTGACATTCTG
This sequence comes from Priapulus caudatus, assembly GCF_000485595.1. Lineage (NCBI taxonomy): Eukaryota > Metazoa > Priapulida > Priapulimorpha > Priapulimorphida > Priapulidae > Priapulus > Priapulus caudatus. Next base: position 318,043 of record NW_014577062.1, on the reverse strand, counting down.
TACCTTGCATCCGGTACCTGGCACCCTGTACCTGGCACTCATCACCCAGCACTCGCAATTCAGCACGCAGCAATGGGCATATGTTTTCAAAACGACGACGGTGGTATGATGGCCAACCTATTCTCTCACGTTCCGTCACCATGATTACACTGTCCCGATAATTTCTGTGTGATACCATGCACGATGTACAAAAACGCATCTGCTCTTGACACAAACGTTACGCTGTCTCTCTGAATACCCTGATGTCGGTGTCGGTTCAACCACGTCGACAGAACATCGAAGATGTATAATTTGTAATTAAATTCTTAATTATTTTCTATCAAATTATTCAAAAAATTAATACGTGAAAACAAAGTATGTCTCACTTGTTAGCTGGCGTAATACTGATACTCTATCATACAAATTACTGTATTGCGTGTGCTGTTATATGGGCTATGAAGCAGCAAATTAACAGTAACCCTGTGCCGCCTGCATTCCTTAAGGATACTCTCAAGGTTTTAGACAAAATTTTACCGATTTTTCATTTTCAATTTTATTCGATGGCTAACACCATGTGCCACCTTCGTACATGCTCATTTCTTCCTATAGCGGTACATGTGAACTGTCAGAGGGATTTGATTGCCCGCGTACATGTGTAGTAAGCAGCGGCTGACGTCATGATGACGTCAGAGACATGATACAACCACGATATTTACTAAGCCAGTATCATTCAGCGTCAACCCTCCTACAGCTGTCATTACATGTATTTATGTACATTCATGTACATCTGCTAGTGATCCAACAAGTATCCCACGCCCAAAATTGTTCTAACACCTCGCAACACACCTTACTGTAGTGCGGTACAAGGCGCGCGTTTTTTGACATATTAGCTTTGTGACGTCAGGATGAGCGGAGTTCGCGCGTTCTGCGATGGTAACCTCGTAATTTCTTAGAATTTCTCAAGGTACATGGAACATTTTACCAATTTAGTGGTGTCAGTTAGTCATGGATATGTCGCAGTAAGTACTAACAGTAGATATTTCACATACGTTCACCCTTTTTTCACACAAGCGGTCACTCATTGTGAAAAATAACAAGTGCCGCAGAGCGACAGCGCTCATCTAACGTCTGCTGCGATGACTCTGTGGTGGAGTGGTGGGATTCTAGTAAACCCTGTTAGTCCCAAATGTGTTCACATACGCGCCGAAACAGTGGAAGGCACAGGGATGGTATCAGGACCTTCTCAAAGGAATGTTCGTTGGGATCGTTATGAAAGTTGCCACGAGATAGCGCGTACGTTTAAGTGTCTTAAGATTAAAGATGGAAGCTCCCATCGTACGTAGTATAGCAACAACTATTTGCAAGACAGAATAAGTAAGCACTCATCCATTTACCTACGCAAGCCTAGCTACAGGTTGAAATAGAGAGCTGCCACCTGTAACTAATTAACGCAGGCAAAAACTACACAGTACTATCACCACTACATGCACTGACAGTGGCCACTGGCAGTGGCATAAGTTACATGTAACACACTAACAGTACAGAATGCCATAGAAATTATACGATTTAAGGAGCATAAACCTTCTTCAATCAAATTTAGCTTTTGAAATTTCACTGTGACATTGTAGCCTCATACATCCAGGCATATATAGATTCTACTAGCATTCCCGGCAGTCAGTCCTCCTCTTGAGGGTCAAAAAGTTATCCGACACTTACTCTTCGCATGTCAGCAGAAAGTACATTTTATGGTCCTTTCAATAAAGACATAAAAATGCTAGGTCACCGCTGAAACAAAAAAGTTTTTCAATCGCTCCGTCAGACCATGTCCTCAGAAAATGTCTAAAATCTGCCCTGTGCCCCATTGACCTTTGACTTGTGACCTCCAATTTTGGCACAGTGATGGCTTTTCCTACCATGATGCTATACACTAACTATCACAAGCCTAGGTCGAGCCGTTTAGATTTGTGCCGCAATTCTGCATTTCCTCCCTATACCTTAAGTTAAGGCGGGAATGTTCCCCTTTCGTTTACACTTCTTGACCTTTGACCTTTGACCCCCAGCTTCGACATCCCAACTCGTTTTCGGATTACCCCCCCACGTCCCGAATATCGTGACCGTACATCGAGCGGTTAAGATTTGTGCCTAACTGTTGACGCACGCACGCACGCACGGACGGACGGACGATCATGCGATTCTATAAGCTGCATCTTACTACGTCAGATAAGCTACAAAAACGATGATGTCTCCGTTTCGATTTCTGACATAGTAGCCGATGCATAAATGGATATTTCTCGGTGATTACAACTCGGATAAATTTAATTTTACACTTGTTTTAATGGTAACATATTGCTGTAAAGAAGTGCGTCAGGGATTGTTATTAAGTGCCGTATTATATTAGTTATGCCTCTTTATTCGCTAAAATTTTCAATTCTAACACACAACTTGATTTTTAAGCAGTTTTTTTCAGTTTTCTTGGTAAATATAAAAATTAAAGAAAAATCCAGACGCACTATTTTGGTCCATATTGTGCTTAACATGTGGCAAAAATTTTGTATCCTCACTCTTTCTGGTAGTTGAGAAATATCCAAAATACCATTTTTACATAAAAATTCAAAATTTGTGTGGTAACATAATTAGGTGCTGGAAATTTTATGAAATCTTTTGGCTTGAGCATAGAGATATATCTCCTCTATAAATAAAACAAGTGATTGATTCGATCCATTCGCCAATAAACGTTTAATCTTCACTAGAGCAATACCCGTGCAAAAGGTGGAGAGTATCCTTAATTGCCGCCGAAATTCGCGAAAATGAAATTTGAAAATGCCGCCACAAGGCAAATATAATATGGTTACGTAACGTAAATTGTTCTAAACTGGTGCGCTATCTAGACATGTAGACAAAGTTAGTATAGTGTAGAGACAGGGTACCGGTCGATCGCATCTTGTGAGATGCGAACAATACGTGCTATTGATGTTGTCATATGTAAACAAATATTCGAAGTGCAGATTAGTGCCGATATTGGTTAAAATAATGATGTGTGAGTGTTCTAAGACAAAATGATGTTACCCTTACTGCATCATATGCTGATACGCAAGGAGTACGGGTAATTACGTGTCAGAGCGGTCGAGAAGATATGAGAACGGTTGGAGATTAATCGCTCAAATGCTGAACAACTGCTCAATATGTAATGTAATGCTCATAACTTAATTGTAGCGCGCGGCGGACCGATGTAGCGACCCTCTAAAGGCTTGCTAACCTACACGAAGACGGAGCTGAATACTCTCGCGACCACGTCTTACAACCTCTCTTGCGCACAAACATCCCCCGCTGTCGCACACACGAGCTGCCTTTGTAGCATCTGGTACCGAGTCGGCACAAAAGCCTTCTAAATCTTACGCACATTCTACTCGGTTATTTCTGTCGTGAGTTTTTTCGTTACGATTAAGTGGAGCATTTCACCGAGATCTAAGATAATCTCCTATGTTATTTACTTGCATCTTCCTTTCCTCGCTCGCGGCTCTTTGCTCCTCTCTAGGCGTCATCGCCAGCCTGTCGTTCGAGTGTGAATGACATTTCCACGAGCGTACACTTATTTTCAGCATCTCTTTCTGCTATATTTGTTGAGCAATAGTTGACGACGTACATAAAAAGCTGATACATATAAGTTCCTTTTAAATCCTAATTATAATGCAACGATATATATAGGCGATTGTTTATAACACGAAACCTATTGTTTATAACACGAAACCTATTGTTTATAACACGAAACCTATTGTTTATAACACGAAACCTATTGTTTATAACACGATTGTTTATAACACGATTGTTTATAACACGAACCCATGCGTGGCACGGTAGTTCAATTTTAAATAATTTCTTCCATTCTCGTCTCAGATATCCGTTACGTTTTTCACTTTCTTTGCCACGCCACTTCTCCCCTTCACTACCCCTTGCCGCATATTCTCTGCGCTCTATATAGCGCCCCCCCCCATCACTGTTTCCCAGCCGGCCAGATTACGAGGGTGTCTTTAGCGCTGTCCGGCGGCATTAGAGCCTGTTTCGTTACACGATAAACATGTACAATGCCAGCCAACATGAAAGCGGACGCGTGTGATCTTCGTTATTTAAGTATTGACAAGCTCTGTGGACAGCCGCCATGCTAATGCAGTACTGAATCACTTGAAAAGACGTTTGATTATTTTCGTTCCGCTCGCTCGCGTCGATTCAACGACGTCTCGCTTTCACACGCCTCCTCTCTATCTTTCACACGCCTCCTCTCTATCTTCTATCTTTCACACGCGCGCGCTATATCTCTCTTTCTCTCACTCACTTTTTGCACTATCACACTCTCTCTCTCGCTCTCTCTCTCTCTCTCTCTCTCTCTCTCTC
>NW_014577062.1:309227-313236 GCF_000485595.1 Priapulus caudatus | reverse complement strand
GTGATCTTCGTTATTTAAGTATTGACAAGCTCTGTGGACAGCCGCCATGCTAATGCAGTACTGAATCACTTGAAAAGACGTTTGATTATTTTCGTTCCGCTCGCTCGCGTCGATTCAACGACGTCTCGCTTTCACACGCCTCCTCTCTATCTTTCACACTCCTCCTCTCTATCTTCTATCTTGCTCACGCGCGCGCTATATCTCTCTTTCTCTCACTCACTTTTCGCACTATCACACTCTCTCTCTCGCTCCCTCTCAATCTTGCTAGCTGCTTTTCATCTTTTTGAAGGCTTTGAATTTCAGCTTCTTTTATGCTCACTGGTGCAACTTCCGATCCAAAAAAACACGACAATCGCGTAACACGAAGCAGCACAAACTAACCGCGCCGACGCGGTGAATCATGATCACTCACTCTACCATACGCACGATTCATATACTTGACAGATTCAACTAAACGCGCCCGCATCAACGTACGCGACCGCGCACAATACACGCCCGTCGTTCAGGTGAGCTTGACGCACCGCAATGATGCGTAGCCATATAAACGTCAGTGCTAATCGAACTCCGACCGATGAAGTCTTTCGAAAGACGCACACTCTTTACTGCTGAAGGCATTTATCACGCGCCGTTGCCAACAACGCAGTCAATCTGCGCCGCGCCATCGCTGAGTGAGATCGCAATTTGACATATCCTTTTCGAGACCATTAAATCGCTGAAAGAGGGGACGCGGCGAGCGCCACCTGGCGCCGTTACGGCGAACATCGTAGAGTGAGCTGTGTTTTTCTCTGTAGCGACCGACGGCGACCGACGGCGATGCGGGCCCGACGTTGGTTGCCACAGAGCAGTGTCACGAGGATTCGCATCTGTTCGTGACAGTACAGCCGTGCGTACGTACGTACTCTCTACAGCAGCGAGGCATCTATGAAACAAAGAGAGTGATAGCTCCTACGTACGTAGCAGCAGCGTAAAAGTAAAATACTGCTGGCTGCTGTGCGGCGCCATAAAAACGCGCATGGTGGTTCGACCGCAATTAGGCAGTCGTCATTTTACTGGTCTACGTTAGTCGATGTTTCGTTACGCGATTAGTTTTATGTAGCGTTTGAGAACGGCTCGCGATATATATACATGCCGGAACATCGACTATGAATAATTATATATATATATATATATATATATATATATATATATATATGTACTATAAGTATTATACTATATGAAATAATATATAGGGACTATAAATATCTGCTAACCATTTTGGGATATGCCGAGATCGCGATGGCATAGAATTTCTCCCCACGGACGTTCCGACCAGCCAGTCATAGTGCAATGACGTCATTCATTAGTGAATTCCCAGCATTATAGATAATTGCCTATCATTGCAAATAAGAGCGGTGGCACAGAGATGGAAGATGTACATCATAAATACTAGCCTAGCATTTATATATAAACTGACACATAACATGTTGACGTTACTATAACAACAATATTCACATGTATACGACAGCAACGTCTACATGCATAGAAGACAACAGCTACACGTAGACAACAACAGCTACATGTAGACAACAACAGCTACACATAGACAACAACAGCTACATGTAGACAACAACAGCTACACATAGACAACAACAACCACACGTAGACAACAACAGCTACACGTAGACAACAACAGCTACGCATGTAGACAACAACAGCTACACGTAGACAACAACAGCTACACATAGACAACAACAGCTACGTGTAGACAACAGCAGCTACATGTAGACAACAACAGCTACGTGTGGACAACAAGAGCTATATGTAGACGAATATTATAGCTACTTGCAGACGACAACAACTACTACATGTAGACGACGACATTATTCGTATGTAGATCTACGCCATTGTTGTCTAGTATTTTTCTAGTCAGAGTTTTGCCGGCAGGAAATCCAGGGCGGATGCCGAGTGCCATAAGCCGGATCTGGACGGAAGGACGACAGACACAGATATGATCATACACAAGAAACGAAATGCAGTTGCGATCCCTCAACATTTCATCGATATGTACTTCTCTGCACCTTTTAGAGGTTGGTGTTCGAATAATTTTAACGCTTGACGCAGCTGCAGAGATGGATTAGCCCGTATCTTCCTGCTGCGGCTAGCTCACCGAAGAAAGTAGAGAAACATTAAGAATTTGGTAGTAAATAGATTTCGTATTTATTTCGCATTATATTATTTTGAAACGCTCCTGTGAAGTGTCTGTGATTCTCATCAACAATAGTTGACAGCTGAAATGCAATTACACGCTCTTCCTATAGAGCTCCGAAGTGATGACGTCACGGTGGCATGACAACGAACCCACTGGTTCTAAACAATCATATGCTCTGGTAACATTAACTGCGTGAAAATAGTGTCGTGTTTTGTACCCGATTGTAACCATCATTCTGAGAGTCATTATTGCAGTTTTTATAGATTTCCAAAGGATGGAAGTATAATAATAATTTTCGGGTGCCCTACTCGGCTACTGGCCTAGTGGGCTAGTGAAGAGATTCACAGTTTTCACTGACGGGTGCCGCCACATACAAGGCTCTCTTCTTGGCACCGATGGAAGTGAAAAGCAACGAAAAAAATAAAAAATAATAATAATTAAAAAAAAAATGTAATTAATTAAATATTGTAAGATCGACTTGCTACCGATGTTTTACCGCTGTCTGCAGCGCACACACTCGTGTTTTACGTACGCACAACATTTTCACGCAGTTAATGTTATGGAGCCAGTGGGTTGTTTAGAACCAGTGGGTTCGTTGTCATGCCACCGTGACGTCACACTTCGGTACTCTATAGGTGCGAATATACCTGAATGTGTTCCAGCAAAAATGTTCGTGCGTGTGATTGCGTGTGCTCGTTCGTGCGTGCGCGCTTGTGCGTGTATGTGCGCCTATTTATTCGGAGCTGCAGCCTCAGGGTCGACCCTAGCTCTAGTACTATAGCCCGCGTTCGATTAACTGCCGCAGGGCTATAGCACATTGTCAGCTGGAAATAGCAACTGCAACCTGTTACCACCTGTCCCCATGAAAAATGGATCGCAAAACGCAAAGTTATCGGGCCTTTTAACACTTATTTATCTACACGGACATCTCACCTATCTTTTTGAACACTTTCAACAACTTTACACCATGTATTTGTCCTTTTATTCCACAAAGTAAGCACTACTGGCATTTCATTTTGAAACGAAGTGGCGTGCGCACGCGTGACGTCACCGGTATTGTACATACATGCCCCATAGCTGCCATGTGTTTTGCGTACATATCCGGTAACGTCACGCGTGCGCACGCCACTTCGTTTCAAAATGAAATACCAGTAGTGCTTACTTTGTGGAATAAACGGACAAATACATGGTGTAAAGTTGTTGAAAGTGTTCAAAAAGATAGGTGAGATGTCCATGTAGATAAATAAGTGTTAAAAGGCCCGATAACTTTGCGTTTTGCGATCCATTTTTCATGGGGACAGGTGGTGACAGGTTGCCGTTGGTATTTCCAGCTGACAATGTGCTATAGCCCTGCGGCAGTTAATCGAACGCGGGCTATAGTACTAGAGCTAGGTCGACCCAAGCTCAATCAAACTGAGTTAACTAACGGTTATGTATTACGCTGGGTTTTGCTCGTGTTTATCCAAACCGATATCCGTGCTGTGTTAGCAAAATCAATATTGGTCCGCCGATGTATATAGAAATCCGTGTTATGAGATTTTATTCAAATACGTGCCTGATAGCGATCAACCACTCTAGACGATGCAACAGCTGCCAGTTTCAAAAATAAAGACGTTTCTTGAAATAATGACAGATTTTCGAAAATTCGCGAAAATCGGTCTCTGTGTGTACGTGCCGGCGTTTGAGATCGAGATGGTATAGTAACCATGGCGGCAGCGGTGGCGCTAACAATGGCCCTGGCGCTAATACTTGCAGTGGTTATGGTGTGTGTGTGTGTGTGTGTGTGTGTGTGTGTGTGTGTGTGTGTGTGTGTGTGTGTGT